>NC_062985.1:14460264-14787049 GCF_023078275.1 Leguminivora glycinivorella | reverse complement strand
TACTTTAGAAAGTGAGGTTCAAAAGTCCAAAGCAAATGAGATATTTGAACGCCGATTATTTAATACCGAATCTATTTATTCATTCTATACTGACATATCATATTATAATTTTAATTTTATTTATGATGATAATATTGACATTAATTCTAAATTTGACAAACTATTTAATATATTGACATATCATATAGATTTACATTTTCCTGTTAAAAAAATAACGTCAAAAAAAAAATCACCAATTCCGTGGGCGACTGACGAGCTGTTTGGATACATGCAGAAACACCGCGACCTTCACGAACTACGACGTCAATATCCACATAACACTATCATATCGGACTGCATCGATCATTACTCGAAACTTATTAAGTCTGAGACGCTCCGCGCCCGACAAAATCACATTGAAACCAGACTAGCGGAAACAATGAATCCCTCGAAAGAATTGTGGAAGATCGTGAATGAGGAGATGGGTAAAAAATCTACCTCTCAGCCGGTCTGCATAAAAAATCGAGATGGTGGTGCATATATGTCCCAAGCGGAGGTTCCAAATGCCTTTAACTCGCACTTTCTAAACATAGCCAAAAACCATGCAGTAAGCAGCGATGAGCACCTATCCAAGCAGTACGTCAGTGGGCACTTGGGCAGCACTGATATACCGTCCTTCACATTTCCTTTTGTTACTCGTGAGCTTCTAGATAAAACCATAAAGTCAATGTTAAGGACCAGTACCACTGTCGATGTATATGACATGTCTTTAAATATCTTAATAAGTATTTGGCCTATTCTATCCGACATATTAGTAGTATTAATTAACGACATTTTTCATACTGGAATATATCCTAATGTACTTAAAAATACACGTGTGTGTCCGGTGTATAAAGGAAAGGGTGACAAGAGTGATGTAAACAATTACAGGCCCATCACTATTGTACCTACCGTCTCAAAAATTGTGGAGTCCATTATGTCATCTTCCCTAGTAAAATACTTAGAACAAAATGCTTTATTGACCGATAACCAGTACGCCTATAGACAAAACCGCTCCACTACTACAGCAGCACACAAAATTGTCGACTGCATTTTGACTGGTCTAGATGATAGGTACAAGATGGCTGCTGTACTGTGCGATTTGTCTAAGGCTTTTGACATTATTAGACATAATTTACTTTTAAATAAATTAAGAATGTATGGCATAAATGGGTCCGCACACAAATTGTTTGCATCGTTCTTGTCTGACCGTCAACAAGTGGTTAAAATGTCACTTAATGGCCAAAAACATGTATCAGAAACAGGCTACATTAATTTGGGTATTCCTCAAGGATCAGCGGCCGGAAATACGCTATTTTTACTATTTGTGAATGATCTGCCCTCTGCCATCACAAATGGACTGTCGGTGTTATTTGCAGATGACACCACCGTTGTTGTTAAAGCAAAAACACATGCGCAGTTGGCCGAGGCAATCAATGTAGCTTGTGAGCAATTACAAACATGGTTTTCATCTAATGGCCTACTGTTGAATATAGCGAAATCCAATGTGATGATATTTTCGGGACGCAACACCACAATACCTCCATGCTTAAGTAGCTGCCCAATGCCATCATGTAACGAAATCAAATTTCTTGGTTTTGTACTTGACTCGAATCTGAATTGGAAGTGCCATGTCGATCAGCTTTGTAATAGGTTGAGTAGTTCAATATTTGCATTAAAGAAACTACAACCATTGATATCACGGAAATCACTTAAAAATGTGTATTTTTCGCACTTTCACTCGTTGATGTCATACGGTACACTGATTTGGGGAAATTCCACAGAGGCCAAGAGAGTACTGATTCTCCAAAAACGTGCGATCCGTTTACTGGCTGGAATTAAACAAACATGTCACTGTAAAGAACTTTTTCAAAAGTATGGTATAATGACGCATTTTTCGTTATACATTTTTCAAGTTTTGATGTTCGTACGGAGAAACTTGTCTATGTTCAAACGCGTCGAAGTCATAGTCAAGCAGATCAGATCGACGGGAAGACTGCGAACAGTGCCGCGTCGCATGGCACTTTCATGCAAGAACCCACGAGTAATAGGCCCTACTTATTACGAACACCTACCCGCCGAATTAAGAACTGAGGTATCTGACGAAGCATTTGAACGGCAATTGAGGAACTTTTTATTGAATAATCCATTATATTCAGTAGATGAATATATGGAATTAAAATTGTAATAACCTGCTTTAAATTGTTTTGACATAGTTTTAATTTTACTATGACGATCACTATGAGATACCTGCCTATTAGATTTTAATTTGACCTGTATTTTATTGTTTACATATTTACTTAATGACGGTAGTTTTGAAATACCATTTGAAATTCAAATTGTTCTTTCATGTTTTCTATTGCTTATGATTATCATTGACATAAATATTATTGTACCTCTTATATGTTTGCATGCCTAATTATAATTATCATTATTGACGATCATAATGTAAATTCATATAGGTTAACGTAGATTAATTTATACTGTAATTTATCATTATGTAATAAATAAACTAAACTAAACTAAACTATATAAATCACACACGCAAACGTCAGGCACCAAAAACAGAGCCTCACCCGAAAAAAGTTATGCTGTCCGTTTGGTGGGATATTCATGGTATTATTCACTGGGAACTCCTACCAAGTGGAATGACTGTTACCGCATCAGTATACTGTAATCAGCTTGAAAATTTAAACCAAAAAATCTGTCAGAATCGTCCACAGCATGCTAAAGTTTTTTTCTTACACGACTATGCTCGCCCACACATTGCAAAAGTGACTCGGCTAAAGCTATTGGAGCTAGGTTGGAAAGTGATACCTCATCCACCGTACTCTCCAAACTTGGCACCTACGGATTACGCATTGTTCAGATCGCTAAGCAATGCCTTGAATGAAAAAAAAGTTCGATGATCAAGCCCATCTACGACAGTACATAGCTGAGTTTTTTTAATCTAAACCTAAGAACTTATTCGCCGATGCTATTCATTCTTTACCAGAACGATGGAGACAAGTTACTACTTGTCTCCATATTTGCCTTCGTTATCTACTGATAACGAAGGCCGTTATATTTTTGATAAATGATTAAAATAATAAATTAAATAAAAATTACAATATTGGTTATGATTCGCTCATTACTTTCTTACCAACCCAATAATTTTAGGGTCTATGGCACTGATCCCACCGCGAGCTAGTAAGCTATTAGCTATCGGCTATAAAAGCGAACAAAATATAAGAACTCCCGTGCAAATAAAAGAGACACGGCGATATTGATAGCTCACCGCTGGGCGAGTAACTATAAACATCGCCGTGTGTCTTTTATTTACACTTTCTTCTTTCTTTCGTTCTTTTTAGTGATTATCTTTTGTTCGTTTTTATAGCCGATAGCTGATAGTTTAGGTACTAGCTCGCGGTGGGACCAGTGCCTAAGTTCCTTCGAAGCTAGCTGTCTTTATCACCACGAGCTCTGAGCTCGATACGCTAACAAATCGAGAGCTTGGCTAAATATTAGCTAACAACAAATTAAAAACAAACCGCTTTCCGTCTCTCTATGCATCTCTCATAGCGTACCTTGGCCTTAGCGTCTATTTCAGACGATTTATGGTGCAATGTCCCAGAGACATTGCTTTTGTTTTGATGATGGCTTTGGCTAAAAATACCTATACGAGAGCGACATATATTTTGCCACATCGCTGACAAGGGAAGCTTGCAACTGATTGCGACGTTTCGTTACGGTGTCTTCTTTCCCTTTTGTCAGCAAGTGCCGCAAACCAGGTCTTATCGACGAACTTGCGACATAAGTATTAAAGTATAAAAATAGTTTGAAAACAAGTTAAAGTTACAGAATCAACGTATGTAGCATTAGCGGTTTTATCTCAAGTGAATCCCACTAAAGTTGCCTCTTCGATGCTCAACGCCAAAGAGACCACGTTTTTCGAGCGCCTTAATATACTCAGTATAAAGAGATTCAGTATTTCACCCGGGGAATAGTGTGAGCTTTCCGAGCGCCCGTCGCTTAATAGTTTGCTTATTTACGGACGCGAGCGGCGTCACTTACGGCGACACTGTTAAATACTGAATATTTTTCATTTTAATTAAGCAATGGCTAAGTTTATGTAGGTACGGTTCAATGTAGCAATTTTATAACCAACGTTTAAATAAAACCAACAACTTTTTTACCGGAAAATGGATAAACTAAACAATTAAAATTAAAACCATAAATTTGAGAAATATTCAATAATAACAAATACAAAACAACAACGCTTGCTAATAATAATCTTATACTATTAAACGAGCAATTCTTGTATATTTATTTATTTATTTATATATACCGACGATCTCGGAAACCGCTCTAACGATTTGCTGAAATTTGTTTTGTGGGGGTTTTCGGGGGTGAAAAATCGATCTAGCGTAGCCTTAGATCCCGGAAAACGCGAATTTTCGAGTTTTCATAAGTTTTGCTTTCGCATTTGTAAACGTAAAATATGGTCCTTAATTTCGCCGCGCGCGCATCGATTCCGCTTAGCTCAGTCGCACGAGGTCGGTTTAATGTACGCAGATAGATCGTAGGTGTCAGGGTTTCGAATCCCGGCCAGAAATTAAGTTTTTGTTTTTGTCTTTTTTTTTGTTTTTGTATTTATAAGAGTTTTTTTTTTATCTAAAGACGTGATATATTAAAGTAGAACCGAGCTTCGCTCGGTCGCCCAGATATTAATATTTATAAATGAAAAGCGTTATATTCCGAACAAAAGAGCTCAAGGCGGTGACTTGACGTAGACATAATGTGTAAGGTCTATAAGGTCTACATACATACAATCCCGTCTGTATCCCATAAAGGGGTAGGCAGAGCACACAAAACTACTCAAGTTTCAGTGCCACTCGTGGCTAACAAGGGGTTGAAAGAAAACAAAAAATGTGATATTGCAGTGACAGGTTGCCATCCACTCGCCTACGTCACAATTTAACCCTTATCCCACAGTCGACTTCTACGATACCAACGGGATGAAAGGGGGTGGTGAAATTCTTAACCCCCACGATGCTCACAATATAATTACTATCATCATAAACGCCACATAAACATACAAGATTTTAGCCAACTCGTCAACGCTCGTCGCTCACTTTTTTGTCAGCAAGACCGGTATTCCAGAAGTAAGAAATCTCATAAATTATGTTGGGCGTCCGTTTAGTAGTGCTTCCGTCCCCGTTTAAATAGGACGAGGTTCTTTGAGCCCTACCATGAGCTTTTGAGGTTTCTTAAGTTACTCGATAGGTAGCGTAATTAATTAATATTTGTTAGCCTGTTTTGTCCCACTGCTGGGCAAAGGCTCTCTTTCTTCCACGTGTTTCGGTCCATGGCAACATTGGGCCAATATTCTCCGTCACGCCGCACTATATTTGGTGTCTTTGGTACTTTTCTTAGCTCACTAGTCGTTTAACAAGCGGCAGATGTGTGCGAGTCTCCCTCACCCTAACCCTAAGTGGCTGTCAAGGTGACGTCGTCTATGTCCCACTGTTCGACAAAGGCTTTCCCCTCTTTTTCCACTGATACCCGTTTATAGCAATCTCTGGACAGTCTTTCAAAAAGGAGTCCAAGTTATCCCGCAACCGACGATGTGGTCTGCCGGATCCCAGGTTTGACTCGTGTGGCTCCAACTCCGTTGTTATCTTGGTACACAAGACCACAAGTTGTCACAAATAGCCGGTTTAAAAGTCACGGAAAATGTATAAGTATGTAATTTTTGGTTCTAGTAGCCGTTTGTAGCCAAACAATTGAATTCGCAGGAAGCCACATACAATTCAAGTTACTGTAATGACTTTGGAGATCTGTTTCACGCTTAATTAAGTTAGACGTGACCCATTTACCTAAGTATGTTCAGTAAATTAATTATATTGTCACCTTTCACACGTGTTAACATTTTTAATTTTGTTAATGATTACATATGGCCCTTTATGGTTTCGACCTGACAAGAAATGTACTACTTGTCGGAACTTCCGACGGCCATCTGTACTGAAAACCGTCGTACGATGCACCTGCGAAAAGAAAATTCGTAACTCGTTACGATTTAAACCACTCCCTTCGGTCGTGTTTTAATTTATCGCTAGTACTCGTTTCCTACTTTCTCTTTTTCTAATAAGTAACCGTTTGAGGGCGCTATTTATTCACTTTCTCCATACATTAAATTTCCTAAATACACGTGAAATTTTCGTGAGACATATCTTTTAGAATAGAATAGAATAGAATAGAATAGAATAGAAAACGTTTATTTGGTGAAAATATACAAGTAAAACAACAATAGCCTTAATCTATATACATCTTAAACTAAAGTCACCAAAAAGGATGCCACTCAGCATATGCCAATGGCTAATTTGTATTAGCCACGGCGCTGGTTTTCAGGGCAACCAAGAAAACAGGGTGGGATTTCAATATTTTTAAAATGATTATTTGCCTGAAATCAGAGTCCAGTTTTGCAGCCTGGAAGTGGTCAAAATCATAGTATACCCAAATATTTTTGCGTGTTTTTATTTTTTATAAGAACAAATGACATGCTTCTTTATTTTAATATCATGATATCACGTCAATACACATTTTATACCTTTAAACGAGCAACTTTTGTATATTTATTTATGTATATATATATATATATATATATATATATATATATATACACATATATATATCGCATCGGCTCCGCGTAGCTCAGTCGTAAGAGGTCAGTCTAATGTTCGCAGGCACATCGCAGGTGTCAGGGTTTCGAATTCCGGCCAGAAATAAAGTTTTTTTTTTGTATTTATGAGTTTTTTTTTATTTAAAGACGTGCGTGATATAATAAAATAGAAGTCGCCCAGATATTTCAAATAATTAATGAATCTACGGTTGTACTCACGTTATTATATCGCTATTGCTGCGACATGTTTCGGGCTAATTTGGAGGCTCCTCTTCAGGCATATAGGAGTTCACGCGGCGGCTAAACTCCGTGGACTGAACGCGCCGGTCGCCGCTCCGCCTGCCCTTTCCTTCTTGCTTTCAAGTAACGTATTCTAAAAGTCAAAAACTCGTGGTAGTAACTTTGAACGGGACTGTTGGTAAAGATAACAATAGACTACGAACGGTGGCCATTTATTCATCCTTACTTAGCTCGTGACTATTGCAAACTCGGATGTTAAATGCGCTTCATGACTATAAAATAGCTGTCTTTAATTCTTCATTCTTTCTTTATTGCACCATGGTAATTAATAGTACATTTCGATACAAGTGCGAAAAAGAGGAATTTCCTTTTCGCACGTGTATCGAACGACATTTTTCAGTACAGATACAGATGGACCTCCGAAGTTTCGACCTGACATATAATGAACCACTTCTCGCACTAGTGCGTAAAAAAACACCATCTGTACTGAAAAATATGTTTTTTACATGCGAAATAGTCAGTACATCACTAGATTTTATATGTAAGTAGATATCTAAATAACCACCTCCGCGGTTTGACAAGCGCGTGACCATGAAGGTTAAACAAAGACTTTACACCACATTAAACATAAACTTTTTCAATACACCAACATAAGGGAAATAATAATTTTAAAACATCAAACCATAATCATCACCCTCCTTGCGTTATCCCGGCATTTGCCACGGCTCATGGGAGCCTGGGGTCCGCTTTGACAACTAATCCCAAGATTTGGCGTAGGCACTAGTTTTTACGAAAGCGACTGCCATCTGACCTTCCAACCCGAAGATAATTATAAATTCCGAAAAACTCATTGGTGCGAGCCGGGGTTCGAACCCGCGACCTCCGGAACGAAAGTCGCACATACTTACCGCTAGGCTACCAGCACTTTTTACATAAAAAACATCAAACCATAATATGAAATCAAAAAACTTACGATTCAAAATCCTCATCAAAATTGAATACTACTGCCATCTACAGGTAACTAGCTTTTGTCCGCGGCTTCGCTAGTGTTAAATTCGAAAATCGCGAAATGCTCTATACAACCCCCCCCCCCCTCCTCCCCCCATTTTAGGGAAGTGGGGGGTTAGAAAGACACAAAAGGTAGCCTATGTCACTCTCCATCTCTTCAACTATCTCCACTTCAAAAAAACACGTCAATTCGTCTCTCCGTTTTGCCATGAAAAACGGACAAAGAGACACACACACTTTCCCATTTATAATATTAAGTACCGAAGTATTTATTTATTTAATCTTTATTGCACAAAGAAAATACAATTGTACACAAGGCGGACTTAATGCTACCAGTCAACCTACCGATAAGTCAAAAATTTTGTGATCATATTTCAAATATGTTTCACGTTTTACCCTTTAGGCACGGAACCCTAAAAACGGTTATTGGTTGGTTCTAAGATAGCTCAAGCGGAATATTGCGGAACGACTACAACTACGCTTTAATTAATAAAGTAATAACATTAAAGAGAACCAAATACGAATAAAATAAAAGCAGAGTTCCTTCGCTCAAGTACGAAGCGGCCATTAATATTTGATGTAAATATTACTGAAAGGAAATTTTAATTAAAGGCATTGTTGAATCTTCCGTAGAACCTATCAACTTATTTTGTTCGACCTTATACCTACCTACGTATAAGAGTTTTGAATGATTCACGGTTATTTTCATTAGACTTATATTGACCGGGATATAGACCGTGATTACCTTTTTGATTTTTGTCGAGCTCCCGATATTGCGACGCAGTTGCATGCATCATGATCACGGAAAACTGACGAAGGCGGGTGGATGTTAAAGTTGCATAGACAGCGCGCGATCTACCCTCCTTCGCGCGCGTCGGCTGCGTTCACTTTCAGCGTTACCACTGGTCGCATTCACACTCGATGGTCTGTCCAAACACACTACACTCACAGTGTCACTACGTTTGTTCAATTCTGACTTCACCGGTTTTTTTACACAAACAAATCACTGGATTCCATACATTAGATAGTTTGAAGCCATCCTCACGATTGAAATTTTTATATTTGTGAATCTCAATGGCTTCTCTTACCAATCTCGGTATGTAGTGGCGTTCCGTCGAAATTACCTTAGGACTATGCAGCTCGATCCAATGATTTGCACCCGACTCAACTTTGTACACACCAGGTTTTTAACGCTGTAAGTGAACGCAGCCGACGCGCGCGAAGGAGGGTAGATCGCGCGCTGTCTATGCAACTTTAACTTCCACCCGCCTTCGTCAGTTTTCCGTGATCATGATGCATGCAACTGCGTCGAAATATCGGGAGCTCGACAAAAATCAAAAAGGTAATCACGGTCTATATCCCGGTCAATATAATACCTACGTATAAATCTCGCAATTTAATAATGTACCGGGAATTCACAAGAGCGCAATATTTGCAGAGACATACATTGAATCTCGAACGAAGCAAAGGATATCTTTAATAGAAGTCTGAGGGTAGCGAGAGATTTTAACGTATAATCCTGAGAGATTATTATGAATGACCAAAATGGAAATTATTCCGAAAGGTACCATACTGCTTACTACTACTAGGTATACTGCTTTTCATTTATGTTACATGGTACATTTCATTACCTGTGATGTAAGTATAGGAGAAGAAATCATGCCCTAGAAAAGAAAATTGAACTTTCTTTATTAACACAATAACGTACTTCTTGCATAAAGACAGTGTCCTACAAAACAGTTCTTCTTCTTTAGTCATTCCCTCAATGCTGAGGATCGTGACATCATGTCATTCTGTTAAAGACTAGGTCCCTCCATAGACGTCTGTTCCTCGCCTAGCGCATGGCCTTCATTGTAATAATAAATAAATTCACCATCACTGTAATAAGAGTCGGCACTTTCAATTCTTCTTTTACATCAATCACTATGAAATATTGTTCTAGCCTATCCACATACAATGCCCAATCGTCCGCGCTGGGATCAAACGGTTGCAATTTCCCAATCGACATTCTTACACTACACGTCTTAAATATCACTGATGCACGCTTTAATAGTTCGATTTCGTCGCCAATTGTAGTATATGAAGCCAGGAACACTATAGGATATCTAATTAAAAAGGCAAACGCACGTCCGTTCGTAATTAAGATGTATTTCGAAATGTACAACTACCACCAAATTGACAATAAACATTTTTTATAAAAATCTTAACCTACCCGCTGGGTCACTGACCGGCGATCAGCTGTGATATATGTCTATGTATAGCTTGCTATACATGTACATATATCACGATAATTATTCTCTCCAGGCTATCTGGCGGGCGTAGAATATGACCGAAGTAACTAAGAATATGGTATGGAATATGAGTACAAAACAGTTAACACGGTGTCAATTAAGTGACTCTCGTCTTCCTTTCCATCTATCATGTTGGCTGAGTAGATAGACCACATCTTCCCGACCTCCGCAGTAATGTACTATCCTCATAACAACATTTAGCGCAAACGATAAAAAAGGTGTCGGGTGAAACAAATGGCGAAATCGCGATAATATTGAGTCTGCGAAGAAAGTTCACGCGACACATGCTAGTGATGAGGGCGAGCCCGCAAAACTGCCGCCAAATGTTCGATTTACTTTTTGTCGTACGTGTACGGAGTTTTTAATGATGTAATGTAAATTTTGCTGGAACTTGGCCTGCTCACTACCGTGAGCTTAAATAAATAAATAAATAATATAGAACGTTCTTACACAGATTGACCGAGTCCCACGGTAAGCTCAAGAAGGCTTGTGTTGTGGGTACTCAAACAATGATATATATAATATACAAATACTTTATATACCTCTATATAGAAAACATCCATGACTCAGGAACAAATATCCGTGCTCAGCACACAAATAAATGCCCTTACCGGGATTTGAACCCGGGACCGCGGCTTAGCAGGCAGGGTCAGTACAGGCCAGACCGGTTGTCAGAGAGTGCTTAAATATGAACGGTTTTGCGATCTGTTTACAGGCTTATAGTATCGTTGCGTCTTGCGTTGCATTTAAACTGTTTTTTTGGTATTGGTACTAGACGACCATTATCTATACTTCGTGTCACTATCATCGATATATTTATAAAAACTGGTAATAACAGAGTAAACAGATTATAAAAACAAAACAAATAATTCACATCTTCATATGATTCGTTAATACCATTATACTTCTACGTAATTGTTACCTACTTACTTGTATAGAAGTATTGTTATTTAAGGAAAAACATAGAAAAGTAACATTTTTAAATAACTTGTCCACCCACACCAATTTCATGAACCCACGACCAAAGAATGAAGTTAGAACATGTCCTTTCGACTGACTTATCAAGTTGTTCACGCCATGCAGTATTTATAATAGACTCTAGAGTTGATATTCTTCAATCAAGCGTCATCTTGTTACGAATAAGTAACTGTTTCGATTCTTAGCCAATTATTTTGTTACACGTGTAGGAACGAAGGCCACTCACTGAAGTGTCCTCAGTCTTGTTTCTCTTTGTAATGTAGATTGGAGCAAACGAACGGGTTAATTAATGAGGCTCATAATTTTTTTGTCAAATTGGTAAATAAAAGGAATCATTTCTACGATACGAACCTGTCAGTTCAATCCATGTCATCGAGGCTAACGTGTCCCCCAGCCACCTGAAAAGGTGATAATAATATATGATTCTCCATAAGCCATAATTACACACTAGTGCGATAAACTTTATCACATCAGTGCGTCCCTATCACACTTACAAATAGTGCGAGAGGGACGGTCTGACGTTATATCGTTTATCACGCGACCATGCTTGCCTGCCTAGATATTGATGTTTCAGGTATTTATACAGTGAGTTCCTTGTTTTTTTAACGATTATAAGAGCTATTCATTAAAAAATTGTTTTGTCTTACGTTTTCATCTTATTTCTACTAATAAGCACCGCCCAATACTACTTAAACGACCTTGGTTCTTCTGCTGGGCTATCACATTGATTGGCGCGGCAGTACCTACCTCGCCACGACATAGATCACAAGTCTAAGGGCCGATTTAGATGGTACGAGAACTCGTATACGAGTTTTATTACAATGCGGTATTTGATGGCTGTATAAATTTGTATGTACCCTCAACAGCCCGCAATGTAACTAAAATCGCATGCGAGTTCGCACGTCGTCTAAATCAGGCCTTAGTAATGTATCTAGTAGTTACATTCTCGCACCCATTGCAATATCTCGTGCTAGCCCTGCAGCCTCCATAAATTATACCAAACCAATTTAAAGTTAAGTCAACAAATATTACAAAATGAAATCTTATTTATTTAGCAGCTCCCGAGAAGACTGGGCGGTTAATTTATTTCAGTGATACATTAAAATGAACATTTCACTGGATCCGTGGCCCATTTATCTTATTCACTTTACAAGCGTGACGCGGTCGAGTTTTACATTTTAATTTGGCCCGTGGTTTAATATGTCAGTGGGAGCGTTGAAACGCAACCATTTTTCATGGTGTTATTGTAATACATAGATTTTTGGATAAACCTTGTACAAACCTTGCCAATTAGAATCCTAGGCCACTCTTAAACCCTGTGTCGTAGTGACACCGTGCTTTATTTGCTATTTGCTTTGCAGTCACTTTGATTTTTACTGTGAAAGGGTTCTACACAGTGGCCTAGGATTTAGATTGATTGACTGTACACAATAGAATGGTTCAGATCCTCAACTTTACGAGATGCTGAAGATTTTTTTGTTTTGACTTAGCTTTATTGTGAAAGTAAACATTAGTTAGGTACGCTATATAAATGTTATGAAATTAAATACTTATTATTTATTTTTAGATGAGAGGGTAAGACAAAACGAGCTTCTACTTTGAGCGAGTTTGGCCGTATTTCAAAGGTTTCCAATAGATATCGATTGAAGTGTAAAGGCCAGTTTAAAACAAACATTCAGTATTTTAACATTCATATTACACAAGAATTCATTGATTGCTCACCTAACTGGTATGTCACATATCACGTGTACCTAAAGTAATCCCTTTTAGAAGCGGTGGGAAGTAACTTGACCTTGGAGTAAACTGACAGTCATATTTGACATTAATATATTAAATTTGATCCGGGTAATTCCATGTAACAGAGTAATGTAAGTGACCAATTATTTGCAATTAAGAGTTCAATTCGTATCATAAATAAATAAACATTCAACGAAGTGGTCACTTAAATTACAGTTACGTGGAACTGCCCATCTAACGTCAAGTTTGGTCAGCCAGCACTCGGACCGTCAACATCTCCAGAATCTCCTGAGGATGCTTCGTAAATAGAAAAGACAAACACGTCGATTTTTGTATTTTTGGTGGTGGGTTATAATATTAAATAAATAAATAATCAACAAATATTATAGGACATTATCACACAGATCGACTGAGTCCCACGGTAAGCCCAAGAAGGCTTGTGTTGTGGGTTCTCAGACAACGATACCTTTATTATACTTATATACCTACATAAAAAACATCCATGACTCAGGAACAAATATTTGATCTCATCACACAAATAAATGCCCTTTCCGCGATTCGAACCCGGGACCGTGGCTTAGCAGGCAGGGTCACTACGCGCTAGGCCAGACCGGTCGTCAAATATTATATTTGTGGTGGATGGTGGGGGCATTAATTGCTAGACGCAAGTCAGTATAAAGGTTAACACTGATTGACTTGTTCGTTATCTATTCACAAATTAACAGAGTAGGTAATAAGGTTTCTAAGAATAAATGCCAAAATGACTGCCATAAATTAATTTTGAATTCAACTGAAAGAGTAATCACGTACAATTATTCACCAGATAAATAACATCAGCTACTATTCAATTTAAATAATTACAGTTGCACGAGTTGGATTACTTTCGTGTTCCATTAAAGTTGCATTATTAGTATAATGAATTCCGTAATTATACGTCCCGTTTACATTTAAACAATTTTAAATGGAATCGAACGGAATTGCAATTTCCTGGTGCCGCAGCCAAATGTCATTTCTGCGACGCGAAACGAAAACGAAACGCCGCGAAAGGTAGTCTGGCTCTGTCGCGCCAATACGCAAGAGCGATAGAGACAGATATCTACGAGCGTTTCGTTTCGTGAGCGTTTGTGCCATTCGGCTACGTACCCTGAACGGTTTCATATCACCCGTATCAGAGCCTCTACGTACAGTCAACCAGTTGGAACCCTACTGTAGAACTATGTCATAGTGACGTTATAAATCAGATTGTAAGAAATCTCTTACTACTTGTCATTTTGACATGGTTGTAGCGTGGCCTAGGGTTCCAATTGGTTGACTATACAGACAGATGTAGTGCAAAAAGGGTTTCCTTCGTATTTTTCCGGAAACGTTCGTATTTGTCATGCTAGTTCAGTCAATGTCAGTACATCTTGTACTAAGACTGAGTGAAATAGCATGGCACGTTTGTACGTTTCCGTAACTATAGGAAGGCAATTTTTTTCGCATTTCATCTGTAATCTGTACATTCTCTGCAATGAAAATTTGACGTGTCAGAAATAAAAAAATGCCAAATATTATATACATACATTACAAACAAAACGTCAAAAAGCCATAGTAGAGTAAGGGTGAATAGAAAAATCGCCAATCGTTTACGATTCGAAGTTATCTCTCTGTATCTCTCTTCCGTATAAGAGCGACAGAGATGTTATGATACGCTTACGCCGATCAGTCTTGTATAATAATTAATTATAATAATTATAGTGTAGCCATCCACTAGGTTCAGCTAATGTTCTTAATATAATTTTAAAAGTACCTATCACTGGTTAAAATCGGACCAAATCACGAAACTTACCAGGTATTATAGTGTAGTACGTGGGCGACCGAGCGAAAATCGGTTCTATTTTATTATATCGCGCCTTTAGCTAAAAAAAAACTCTTACAAATACAAAAAAAAATATGTCTGGCCGGGATTCGAACGCTGACACCTGCGATGTGCCTGCGATTATTAGACCGACCCTTTTGCGACGGAGCTACGCGCTGTCGTTGCTCGGACGACGAAATTAGCGTCCACATTTTGCGTTTACCAAAGACATATAATTATAACTCCGTATAGACATATGAAGTCTAAGAAGAAAGCGTACCTCAGTACCATACAGAAAAAGGTACGGTGGCCTAGATGGCATTACACCTTTGGGGGACGCTCATCTAGATGGCGCTAATATTGATATCGATACCTTTGGGTTCAATTGGCGTAAAGGACAAAATGCAGGTTTTCAGGAGAAGCAAAAAACAACTTTTTTTTTAGAAAAATGTTTATATCTTTTTTGTTTTTTGACCTATATTTGTGACGTATATAGAAAAATATGTAGATTTTTAGTATCCTTAACCTAGTGTAGCAACCGTAGTGATAAACTAAACGGTTTAGAAGTTAGATGGTTGTAAAGGACACGTCAAAATGCTATGGACGTCCTTTACACCCACGATTTTTTTGAACAATTAGAGTTGATAGGGTCGTAAATGACGTTCTTAGATGATTTTTATACAAATTCGGGGCGTAAATGTAACCGGAACGGTACAAATGGCAACTGTTTTTAGCTTAGTTTACAATGGAGAAACTTGAAAAATGTATCAAAACGTAGTTCATATGGCATATAATAGCCACATTAGTGTTACAGTGTATATTTATCTAAATATTTAGCAAAGACAAAGAACAAGACTATTTTATATCCAGTTTTGCAATAAAGAATCAACATTTGCTAAAAAACTATCTAATATATTGGAAAGTTATTATTTTAGTACTCGCCGCTGTTTCAATAAGTTACGCATTCAGTATTTAATTCTAGCAGGGAAACGCTTTCGTAGTTTAAGTAAATATAAAAACACTAATGGTTATCACGTAAACTTTAATCAGCAACTGTGAACAGTAGACTATATTAATACGACAGTAATTTTTAGTCTAAAGTAGAAAGAAGTTCTAAGAATAACTAAGAGTTAAGTACCTACCTAATTATAAACGCAAGTTAGGACGCGTATACAAACAGTGACCAACTAATTGTTGGCAACATTGGTATTGGAAATATTCCTAATTCAAAATAGTTTCGATTGTTTACTTGTTTCCATGAAAACAATAATGTTTCTCTTCTAAATTGCTATCCAAACCTATCGGTCGTAATATCTAAATAAAGCCAATTTTTTCCTACCAAGGAATTTTAATTTACAGTCCACCAACCATGGCCCTCTAGCATTGCTTTCGCCACTAATAAATAATAGTAACTGTAGTCAAGACTACCTACTATGTTGATTCATACTTATTTTTGATAATTTTAAAACAGAAGATTGTTATTTAGTCTTAAACCTGTTAAATAAGAATAATCTTAATTATGAGTTCAATCCTAGAAATATTATAGTCAATGCTTTAAGTACCTGGGTATATAGCCAAGTCACCAAACGCTAACGCTCATTCGCTAGCGAAACGCACCTGTTATTGTCGCACTAAATGTTCGTATAGTCTACTGTTAAAGTTTACTGCCGGCGTAGCGTAGACGCCGACAAAAATGCAGTCTGGTGCAATACGCAAGAGCGATAAAGATATATAGCTACGAAATAGATATTATCGTGAGCGTTTGTGCATTTGGGTACGTACTCGTACCCTGATTACCATAGTGTTTTTTTAATTACCTACATCTCGCCGCAGTATAATAATACTACGAAAGCGTTTCCCTGCTAGAATTAAAGGCTGAATGCGTAACCTAATACTGACTATTCAGACAGCGGCAAATACTAAAAAAATAACTTTGAATTTGTTGCCAAAGTATTAGATAGTTTTTAAGCAAATATTGTTTCTTTATTACAAAACTGGATATAAAATAGTCTTGTTCTTTGTTGTTGCTAAGATAGCTTAGATAAATAATACACTGCATTAAACTAATATTAAGTACGTTTTGATATATTTTTCCAGTTTTTAATTTTAAACTTAGCACAACATTTGTACCATTTCGGTGACAATTACGCCCCGACTTTGTATAAAAATCATCTAAGACCGTCATTTACGACCCTATCAAATCATGGGTGTAAAGGACGTTAATAGCATTTTGACGTGTCCTTTACAACCATCTATCTTCTAAATCGTTTAGTTTATCACTATGGTTGCTACACTTAGGTTAAAGATACTCGTAATCTGCATATTTTTCTTATACACGTCACCAATATAGGTCAAAAAAACAAAAAAGTGGGTTTATCTTTCTCTTGGAAACCTGCATTATATGTCCTTTACGACAATTGAACCCAAAGATATCGATTACAGTTGCGGATAAAATATTTTTAGTGCTGGTCGTAAAGGATGAAGAACAAAAAAACTTGTCCTTTACGCCCAACTTTACCACACTACTATAGAAAGTGATCCTTAAAAAGTAAGGGCTTAAAGGGCAACAATATATATCAAGGTGACTTACGACTATATTTTTATTTGTAGATTTCCTTTAAGACACAAATAATAATTTACGCGCCTTGACTTGATATTTACGCCCCTTCAGAAAAGCTATTTTTGCAAGTCCATAGTAGAAAATCTTGGTCGTAAAGGCAACTTTTTAAGAGATATCGAAATTTTAACTACACAGATCGATAGCGCTTGAAATTCTGAACAAAACTGTATATATAACTCATTTTCGCCAAAATGTCCTTTACGCCAATTGAACCCAGAGGTATCGATATTTGACATTTTAACACATATCAAACTAATAAGGTTGCCAGAGCTCAACGAGGGTGCGGTGTGCTGATGACGGGAGGACTTACGGAACTAACTTGTTCCGTTTATTGTCCTTTGAGTCGTCGGCAACCCGAACCCTCCTTGGAACTTGTACACTCCTTTTTGCTGTGTACTTAACACAGCAAAAGGGAATGTACAGGTTTCTAATGGGGTGGCAACGCGCATGTGACTCTTTTTGAGTTGCAGGCGTCCATAGGTTACGGTGACCGCTTTACATCAGACGGGCCGTATACTTGTTTGCCACCGACGTAGTATAAAAATAATAATAATAATAATACTATGGCCCAAATTGTCAAAACTGTGGTTTAAAAGTCGTAAGCCTGTGTCAAGAGATGGCAGTCTAAGTCTATGCACTGTGATAACACATTTTACTTCGACAGTAATTCTCTATAATACTCGATCCTCTTTTTGTTTAATAAAGCGACAGAAAAACCGCATGAAAACTCGAAAATTCGCGTTTTCCGGGCCCTAACGCTAAGCTAGATCGATTTTTCACCCACGAAAACCCCCACATAACAAATTTCAGCGCAATCGTCGGTGCGTTTTCACATTATCCGATCCGATATGGGAAGTAGGACTGGCCCCGTAGCCGAATGGCATTTCTCCGACGCCAAACGAAAGCGATACGCCGCTGGCTCTGTCGCGCCAATACGCAAGCGCGATAGAGATAGATATCTACTAGCGCTTCGTTTCGTGAGCGTTTCGTGAGCGATTGTGCCATTCGGCTAGCCACCCTGATATCCCATACATTTAAGCCGCCATCTTTGTTTTTTGCCTTTGCAATCCTTCCGACAACCGATATCAGATCGGATAATGTGAAAACGCACTTAGAGTGGTTTCCGAGATCGACGGTATATATGTACATATAAATAAACAAGAATTAAATAAATAAATATTGGGGGACACCTTACACAGATCACCTGGCCCCAAACTAAGCAAAGCGTGTACTATGGGTGCTAGGCGACGACGATATACTTACTTATATAGATAAATATATACTTATATACATAGAAAACATCCATGACTCAGGAAAAAATATCTGTGTTCATCACAGAAATAAATGCCCTTACCGGGATTCGAACCCGGGACCGCGGCTTAGCAGGCAGGGTCACTACGCGCTAGGCCAGACCGGTCGTCTACTAAGGCTTAACATATAAATAAGTAGGACATATTATAATCGCAGCGGTCGGTTACACAATTATAAATTGTCAATGTGTGAACACGATCGGCACATTAAAAAGTATAGGGGATGGTCGATTGTCCATACAAATGTTGTTCTCGAATCGAACGAGGGGCGATCATTTAAAACACAATCGAAGGAAGTAGGTATTTTAAATCGATACGAGTTGGGAATTCTCTCTTCGTCTCTTCTCGTTTTTAGACGTTTTAAACTACATATATTGCCTTTTGAAATTTTTACATAGGTACTTTTTTGTATTTCGACTTACATTTTTTGAATTATTGTAAAAATTAGGAGCGACACATGTGCATGCACATTTTTGAATGATTCTGTAATTATAATTGAAAATTGTAAAAACAGAATAGTCTTTTTAGGGTTCCGTAGTCAACTTACCCTTATAGTTTCGCCATGTCTGTCTGTCCGTCTGTCCGTCCGTCCGTCCGTCCGTCCGTCCGTCCGTCCGTCTGCGGATAATCTCAGTGACCGATAGCACTAGAAAGCTGAAATTTGGTACCAATATGTATATCAATCACGCCGACAAAGTGGTAAAATAAAAAGTGAAAAAAAAAAAATGTTTTGTTAGGGTACCTCCCCTACATGTAAAGTGGGGACTGATTTTTTTTTTCATTCTAACCCCAACGTGTGATATATTGTTAGATAGGTATTTAAAAATGAATACGGGTTTACTATAATCGTTTTTTGATAATATTAATATTTTCGGAAATAATCGCTCCTAAAGGAAAAAAAGCTTGTCCCCCCCCCCCTCTAACTTTTGAACCATACGTTTAAAAAATATGAAAAAATCACAAAAGTAGAACTTTATAAAGACTTTCTAGGAAAATACGGAAAACTACGGAACCCTACACTGAGCGTGGCCCGACACGTTCTTGGCCCTTTTTTTTTTATTCCAACCCAAAATAAATAAGGGTTTACCAAATTAGTTTTTTGATAATATTAATATTTTCGGAAATAATCGCTCCTAAAGGAAAAAAAGTGTGTCCTCCCTCTAACTTTTGAACTATATGTTTCAAAAATATGAAAAAAATCACAAAACTAGAAATTTATAATTGTTTTTAACTTGATAGATTCAGTAGTTTTTGAGAAAAATACGGAAAACTACGGAACCATACACTGAGCGTGGCCCGACACGCTCTTGGCCGGTTTGTTTTTATTTTATCTTATGTACCTATTGTATAATCCATGCATCTTATATGTAACTAAGTCGGCTACTCCAGAATTATTACTCATTATACAATATTAACACTTTATAGTGTTAATATTATAAAAATATTTTTCAAAATTTGACGTAAGTAGGTAATTTACTCATAGAGCTATATAAAAAATCTGTAAAAATTAGGAGGAAAACACTTTACCGAGTACGTTTTTGAATGATTCTGTAATTAAAATTTGAAATTCGAAAAACAGTCAACTGAAAATTTTGTCAATACATTTTCCTTTATAACAGTATCCGGAGGAAAATGGGGTCGACATTTCTACGAAAAACCGGTTTCCGGCCGACCTTCCTCTTAATTGAGAACCGCCGCGCTGCCAACGTTCTTTTGGCACGCCACTATCTGCGAGATTGTGCCCGGAATATCGCAAATACATTATCCGGGGAAATCTGATCAAATTGGAGAGCGAATGTGAAGCGAGTGATTTCGTAAACGTAAATCTGGCGCAGAATCGCTGATAGATCAGTTTTTGATGAAATCCCTTTCTGACAACACGATTATGTAGCAAGGTATTGTTTTATATTGAACACAACCGGACGCTTCTTATATCTGTAGGACCACAGAATATATAAAAGTACAAGTAGAACTTGAATAATATTTTGAGTAAGAATATAATATATGTTCTTTTTGGTTCTAGTAATTAATCGCTTGGAGGCGCTGTTTAATTTTTCCAATACCCATTATAATTTTCCGTGATGATCTCCATAGTTATTGAAAGACGAGTTATGAAGTCATAATACCTATGAAAAAAAGCTTTTGTATAAACGAGTGTATTAAAAAATACATACTTAAGATACCCTATAAAACAATTGATATTTTTGTGTTCAACAATAAAATTAAGGCATAACTCCAACAATTCGTTTGCGTCTATTTATAGTTTGTGCTTATCAGATCATCACATAAAAAATACTGGGATTCAAACCCAGTACCATCAGCTTCATAAGTAGGCTCACTACCCAATCCAGACCAGTCGTCAAAGAAAAAGAGCCGAACTCTCAAATTGACGGGAATGATCAGCACTTTTGATTGAGCCTCTGTCAGCGTTATTTTGGTACCCTACTCCATTCTCTAGGTATACCTACCTAAAAGTATTTTCTCTTCAGATTTATCTGTTTTGCCAAACGATAAGTGCCTCAGGGTTCTTGGGCTGGGCTTGGGCTGGGCTTTGACCCCAGGGCCAGCTTGATAGCTTATTGGCGTTGGCACTAGTTTTTACGAAAGTGACTCTCATTTACCGCCTCTCTGGGTTAGAGGATTTAGTTGATTATGATTGTGTTACTTTATTCGTTTGGTTTTCTCGCCAAAGGTATTTGCGACTAGAAAACATCAAATGATAAATCGAAATAGGTACATATTCTGAAAAAAACACATTGTTATGAGTGTCGGTTCGAACCCTCACCATTCGGATCGAAAGTCTTACGCTCTGCCGCTTTTACCAGCGCTCTTCAAGGAAGGCTTGAAGGTTGTATTGGTCCGGAAATGCCGCGGGCGATATTTCATTCCCATACAAATGTACGTAGGTAAATACAAAAGGTACCGGCCAATAATAAATAACATTCATGCTTTTTCCGCCATAAAATTGCCGTTTTTAGTAAGTAATTAATATGCAATATAAAATTGCAATATTCATCATGAATAAAATTCGTAGTATTTGTACAAAAGTACCTACTAAGTAGTTACGAGCAAAATCAAATATGGAATCTACAAACATCCACACGTCGCTTACTCTATAGGTACCTACCTACCTACATGTTCATATAAAACATCACAAATGTGATGTTTTATATGAACATGTAGGTAGGTAACACACCTACATTAATGGTTGGAGGTCGGTCCCGTAGCCGAAAGCCTTTCTACGACGCGAAACGCCACCGAAACGCCGCAGAAATGCAATTTATATCTATCGCTCTTGCGTATTGGCGCGACAGAACCAGCGCAGCGGCCTTTCAATCGGCGTCTGGCGTCGCAGAAATGCCATTCGGTTGGCAGGCCAGAAGAACGCTCTCCCAATCGCGTTTCGTAAAACGGATCTAAAGAAGAGCCACCATTTATTTGTTATCCATACTAATATTATAAATGGGAAAGTGTGTGTATCTGTTTGCTTATCCGTCTTTCACGGCAAAACGGAGAGACGAGTTGACGTGATTTCTTAAGTGGAGATAGATGATAGATGGAGAGGAGAGTGACATAGGGTACTTTTTGTCTCTTTCTAACGCAAGGGAAGCCGCGCAGGCAAAAGCTAGTAAGTAATTTATAAACACTTACGGAGCATAACCTTAAGAGCTACTATGGTGAATATGGTGATAGGTGTTTGACAAAACGTCTACCCTACATATTAACCTGTCTGCCTGCAGCAGAAGGCAATAGGGCTAAATTCAAAACTAGTGTCGCTTAACTTCAAACCTGGGTAAATCCATTCTGCTTCAAGGTTGAATATATAAAAAATATAATACGTTCTGAAAGATAATCAACCTTATAGCAGAATGGATTTACCCAGTTTTGAAGTTAAGCGACACACTGTAGTATATTCATGTTTTTAAATTAACAAAATTTAAATGTATAAAATACATACATACATACAATCACGCCTGTGTCCCATGAAGGGGTAGGCAGAGCACATCAAACTACTCAGGTTTCAGTGCCACTCTTGGCAAATAAGGGGTTGAAAGAAAACGAAACTGTGACATTGCAGTGACAGGTTGCCAGCCTGTCGCCTACGCCACAATTTAACCCATATCCCACAGTCGCCTTCTACGACACCCACGGGAAGAAAGGGGGTGGTGAAGTTCTTAACCCGTCACCACACGGGCAAATAACATTATAAATTTTAGTAATTAAAAAACTCTTAGCGAAGGTCGATAGTCTACTATCATAACTAATATGTTTATTATAGAAATATGATCATAGGTAAATAACATGCCGTCCTTTTTCTTCACGTTGGAGAAAAAAGGAGGCATACAGACCTATGATCATATTTCTATGACATACATATGATAGTGTGCTTTCGGCCGAAGAGACTGGACTCTTTTGTGGGACATAATATGTTGTTGTCATAAATATAACTTTTCTGTTAATAGAAGATTGTCACGTTGGCTAGGCACCCGGACCTTGTCGAGCGGAAAACGATGCCTCAGAATCACTGTTTATTCGGCAAAGCACACAGGGAAAAATTTGACAAACAACCGTACAAACCTTACCTTCCTCGAACCTTTGGTCCGACGTAATATTAATTTAAGTAGATTGTTGTTTTCATCCGAGTGTAAAAAGGACGGCCGGCTTTTAATAAAGTTCAGTTTCTATTTATATCATGTAAATTACAATATTTTTATAGAAAATTAATTATTTTTTTAATAATTTATAGGTAGAATAATTTTCTGCCAACAAACTGCTGTGCAGTTTTGCAGATAAGTACAAAACTTTACTGTAAGTTTTCTTTTCTTATAACGAAATAAAAAATAAAATAAAATATATATATTACGAGATTTTTTTTTCGCCGATTCAGTGACAGCCTATTCACTCTTGCTTTAAAGAGACCGAGGTCGTAGTTTCGTTACAACCAAATTTTATAATATTTATATATTTTATTTTTACCATTCCTAAAACGTCGCAATACCAAAACAGATTTGTCTCATAGTGTCTAAAACTCGAAATGACATAGACCTACTCGTCAAATTACTGTATTCTCAAAATGTCTAGAAGTCAAATTAACTTAAAACCAAAACTTCACTTTCTCAAAATGCCTAAAGTGCAGTATTCATGAAAACTGTATTTTTACAGTTTTTCATGAATCGTTAGCATTAATTAACGAAATGAATACTAAAACACTCTAAAAGGGTGCGGACAATTCATTGAATACAGCGTAATTATTTGACTTTCATAAACTATTTCATCGCCAAATAAAGCATCAAAAGATTAATATATAAAAATATAGACAGCATTTATTTTTAGATACCACTTCTATCGTAAGAAAAAACTAGAATTATTAAGGCCCACTTGCACCAACCACTTAACTCAGGGTTAGTGGTAACTTAACTAAATTTCGTTGGTGCAAGTAGCCCTAAGAGGAGGTAATGCGACCATCATTTTGATAGTTCAAAAAAGGAGCTGATTTGATTAGTAACTAGTCAAGTACACAATTCACTACACACGCTACGAGCTACGAGCGCACAGACCAACCCCTATAGACATCTATTACAAGACGACTCGCGGTCGCCAGCCTTCCTAGTATTTGCACTGATATAAGCGCGGGCGCTCGCCGTGCCCGGTCAGTATCGCCCAAGTAACAGACCCGAAAGCAGCGCGTGTTTTTCGCACAAAAAAATTGGAAAAGGGTATTTTGATGCCTTAAAGATGTCCACCTGTAGTGTGAAATGGTGTGGAAAGGTAACAAGAAGCTCAAATTTAAAAACAGACGGCATTACATTCCACAAATAAGTCATATTTATAATTTATTCAGAGCCGGCATAGGTCAACTTACATTGGCCACTTACGCGTCAGTAGAGGGACAGTCATACTTCTGTCCCTTTTCATCTGGCGCGACTGCCCGCCGTCCTTGAAACGGCCAATCACAGCGCGCTTAACACATTCCCCGCCCGCTCCTCGCACCCCAAACACTGGTGACTCGTATCGCGAACCAAATATACAAGACTGCCACTCTATAGGAGGTTCTCTGTGTACGAGCGTAACCGATTCGAACCGAAAAGGATCTAAGGACAGAGAACCCATCGTGTCAGCGGCACTGAATGTGTTAAATAAATTTATAGTACATAACTAAGGGCTACTTGCACCACCCGCTTAACTCAAGGTTGACCCTAAGCCTCATTCAAACATACCTTAACTGACCCTCTAGCCAAGCGTGATAGTTGACGCTCCGTATCGTTTAGTAGTTTTCTCTCTCTATATCACTCTTATGTATTGGCGCGACAGAGAGCCAATTGTTTATCGTTCGCCATGAAATGTAAACGATTGTATGCTTGGTCTAACCAAAGAGGATCGAGTATTATAGAGACTTACTGTCGAAGTCGAACTAGTCGAAGTAAAATGTGTAATCACAGTGCATAGACTGCCATCTCTTGACACAGGCTTAAAAATTTTGAACCTCTGTTTTGACAATTTGGCCCATATTCTTAGCTTGATATGTTTTAAAATGTCAATATAAATATTAGCGCCATCTAGCTGAGCGTACCCCAAAGGTGTAATGCCATCTAGGCCACCGTACCTTTTTCTGTATGGTATAGTATTGAGGTACGTTTTTTTCTCAAACTTTATCTGTCTATACGGAGTTATATATGTCTTTGGTCTAACCAAGCGTACAATCGCTTACATTTCGTTTTCAAGCGCTTGAATATTTTATGCATCTGATTTGATAGTTCTCTTTGTTGATTAATTTGTGTTTTTCTTGGTACACAATTCGAGCGATACACGGGCATTGCTAGAAACAAATCACCGTATCTTAAAATATAGGTACTTATATGATTACTCCTCTTCGTTCCGGGTTTTAATTGAGTTAGCTTTGTGGCAACCCTGTTGACTACATCCTATAGACTCGGCATAATACTGAATGGCAACTGTTTATTTAAGTTTTCAAAGGCTGTCCTTGTGTTTCACCAAGAAGCAGTTCTTTATGAAAACAAAAATGAATGTTTAACTAAACTTTTGTTCTATACAGTCAGCTGAAATAGTTGATCACCCCAATACAAAAATATCTATAAAAAAAGGTTAAATTAAATTGTGTACACGGAGGATAGGCACGTAGCCATCCTACAAGTGAACGTTTTTTTTTAATGACCGTGCCTGGTAATCGAATCCAGAACACATATATCTACAATTCCACAAGATCGAATCAGAGGTACCTTGCATTGAAAATCTTACAATACAACCTTCTTGAGCTTATCGGGGGGCTCAATCAAATTGTGTAAGCATGTCCTATATTTATTACTTGTTCTACGATAAGTAGTTGACAAGCGAACCAGATTTGGACACTTGCAGGCATTGGTAATTTTTTTTTCTTTGTATATAACATTTATTCCAGTTGAAAGTTTAGTAGTAGTGTGGCTACGAAAAATACAATTTAAAATATTTTCCATGAAAATAATTTGTTCTAAGAGTAGGTAAGTGATCTACGCAAACATGTCAATTCAATGGATAAGGGTTTCGTTATAATTAATTAAATTTCCGAGTTGCTACAGTGAGCTCTGTCCGGTCCAACGTGTTAAACGAAGGATCTATCGTCCTTCCCAAAGAAAAATATAAATGTTCGATCTATTTTATTACTATTTTTATTAGGTATCACTTGTTGAAGTGATCATCATCAGGGTTATAAGATAAGGATAAGATCTGTCACTTTCACACTGACATATTTTCTAGAACGTAACAGATATTTTATCCACGTAGATAAGTGATAAAATTGCAAGCATCATAATAAGGCCCGTGGTTGTTTTAGAATAAAGTATGTTGATAGTAACTACTTGATAGCATAAAAACCACGTACAAAATATGTGTGCTACTCTGCAGCGGCGCCACCTTAATGAAATTCAACTAATTATATGTTAAAATGATGTTCGTAAGACGTACAGTATGTACGTGTAATGTTATGACTGTACCTATAGCGGGAAATGAAATAATGGGCTTTTATTGTGGCGCCGCTGCAGAGCATGCTCTGCAGCGGCGCCACTCAGTTCTCATAGATAGAAATTACATCATCTACTTTTTTCTTATGGAATTTGATGTACCAATGCTGTTTATTATGTACGTATGGAAAAAATCACTATAACTTAGTAAATTTATGTACTTTCAGTAATTCTATCTATGAGAACTGAGTGGCGCCGCTGCAGAGCATGCTCTGCAGCGGCGCCACAATAAAAGCCCATTATTTCATTTCCCGCTATAGGTACAGTCATAACATTACACGTACATACTGTACGTCTTACGAACATCATTTTAACATATAATTAGTTGAATTTCATTAAGGTGGCGCCGCCGCAGAGTAGCACACCAAAATATTTATAACCGTTTGGAAGTTCTAGAATACTTTTGTTACTCGTATCGTTTACATGACGGAAATATATTTATGTTTTGGTTTTAGTAAGGTTCTAGTAAGTAAAAAAAATTTTTTTACATTTGGCGCTGTTACCTTCTCCGAACAATGAATGTAATATCCGTAAAGTTTACACTACGGAGCAACATATTGCATAACATTAACAAATTTGTAAGTTTAATTAGTTTTGGTAAGAAAGCATTTTCGAACAAAAAATAATTATTGCTATTTTTTATGTAGTAGCAAATAGTCATCGATAGGTATCTTGAAACTCAATCACATTTAGGCTCCGTTGTTTTATAGAGGTAGTTCCAAATGAACAGTTCTTATAGTCATCATCGTAATAACTTGATGGTACCATTACCATGACATGATAATAGGGTAAACTCGCCTCATTCGGTGACACGCCTAATTCAGTGAAACAACCAAAAATCTTCTTTCGGAATGGTGCTTCAAAGCTTGTATCACTAAATTAGGCATGTCACCGAATGAGGCGAGTTTACCTTAGTTATTGTATTGTATGTAATCAAACACATAAGTTCAAAATAATATAACTTTAATTAGAAATGGGGCAACGTGTAAAGTATAACTCGCAAGGTCAGATATGAGCTATAGGTACTTACATACGTACATATAATTCACGTTAGTATTTCCAAAAGCGGTAACGCCGTGTCTTGCGTGGGCGACGGTCGCGCGACCGTCGCCGTCGCGTCTCATACTTCCATATCGATAAGGTTTGATTTCATATGCGTCGCATCTCCGTCGCGCGACAATCGCGCGACCGTCGCCCACGCAACCACGGCATGTGGGTGTACATGACTGTGTGAGTGACAAACATAGGTGCTTAATACCGTAATACATTATTTGATGTCAATGCACCTGGTTCAATCTCACACCCGTTTTAAGCTTTTATTTAACTTCAATTCCACGCAATTTATTATTATCATGTTTATTTTAAGAATAGAAAATAAAGAATACAAAGAATTGTTTATTATTTTGGTTTGTGAGTAAAATAAACTCGTGCAGGTACGTTAGAATTTCTTTGCAGAAGTTACCGCCGCTAGCTTTGTAACAATATTTTCCTATATCGAAGAGGTCTGGTAAATATTAAATGACATTCGTTAATAAGTTCTGGAAAACTTGTTAGTCCAAGCCATGCAGAGTTCGCTACGTAGTAGGTACTGAACCTAAATTAAAACAATATTTTAGTGTTGTATTTATTTACTTTCTTTTACATTGATTTTTATTTTTATCATTTTGGTGTATTGGGGTAAAATGAAAATGAAAATTAAAATGAAATATTTATTTTTCAAGTAGGCATATTACAATGCGCATATGAACGTCAAATAAAGCTACGCCGGCCGCCGGTAATTTCGAAAGTCGTCTAATTTCGAAAGTCACATAAAAATCACCATTATTTCCATCATATCAAGATTCCCCTTTCGAAATTACCCGAGCATTTCTGTGCTTTTAAATTACCCCAATGCACCGTACCTACCTTCCTGAAAACAAGGAAAAGACATAACAGCTAATATTGCTTTTTCATCGCATGGAAGTGTAATACAAAGACAAATTAAGTCTAAATACAAAAATTGTAAGTAATAACAAAAATTGTATGTTCAATTAATTCATAGAATATGTAAAATATGTTGTTATCAGTATGGACTGCAATAAGTTTTCATCTATAGATTATTTGGTGCAAAACATTCAGTTGGAATCCGAGTAAAAAACAACCGTTGGCGCACATTAGTCTTCGCGAGCAGCTCTGCCATACACAAAGGGTGTCATTTGTTTGGGCGGCAATCGAATCGCGCATAAAAAATGATTCACGAACGAACGTGCGCCATACGGCTCACACGGCAGTGCCTTAATGTACGTACGTACCTGATTGAGTTACGAGTTCTCTTACCCCATCGAGATATAGACGCCGGTGTCCCTTTATTCATTAAAGGCTGGATGTACGCCCCGAATCGCGTTAACTGACGGGATTGCCTGCGTTTCAATTTACACGTTATGGCTAATTTACCCCTGCCTACACGGCGGCGGTGCGAAATGTTCCCGCCTCGCGACGATGTATAAATAACTTTGCGACTACTTTGTAACTAAATCGTTTTTCTCGGAAACTAGGCCACATACGTCATGTTAATAGCACCCTTTAAGTTCGCAACTGCCGCTAATACTGACTTAATAGCATTAATACATGTGATGCTGTACATCATTGTCTCCGTGATGTATCTTTGCATAATATCGCTTTCAAACTGGCATTCATTACGGCTAGCGGGGCGAGTGGCTGCGACATTTGTCTAGGGTGGGAATCTAGTAAACTCGAAGTAATCTGCCATTTGTACCCGTCCGGGGCTTCCTTCTCTCGCAGGGAGACAAATTGTTCAAGTCAAGGAGACGGCTGGTTGACCTCAGACGCCTCTACTTATGCTGGTGTCAAAGTGATGCGCCCACGGGAGACGGCAACCATCGGCCCTTAATAGACGACTGATTTGATTTTATCGCCGAAGCGACAGTGAGAACTTAGTATTGAGAATTCGCTCATTGGCGATATATTTCGCATTAACTCGAGTTCGTATTTCGTACATTGAATTGGAAAAATAAAGCTGCGGAAACAAAAAAGGTCAATGATTAATTTCCTTTAAAGCCGAGTGGCTTAACCGGGCCGCCATCGCGACGGTTTTTGTTTTATTCCGTGCGGGATCTTGCCTCAACTCGGTCTCAACATTCATTAAACAGCCGCAACATACATTGTTGGGTCCCGCCCGGGATTCCTCGTGCTACTGCAGCGTAAATCGCGAAAGACACGGACTGCAGGTATTTCGCTAAGAATTAAACTACTTCCGATTCACTTTAATTGTAAAGTATTAGAAAACAGTGGGGATATTACGTATTAAAACGGCTATACAGTAGCCTTTTTGGCATCATCTAGCCTGCAAAGCAAAGGTCCTAATCTTGGGCAATCGAATTACTTTGTACTTAATGGAAATCGGTCATACATTTATGTAGGTATTTTTAGTCACCTATCTTTAAGGCTTTAATATTTAATATCATTGGTGAGTAATTAATTATGTACATGCCAACATCGAAAGTATAGCGGGCCACATGACGCTCCAGAAGTAACTACCATTATGTAACCTCTAAACAAAACTATATAAGTAATATACGTGTGTGTCTAATGTAGTCTATACATATAAAAACATTTCTGAACTGTACAGATTTATCTATATTCTGAAAAGTATTCAGGATATCAGGCCCCGTAGCCGAATGGCGTTTCTGCGACACGAAACGCCACCGAAACGCCGCAGATATGTAGTCCGGCTCTGTCGCGTCTAGACGCAAGAGCGATAGAGATATATAGCTACGAAAGAGATATTATCGTGAGCGTGTGTGCATTCGGCTACGCACACAAATACTTTTTCCCCTCACTAGCTCGGAAACACGTGTTTTGTCCTTTAATACCAGCGGGTAAAAACGCATTTTATCCACTAGTGGGTAAAGTAATTTGACCTTGAATAAAATCAAATTAACTGCTTTAAAATTGATAAAAGTAGGTTAATCTAGTAATAAAGATGATTTACCACCTGTGGAACTACTGGAAGCAGTGATAAACGCATTGTTTGCGTTGTAGTTTCCTCGCTATAGTGAGGGGAAAAGTTTTGTGTTACACTCGGGTGCAAATGTATTTTACTTCTCGTGTGTTAAAAAACTCGCAAGTTCAAGATTCTATTCTCGAACCACTCGCTTCGCTCGTGGTTCTTCCGAATCCTTTAACTTGCTCGTTTTTCAATTCCACACTCGGCGTTAAAATACAACTTTGCCCCCTTGTGTAACAAATAACTATTAGACGTCGTTGTTTCATTCGCTACTATTATAATTGATGCCGGCTGTACATATATATTTTTAAAGAACAAATCTGTTATGAACTTATGAAAGGTCTTTTACCTCAAATAATAATAATCCATACTAATATGGGAAAGTGTGTGTGTCTGTTTGTTTGTCCGTTTTTCATGGCAAAACGGAGCTACGAATTGACGTGATTTTTTTAAGCGAAGATAGTTGAAGGGATGGAGAGTGACATAGGCTACGTGTTTGTCTCTTTTCTAACCCTCCACTTCTCTAAAATTTGGGGTGGAAGTTTGTATGGAACGTTCCGCAATTCTCGAATTTAACGCAAGCGAAACCGCGAGGCAATAGCTAGTACTTAATAGATTGAACTCAGGAAATCAATATAGGTAGTCTTCGAAATAAGGATAATAAACTTTCATGGACTTTATTTATTTTAGGAATGAAATTCAATCTTTGAAAGTTCGTTTATATACAACAGCGTTGAGGCCGTTTCAAGTTACCAGAAAATAGAAAACGGGAAGGTTAGATGGTTAAATCCATATCCATACTAATATTATAAATGGGAAAGTGTGTGTGTCTGTTTATTTGTCCGTCTTTCACGGCAAAACAAAGCGACGAATTGACGTGATTTTTTAGTAAGTGACATATGCCACTTTTTGTTTCTTACTAACACGAGCGAATCCGCGGGCTAGTAATAACTATATTCTCACACACTACCGCTCGACGACCGCTCTGGCTTAGTGGTTAGTGACCCCGCCTGCTAAGCCGCAGTCTTGGATTCGAATCCCGGTAAGAGCATTTATTTATGTGATGGCGCAAACATTTGTTTTTTGGGTCATGGATGTTTTCTATATATATGCATACTTGTATACTATATTATGTCGTTGTCTAGATATACCCGCAACCCAAGCCTTCTTGAGCTCACCGTGGGGCTTATTCAATCTTTTCTTTTTGCTACTCTACTATAAAAACAAAATAAAAACTAATCAAAATAACTGAGGTACATATTTTAAAGCCATGTGTCGTGGCACAGAAAAGGCGCTCAGCATTGTGATGCGGCAACATCGCTAGTATTTTACATTACCGTACTTAGATAAAAAAAACCGTTCTAACTTCACTAAAAAACGTAACTTTGTGGCCAAGTTTTTCAAGGGAAAAATATGATTGATGGCGCAAAAAGTATAAAAGTAGGCAGCGCCATGTAAAAATAACGTAATCCATCATGGAGCAATTATGTTTGATTTGGTAATCTTAAAAATGTACACACTTTGTATCACCTGAAATTAAAAGTATTTGATAATAAATACGTACAGTCAACCAATTGGAACACTAGGCCACTGTAGAACTATGTCATAGTATAACGTTATAAATCAGATTGTAAGAAATCTCTTATTGCTTGTCATTTTGACATGGTTGTAGCGTGGCCTAGGGTTCCAATTGGTTGACTGTACTTACTGGAAACATCGTAGAGATTTAAATATTGTAAGCTTTGTAATCAACTAAGATACGGGGAATGAAACTGGACTAGCGGGTCTTTTTCCTAAAATTAATTAATTAATTAACTAGACTGGCATACGTGTCCACAGAACATGTAGCCTGACCAGAAATATATGACTATTGTCAGGAGGGCGCTGTTATATTCTGATGACGATTTATGGGGTGACAGTTCAGTTTAGTATGAAGAAAATAGTTCTAATGAAATTCCGGAAGATGGCGCGTAATAGTCACATATTTCTGGTCGGGCTTTAATATGACATACGTGGTAAGACGACTCACATGGAACTAAAGTTAGTAATGTAAAACATGGAAAAAAGCTGTTCTTATTATGTCAAAATTTTAAATTGTAGGTAATACTTTGAAACCTTTACCACTTTAAGTTTCTAGTCTCATTTTTAAATTACTTCCTACAGATAAGTAGTAACTATTTTCTAATATACAAAGTTATGAATATTCCAACTATTTCGTCGAATTCGTTTTATTCGGTATTAATATTGGTGTTTTTTTGTGCAAAAAATCTAGCCGGCGGCCCGGCGTATTATGCTTTCAATTTTATCACTTATCTAATACGTGAATAAAGTATCCGTCACGCTTTGGCAAGTTTGTTAGTGTGAGAGTGACAGATGTCTTATCCACGTAGATGATAAAATTGGAAGCATAATACGCCGGCTGAAGCTAGTTTTTGGTTAAAGTGAAATCCGAACTAAACAATTGAATTAAATATAGAACACATGGATCCGCGAATGGTTAAGTGGAGCACTCTACCATTTAGCATAGCAATTCCGTTGGTTCTGTTCAATGTGCTCGTGTAAGCCCGCGTCAATAGTACCGTATAAACTCGCATATTTAAAAACAAGGGTTCGTCACATACGCTCCGCAATAAATCTCGATATTTAGCCTACGTCAGTCATAAACTCCAGGTAAAATTTATAGCCTCCGCGATCGGGTTCTCCCGCCAACGCAAACCGCAAAAAGGATAAATACACAGACATTAACGTTTTACACCCAAAAGCTTTTAGCTCGTAAAAAAATCGGTTGAATCACACTGCCTCGGCTTAGCCAATAAATCAAAAAATACCTGCGACCTTCTCTACTAAGAATATGTATATCAGCCTTCAAATGTTGCAAATATGGATATTCATTTATTTCCTTATTGAAGTCGTTCAGTAATATATGAAATTACACGCTTTATGAGAATATACCGCGCCACCTGAAATATAAGAGATATAATTTTTCATTCGACTCGGCGAGCATATTTTCCTCATTTCTTAAAAGGAAAGTTCTTGAAGAAAACAACACAAAAAATTAAAAGTTTCGCAAGTCGGGGAGGTTTTTTCGTGTAAGCGGCGCACACCTCACGGGCTGAATGAGAGATAACGACCGCAGTTCGGTTATTTATGACTAACGAGGCTATTCACAACCGTAGCGCCAAATGGAGATTTATGAAACAGAAAATGGCGGGCTACGTACGTCTTGAACCAAAGACTTCAAAAGAAAAGAGAAGTCAATTCGTATAATCTTGACTGCACTTTAACAGAGAAGTAGAGAAGCTAAAGGTTAAGCTACAGTCTTTGGCCCATCGGCGGAAAGTCGCCAGTCTGTCGGTGTTTTACAGGTTGCACTTCGGGGAGTGTGCTCAAGAGCTACACGATTTTATTCCACCGTCCCCATTGTACCATCGGACTCTTAGACGCACGGCCGGTTTCCATCCTTACTTGGTAGATATTCCGCGAATACGCACGAAGCGCTTTGCTTCCTCTTTTCTTATGCGCACTGCCAAGGAGTGGAATTCCTTGCCAGCAGCTACACATGTTTCCGAGCTCATAATAACTCGGCAAGGCAACCTTCAAATCTAGGGTGAACAGGCATCTTCTAGGCAGGCTCACTTCATCGTAGGCCACGTTTTTGCCTTTGGCTAGCCCGTGACCAAGAGTAAGCCTATTTATAATAAATAATAAATAATTCTCGATTGATGCGCCTTAGTGGAAAGGTACAACGCTATTGGTTGATGAGTTTGCATCGGGCGCGTGATCAGGGTGAAGTCACATCATCAGCATCATTTTGTGTATGAGAAATCGCTCATTATGAACAATTGAACATGCGCATGCTTTCAGCTTTCCGACGCGTAAGCGTCTTCATACTAACGAGCGATTTCTTATAGATGAAATGCGGCTCGATGATGATAGATAGGACTTCATCCTTAGATAGATAGATCGCACCGCACGCTTGGCTCGCTTTCGTGCACAGCGGCGTTACTAACTCAGCGTTCACTTTTTTACATATATGCCACGTCTTTACTACGCAATATATAAGTCAATGTTTTGAACGTAATTTGTAGGGCGCGATGGTCGTGAGACTCGTGAGCCGCAATCTGCGAAATGCCATCCCGTTTGGGGATCGCTTTTGCTCGTGAATGACGCTTCGGTACCGGAGGACGCTCATGTCCCGAGTGTCTTCCCATTGCTTTAACTCGTCTGTATGAGCTCTAATATTATCTGCCTTTGAAGGAGTAACTCACATTTATTTTATTAATTTATTTTTCAAATACGTTACACAGCTTAACAGTAAAAACATAATCACTGTGCACTGTGAAACTAAACATCTTTATCTACATCTCTCGAATTTTATGTCAAATCGGCTCTGATTATATATTTCTTATAAAGTAACGAGCAGTTACTCACATTAAGGGCCAGTTGCATCAACTACATTTGACAGACACATCATCGTCACGCAGCAGACGTCTATGGAACTTCCCATACAGTAAAATTCAACGAACGCTTTAACGGAGACAGACGGTTTGATGCAACCGGCCCTAAAAGATGTAAATAATGTTGGTTACCATTAAAAAAACTATTTAGGTACCTACACCTACAGCATGATGTCTAATGTGTATTTTAAAAACATACATACATAATCACGTATCCCATAATGGGGTAGGCAGAGCACATGAACTACTAAGTTTCAGTGCCACTCTTGGCAAAAAGGGGTTGAAAGAAATCCAAATTGTGACATTGCAGGTACTATTATATATTCTGTGATTGCAGTGACAGGTTGCCAACCTCTCGCCTACATCACAATTTAACCCATATCCCACAGTCGACTTCTATGACACCCACGGGAAGAAAGGGGGTGGTGAAATTCTTAACCCGTCAGCACACGGGGCATATACGGGGAGTATTTTAAAAGTTGGTTTATTTGGCATGTAAAATAGAAACATGTATGTAAATTGACCAAGTTCTGGAATATTCACAGAGTACAGTTCAGTGTACAAATAAACATCGGACAATTAAAGTTGTCGTGAAACATATAGTCATTTATGATAAAATTTTTAGCCTAGTGTCAATCTAGCAGTGCTAAAAAAAAAGAATAGAAATTAACTGAAAATTGTGGGTGACACCAACCAAATTATTAAATCAGAATCAACCCCTGATCTGAATAATGGATGGGGCGAGGCGTTACTTTGCGGAAATCGATACTAATCATTATCGATATTAATTAGATTATATTATCTGTGTGTTCGTTAGTACCAAAAAAAAAACAAAAAATAAATGAAAACATATATATTAAAACAAAAGCAATAAATTACAACGGTTCGTCTTTGATGCTGGTATCTTAATTAACGATCCCACCAAAAAATATACCAAAAACACAACTTGGCAAGTTTTTCACTTGGCACGTATCATTTCGCGGATTAGCAAAGTAACATTTATATTATAACCAAATCTACCCTTTTCATGAATTGTTCAGAACAGCCTTTGTTATGTGATTAGTCATATAATGTCATAAACGGTCGGTTCCCGCCGCGTCCTTCAAACGCAATTAATCCCGTCCGGGAACCCGATCCGGCACGGCTCCGGAACACAATAAAAGTTTGCAAACAGACGCGGTAAACAAACCGTGAAACGTTAAACGCGAATTACTGAACGTAACAATGACCAGCAATTAAGGAAATCAAACAAAATTCAATAGGGAACATTTGTTCAAAATTGCAAAACCCTAAGCCGAAAGGGCCCAATTTCCATTTTATTAGCATCCGAATAAAAATGTGTTTATTCTGGGATGAAAGCGATATGGCCCCCCATAAAGAGATCGAGTGCCAATACAGATGAAAACGCAATGTTATTCTGAGCGTATTCCAAATTCAAATGGATTTCGTGTTTATGAGTAGGCCCTGCCGCGCTTCAATGTGGTGGGTGTTGGCACATAAACAACATTTAACATCATCAGCTAGATTCACGGTTCATAAAATTGTTACGGGTAGTTTTTGCGGCCACAATACAAAAAAAGTAGCTAATGAGTAGAATTTCTCCGGCAACAATTTTCCCTCAGACGCGTCGGTGGTCTGGTCAGTTCTAAAAACATTCGTAATAAAATCGCCTCAAAGGATTTATAGCGGCCGAATGCCCTTGATATTGCAACAGTAAATAATATCTTTCGTTAAAAGGACCGTTTTATTGGCACCCCTTCCTTTTATGCGACGATTATGTTATTTTTACGAGCGCTTCGATGCTATTTACGTATTTTTATCGAGAATCAAACGGAAAACTCTTCAATAAAATCCAAATGATCCCGTAAAATGTGCACTATGATATTATTATTGAATATTTCCAACTTCTGTTGCAGGAACCCCACGCCTACAGAATTCTTCGTAAATAAAATAAGTAGATATGGAACCGCATTTATGAATAACCTTTAATAGAAGCATTTTACGTTGAAGATAGTAATTTTATCTACAAATCATTATTCTCAATTTGAGATTTTTTTACCAATTGACATAACATAACATTACGACACAAATGCAAAAAATATGAAATTCATCATATCGAATGTCGATAAATCAAAATATGATGTAAATAAGTGTAAAATGACTCGAGTAAATTATCTATTCGTACGTGTATTGTGAAACGTTTTACAGTACATTATGGTCCTTTCGACCCAGAGAAGTACCGATTTGCGTACTAGTGCGATAAAACAACACCATTTATATATTATATCCCCTTATTTATAACCGTACTCTAAAGTTATCAAGCCGATAAAGTTCGTTTGTCCTTTTCTGTCACACCAATACGAGTACGTCGGAAAGGGACAAACAAACTTTATCGGCTTGATAACTTTCGTTAGTATTCATTTCTGTTGTTGTCAGTGACTTAGACAAGGTTAACTATTTTGAGTTTATTATTCAAAATAGTATAAAATACATGGGTATTAAAGGAAAAGCGACCATGTCTACCGGTGGCCGAGCCAGGAATCGAACCCAGGTCAGTTTACACGGCTAACGTCGTTATCTCTAGATCACTCAACCGCCGCGCCGCAACTGTGGCCGCGAGCTAATTTAAAGAACCTAATATTTCTGGGTAGCAATAATTAAATGAAATAAATTATTTACGAAAAGGTCATAAGTTATGACCCATAACATTTATCGCAGACTTCGGTAAACAACATCGTAATATGTCTCTGCAAGTTTACTCGTAGGTTTGTAAATATTTGTGCAAAATTTACAATTTGCCGTCTACACGCGCGCCATCCATCAACGTCGCGCCACCTTGGCCGGTTCTAGCAAGTTGCAAGTTTAGGAAAGGGGACGGAAGCTTTACCATACAAATCTAGTCTTCTTTTTAACCGACTTCAAAAAAGGAGGAGGTTCTCAATTCGACTGAATGTTTTTTTTTTTTTTTATTTTTTTTTTTTATTTTTTTTTGTATGTATGTTACTCGATATCTCCGAGAATCGTGGACCGATTTTCAAAATTTTTTTTTTGATCGAACCGGTATAACCCCGAGATGGTCCCATTGGCACCAAGTCAGGGTCTGATGATGGGATCCTGGAGAAATCGAGGGAACTCTTCAAATGTTATAGGCACATGTAATGTTTTTAGTCTATTTTTCAAAGGTACACCAGTATTTACGTCTGATGGTAATAATTTTATGTGGCTGAGCTGATGATGGAAGGTCAACTCCTCAATGGTTAGGAGTTAAAGGATAATTCTTTCACTACTGTACATGTATTTGGACTGATACATATAATATCACTAGGAACCACTAAAAATCAACTGAGCTGATGATGGAAGGTCAACTCCTCAATGGTTAGGAGTTAAAGGATAATTCTTTCACTACTGTACATGTATTCGGACTGATACATATAATATCACTAGGAACCACTAAAAATCAACAAATAAATAAACTTTTTAACAAAAAATAAAACCGCCTTCAAAAAAAGCGCGTTACAAAACACGGAGAAACTAAAAAGCCAAAAATAATAAACCTTTCAATTCAGATTTCTTATCGTATTGCAATAAGCTAAACATCCAAATTATAAACAAATCAATTATTTTTGGAGTCGGTACCAGCCTGTGTATGGTTGGGTGGGGCAAACAGGCAATAGCAAGGCGACGAACAGGTCTGGTACCGACTACAAAAATAATGATTTGTTTATAATTTGGATGTTTAGCTTATTGCAATACGATAAGAAATCTGAATTGAAAGGTTTATTATTTTTGGCTTTTTAGTTTCTCCGTGTTTTGTAACGCGCTTTTTTTTGAAGGCGGTTTTATTTTTTTCGTCTCTGGATATTGACATTATGATACAAGTGCGAAAAAAAGGAAGTTCGAAACGAGTGGCGATAAATTAAAACACGACCGAAGGGAGTGTTTGAAATCGACACGAGTTACGAATTTCCTTTTCGCACGTATATCGTACGACATTTTTCAGTACAGATGATCCTCCGAAGTATCGACCTGGCATATAATGAACCACTTCTCGCACTAGTGCGTAAAAAACACCATCTGTACTGAAAAATATATTCACGAAGTTCAATATTACGACCAGCTACTGAAAACCTCATACTCCCTAATAGATATTAGGTCATACTTTGCAACTTTTACTATGAGACCACTGTAACGGACCACACAGTCCTCGGTTCAAATTATAGGAGATATTTATTAAAACACCCTTACTTAGGTATAATTATAGTAAACAATTTTAATAACTTATAATGGAAGTAAACGTCTAATAGTATGAAAAAAAATAATTATTATTCCCGGAATTCAAACGTACATAATTTACAAAGATCAACATTCCTAAAACTGTTGCCAAAAGCGTTATTATCGAGGAAAGCAGTAAATCGGGATAAAAATATTAAAGTTAGCGTAACTTACAAAATCAAACATTCTTTAAACTATTGCCGTAAGCGTTGTTATCGAGGAAAGCGGTCAGCCTTGACGAAAATATTAAAGATGGCGTCCCTAACTATTGATTTATTGAGAGGAATAGGAGAAAGGGGAACTTTGGACGAAAGATGCGAAACGCATGCGCGAATAGGATATAAAAGGCAGAGCAAAATGAGAGAGGGATCAGTATTAGTTGTACAACGTTGGTAAGAGGAAGTCAGTTAGTGAGATCCAGGTTGAAGTATTAAAATAGAAGAAGTAAGAAGTTCGAGGCGTCATAAAAAGCGGCGTGTATTTTGGTAAAGTAAAGTGAAGGAGTGCAAGTAAGTGATAAAATTTAATTATTTAATTGTGTGTTAAAATTGATTATGGTACTTTATTAATAACTCTTATTTAAGTATTTGTGATTGATTATAAATATTTAGCGTAAAATTTATGTTGTGTTAAATAGGAAAGTTAGTAGATAGAATTACTAAATGAAAATGAAAATGAAAATGAAATATTTATTTTTCAAGTAGGCATATTACAATGCGCATATGAACGTCAAATAAAGCTACGCCGGCTCTAACCCTACGCCTCAGCCTCGAGAAGATTTCAGTCCCCCCTCAGTTGGGAGGGGGGTATCCACTATGGGACCGGCAAGAAACTCGGTGGGCAACTTCTTTTCAAAACATTACATCTTATAATTAACATGCATTAAATAACAACATACAATTTAACATGCAAAAGTATTCATCAAAGAATATGAACAGACTAGGTACTCTATGGAAATCAATTTCAATAAATTATATTATTGCTTAATAATACGTCGTTCTTCTTCAGAGAAAACATATCAAATTGTCATAGAAGAAAAAGATAATATGAATCTCAATATCATTAAATATGTAATTTACCTACACAACATAAAATATAAAATATTTGATGTGCTTTCTTATCTGAACTGTGTCCTCTATACATAATACAATTATTTTAATTGCTATTCGTTTTTTGTAGTTTCTGGTTCGGGCCATGCATGTTTGTCTGTCAAATAGTCCTCGACTCTGTAATAAGCCTTTAACATCAATGATTTTTTTAAGTAGTTCTTAAGAGCTGGGAGGGTAATCTCAAAGCAGTGTCAGGTAACTTATTATAAAAATGAATGCATTGCCCAACAAATGACTTCTGTACTTTACGGACACGAAACTTCTTTATGGCAAGCTTATTTTTGTTTCTAGTGTTATAATTATGGATATCAGAATTCTTAGTGAAACAGTCTAAATTCTTAACAACATAAATTATACTATCATAAATGTATTGGGAAGCTACAGTTAAGATATTAATTTCTTTGAAGAGTTCTCTTACTGATTCACGTGTTCCTAAGTTGTAAATAGAACGAATGGCTCTCTTTTGTAATACAAAGATAGTCTGTATGTCAGCTGCTTTGCCCCAAACCAGAATACCGTATGACATTACACTGTGAAAATAACTATGATACACTAGGCGAGCTGTCTCAACATTAGTCAGTTGCCTGATTCTCCTAACGGCGTATGCGGCTGAACTTAATTTGCTTGCTAGTTTCTTTATATGAGGACTCCATTGTAGATTTTTGTCCAATGTTAAACCAAGAAACAGTGTTGTATCTACCATCTCTAAGCATTCATCATTCAAAAGTATTTTTGTATCGATTGGTTTAACATTCGGCAGAGAAAATCGAATACATTTGGTTTTCTTAGAATTAAGAAGTAAATTGTTGACAGTAAACCACTGCAGTACATCAGCTAACGTGCTATTAATTACATTGTAATCCGTAGATTTTCGGTCAACATTAAAAAGCAGTGATGTATCATCAGCAAAAAGTACTATTTCACAAAAGTTTTTCACTATACATGGCAAATCATTTATATAAACCAAAAACAGGAATGGACCTAAAATTGAGCCTTGTGGCACTCCTAATTGGACTACAGTCCCGCTAGAGCGAGTTTTGTTAACAACTACTGTTTGTGTTCTATTGCTAAGGTAAGAAGACATAAAGTTTAGGGCATTTATAGACAAACCATAGTGTTCTAATTTCAAAATGAGCGTTCCATGATCCACACAATCAAAGGCTTTTGAAAGATCACAAAATATGCCAATTGCATCACAAGAATTTTCCCAAAAATTATATATATGTTTAATGAGTACCGAAGCAGCATCGGTCGTGGAACGGCCCCTTGTGAAACCGAACTGTTTGCTTGTAAGTAATCTATGTCTGTTGAAGTGTCCCAGTAGATCATTTAACATTAGCTTCTCAAAGACTTTACTTAGTACAGGAAGTATTGATATGGGACGGAAATTGGTTATATCACTCGAATCACCCGATTTAAAAAGCGGTATGACTTTGATTATCTGTAAGATAATCATTTTTATTATATATTGAATACATATTTAATTTTATATACAAATATTTAGCCAGAACTTAAAACTTATCAATCAAAAGAAGAATATTGTTTATTAAGGGTAAGCAAAGATAACATCCTGTTTTAATGTTTATGGAAACTTAATCTTCACTGAAACTAAAAGGAAATTAGGGGGTATTATAAGGAATGTTAATTAACTGTGAGCATATAGACGGAGAGCTGGCAGGATTTTGGAGTAGGTCCTTGAGGCAACCTGGAAAGGTGCTCAGATGCTTCTCTGATCATAGCCAACATCAGGTCTGCAAGTCTGGCAGCTGGGGAGCGGGGCTTTATCGAGCTATGAATTTTTGAAGATTTAATTTTTTGAGGCCCAAAAAAGGTGTTTGAGGCAACCTGGAATTATTAAAAAGTGAAAATAGAGTTCCTCAGAAGTCGCATAGTGTTTATGCCAGATCATTTGGCCGGGTCCTTCACCGTGCCAGAACGGTACAAAGTGGTAAAAAAAAAAATTCCAAAAAAGGTTCTTGAGGCAGTCTGTCATTTTTACCAGTGAAAGATGAGGGTCTAAATAGCCATGGAAAAATAATGCCATGACATGAGGTGGGGTCCGTACCCTGCCATTCGATCTTGAAAGTCAATTTTTTAGTTTTTCGTAAATAAATCGTAAACGGTGGCCCGCAGCAAAAAAATATGTTAAACAGAAAATATCTACATAAAATTTCCTACAAGAAAGGTTATGTACGTTTTTTCGATAGGATCAATATATAAATGGATAATTAAGTAAGAAAGTTTTTTTAAATCGATTACATGCTCCGTTTTTCGTCAATACCTCGTAAACGGTGGCCCACAGCAAAAAATTATGTTAAACAGAAAATATCTACATAAAATTTCCTATAAGAAAGGTTATATAAGTTTTTTCGCTAGGGTCAATTTTTTAGTTGGAAAGTATTTTTAAATAGATATTTGGGCCGTTTTTTGTTGATAACTCAAAAACGGTGGCTCACAGCCAAAAATAATGTTAGACAGAATTAATCCACATAATATTTCCTACAAGAAAGGTTCTATAAGATTTTTCGCTAGGATCAATATTTTAGTTGGAAAGTATTTTTAAATAGATTTCATGGGCAGTTTTTTGTTGATAACTCGAAATCGGTGGATCACAGCCAAAAATAATGTTATACAGAATTAATCTACATAATATTTCCCACAAGAAAGGTTCTATAATATTTTTCGCTAGAATCAATATTTTAGTTAGAAAGTATTTTTAAATAGATTACATGGGCCGTTCTTTGTTAATAACTCGAAATCGGTGGCTCACAGCCAAAACTAATGTTACACAGAATTTATCTACATAATATTTCCTACAAGAAAGGTTCTATAACATTTTTCGCTAGAATCAATATTTTAGTTGGAAATTATTTTTAAATAGATTTCATGGGCCGTTTTTTGTTAATAACTCGAAATCGGTGGCTCACAGCCAAAACTAATGTTACACAGAATTAATCTTCATAATATTTCCTACAAGAAAGGTTCTATAATATTTTTCGCTAGGATCAATATTTTAGTTGGAAAGTATATTTAAATAGATTTCATGGGCCGTTTTTTGTAAATACCGCGTAAACGGTGGCCTACAGCTAAATAAAATGTTGACGAGAAAAAATCTACATAAGATTCCCTACAAGAAAAGTTCTATACGTTTTTTCGCTAGAATCAATATTTTAGTTGGAAAGTATTTTTAAATGGGCCACTTTTTGTTGATAACTCAAAAACGGTGGCTCACAGCAAAAAGTAATGTTATACAGAATTAATCGTCATAATATTTCCTACAAGAAAGGTTCTATGAGATTTTTCGCTAGGATCAATATTTTAGTTGGAAAATATTTTTAAATAGATTTCATGGGCCGTTTTTTGTAAATGCCTCGTAAACGGTGGCCCACAGCTAAATAAAATGTTCACGAGAATAAAATCTACATAAAATTTCCTATAGGAAAGGTTGTATACGTTTTTTCGCTGGGATCAGAAATTATTACCAGAAATAATATTAAACAGAAATAATCTATATAATATTTGCTACAAGAAACGTTATGTAAGATTTTTCGTTAGGATCAATATTTTAGTAGGAGTATTTTAAATAGATTACACGAGCCGTTTTTTGCAAATAACTCGAAAACGGTGGTCCACAGCTAAATAAATCTTCAACGGGAATAACAAACATAAAATTTGCTACAATAAAAGTTTTGTACGTTTTTTCGCTAGGATAAATAATATTGAAATAGATTTATTTATTTATTTACACAAAGAAAATTACACAGTATGACAGTATACAAAACTAAAGCACCGTGAATTTTAAATAAACATTACAACAAGTAACACAAAATTAAATATTAAATAAACAGCAAAATCAAAACATTACATACCAAAACATAACTAATAAATAACAGATGAAGGCCTAGCATCCAATCCCACACAAAACCTCATGCATTCGTCACGTATAAACGCCCATCTGCTCGCAAGAATATCAACATTAGGTGACACGTCTAAAAACTCATTCACTATTTGCAGTGCACGAACTAGCGGTGACTTGCGGCAAAACACGGTTCGAGCGGCCGGCACCACCAGTAGGGGGTGCCTACATTCACGAAAAGCATATTTCGTCACAGGGGGAACAAATAGACGTACCAGCTGGGATACTAAAACCAGGCAATCTGACTCCCCCTTCAAAATACCACATGCATCAGACATCAGCACGACATTACGCCTAACTTCTAACGAGAAGAAACCCAACGTCCCCAAAAGGAATTTTGTTGGGTACAAGAATCGGTAATACCCGTACATTTTTTTATAAAAGAAACGCAAAAATGTTTTTTGGACCTTTTCGAGCAGCAGGATGTAGGGCGCTTCATGGGGATTCCAAACGGCTGAGGCTGTCTCAAGCTTACTTCTCACGAGGGCAGTATATAGAAGCTTTATGTCCCTGGGATCGTCAAATTCTTTGGCGTTGCGGACAACAAACCCAAGCCTGCGGTAACAGTCTGCAGCAAGCATTGTCATGTGCTCATGAAAGTTAAGGTGGGAACCTAAAACAACCCCAAAGTCCCGTATCGATGTGACACGGGCGATGGATTACCAAGGTCTCTAATTTCAGATACTCTACTTTACATTTTATCACAAAGTGTATTACGATACTCAATATTGTTCTTTTTTCTTGAGAAACTAATTATATTACATTTATCATTATTTAAAAATAAATTATTGTCCAAGCAATACCTTTCAAAATTTAGTAAATCCTGTTGCAATAGGTCACAGTCAGAAACATTTTTGATTACTCTAAAAATTTTAGTATCATCAGCATACAGTAATATGTTTGAATATTGTATATACTCTGTGATATCGTTTATATATAACATAAATAGTAAGGGGCCCAAGTGAAGTGAGAGCCCTATGGTACCCCAGAAGTTATAGATTTGTATTGTGATGTATATCCAGACAAAACAACAGCCTGAGTCCTATTTTCTACATAGGATTTTATCCAGCGAAACAGATCGCCATGTATACCGAGTCGCCGAGTCGCATAAACCCGATCAATATCACTTTGTAAAGATTGTAAGTCAGAATCTTCCTAGACCCTGTAAATTAGTTTCAGGTCGTCAGCATAGAGTAGGCATTGCGCATGCTTAGGCACCAAGGCCAGATCATTGACCATAACACCAAAGAGCAGAGGACCCAGAATAGAGCCCTGACTGACCCCGGAACGGGTGGGGTAGGCACTCGACACAAAGCATCCGTGCTGCACATATTTCCGTCTATCACGTCACGTAGATAACTAGCAAAAAGGCAAAGCAGTTTTGGCGAGAAACCAATGCTGCATAATTTGCTTAAGAGTACGTCGTTATCTACGCGATCAAAGGCTTTTTTGAAATCAAAGTACAGCACGTCCACCTGCATCCCTCTATCTAAGTAGTGCGAAACGGAATCAACCAAGGTTAAGTTAAGAGGCCTTATTCCTAAAGAAGAGCGTTTTTTGCAAAATGTAACATTTTTCATTCAAAACTATAAAGAAACTATACTACTATATTATTAAAAAAACTGATAATGTTCCTAAAAGAACATATTTTAAGCTAGTTAATCATAAGATAATATTTTAAAATATGTCTTTTTATACTTAAAAAAAAATCAGTTTTTTCGGAAGACGTTTTCATATTTTGTAGTGGGATAACTCGTTTAGAATCGTGATTGTGCTGTTAAATATGTTATTTGGGGTAATAAATGATCACAATCCTATTTGTTATACCCAGCACGGGAAGCATGGTCGCGCGATAGACGATAAAATATCAGGCCGTCCCTATCGCACCTACAAATAGTGCGACAGGGACGGCCTGCTATTTTATCGTCTATCGCGCGACCATGCTTCCCGTGCTGTACGACGTAATCATAGTTTGACATTTTAAGATTTATTTGAAATGGTGCATAAATAACCTTCCGTATCTTCCCCATTTTTTCGATAAAAAGAGGTTTTACATTATGTATTTTTCCTTTGATTCCTGCCTTTATTGTAATTCTTAAATAATATTATCCTAAAGTAGAACTTCTTGTTGATATGTAAGAAAAAAATTATACATACCTTTCTGTCAACAGACATTTTGGCAACGCGTATGTGCCGCTGTTTGAATTGCAAGCGTCCATAGGTTACGGTGACCGCTTTACATCAGGTGGACCGTAAGCTTGTTTGCCACCGACGTAGTATAAAAAAAAATTCAGATTTTCAAATTTGGTTCCGATTGATAAGTTTTAGAGGACGAAATAGTCGAGAGTGGCACTCGATTGTTTTCTATAAACCTAGTTAATAAATAACAAGAGTATATTTAACAAATATTCCCTAGTCGAAAGGGGGACATTTCCATTTTAGGATTTTCGCTCCTGTTGTCTCTTAACAAACTACGTAAAGAAGAAATTTTTGTATTCAAATTTGAAGATCATTTGTTTGGATTCTGTTCTGAATTTAAATATATTGGATACATTTCTTTTTAACATTAGGAGTTTACCTTTATTTGTCAATACACAGAGATAGGTAATAAAAAAGGTTTGTATGTATAAATTAAGAGGAAACGTAGTGGGATACATCATTGCTGCATATTAAACGAGTCGATGATAATGTAAGGTTTGATGGCTACTAGAAATGTCACGAACCAAGGGTAATTCATTAATGCAAATGAAAATTTACTTTTGTAAGACTAACATGGACACATCTCTTTGTAGTTGACTGTACATTGCAGACCTTACGCGAGCATTTCTTTTTTTTTTTGACAACAAAAAAATTTTGATTGTTTTAGGAAATTTTAGGTCAATTGTACTCAGAATCACGAGTACTTTCAATCTTACTGGGAGACAAAAAGTGTCGCAGAATTTCCATACATTTTTGTTACTTTCCTCTTTTGTTACCCTATACAACATGTACGGACAAGATGAAGAAGATTTCAAAAAAAGTTAAAGCGCGAAAATTTAAAAAATTATACCTATATTTGCTCGGATTTATCAAATACCTATGCTTTTCAAATTTCAAAATGAGTTCAGACAAAAGTGATGTGGATGTGGATTTAAACTGTAGTAACCTATAACTGCAGTAACCTTTTCTTATAGGAAATTTTGTGTAGATTTTTTCTCGTGGAGATTTTATTTAGCTGTGGGCCACCGTTTACGAGGTATTTACAAACACGGCCCATGAAATCTATTTAAAAATAATTTCCACCTATAATATTGCTCCTAGCGAAAAATCTTATAGAACCTTTCTTGTAGGAAATATTATGTAGATTAATTCTGTATAACATTATTTTTGGCTGTGAGCCACCGTTTTTGAGTTATCAGCAAAAAGCGGCCCATGTAATTTATTTAAAAATACTTTCCAACTAAAATATTGATTCTAGCGAAAAAACGTATATAACCTTTCTTGTAGGAAATCTTATGTAGATTTTTTCTCGTGAACATTTTATTTAGCTGTGGGCCACCGTTTACGAGGTATTTACAAAAAACGGCCCATGAAATCTATTTAAAAATACTTTCCAACTAAAATATTGATCCTAGCGAAAAATATTATAGTACCTTTCTTGTCGAAAATATTCTGTAGATTAATTCTGTCTAACATTATTATCGGCTGTGAGCCACCGTTTTTGAGTTATCAACAAAAAACGGCCCAAATATCTATTTAAAAATACTTTCCAACTAAAAAATTGATCCTAGCGAAAAAACTTATATAACCTTTCTTATAGGAAATTTTATGTAGATATTTTCTGTTTAACATAATTTTTTGCTGTGGGCTACCGTTTACGAGGTATTGACGAAAAACGGAGCATGTAATCGATTAAAAAAAACTTTCTTACTAAATTATCCATTTATATATTGATCCTATCGAAAAAACGTACATAACCTTTCTTGTAGGAAATATTATGAAGATTAATTCTGTGTAACATTAGTTTTGGCTGTGAGCCACCGATTTCGAGTTATTAACAAAAAACGGCCCATGAAATCTATTTAAAAATAATTTCCAACTAAAATATTGATTCTAGCGAAAAATGTTATAGAACCTTTCTTGTAGGAAATATTATGTAGATAAATTCTGTGTAACATTAGTTTTGGCTGTGAGCCACCGATTTCGAGTTATTAACAAAGAACGGCCCATGTAATCTATTTAAAAATACTTTCTAACTAAAATATTGATTCTAGCGAAAAATGTTATAGAACCTTTCTTGTGGGAAATATTATGTAGATTAATTCTGTATAACATTATTTTTGGCTATGATCCACCGATTTCGAGTTATCAACAAAAAACTGCCCATGAAATCTATTTCAAAATACTTTCCAACTAAAATATTGATCCTAGCGAAAAATCTTATAGAACCTTTCTTGTAGGAAATTTTTTGTAGATTAATTCTGTCTAACTTTATTTTTGGCTGTGAGTCACCGTTTTTGAGTTATCAACAAAAAACGGCCCAAATATCTATTTAAAAATACTTTACAACTAAAAAATTGACCCTAGCGAAAAAACTTATATAACCTTTCTTATAGAAAATTTTATGTAGATATTTTCTGTTTAACATAATTTTTTGCTGTGGGCCACCGTTTACGAGGTATTGACGAAAAACGGAGCATGTAATCGATTAAAAAAAACTTTCTTACTTAATTATCCATTTATATATTGATCCTATCGAAAAAACGTACATAACCTTTCTTGTAGGAAATTTTATGTAGATATTTTCTGTTTAACATATTTTTTTGCTGCGGGCCACCGTTTACGAGTTATTTACGAAAAACTAAAAAATTGACTTTCAAGATCGAATGGCAGGGTACGGACCCCACCTCATGTCATGGCATTATTTTTCCATGGCTATTTAGACCCTCATATTTCACTGGTAAAAATGACAGACTGCCTCAAGAACCTTTTTTGGAATTTTTTTTTTACCACTTTGTACCGTTCTGGCACGGTGAAGGACCCGGCCAAATGATCTGGCATAAATACTATGCGACTTCTGAGGAACTCTATTTTCACTTTTTAATAATTTCAGGTTGCCTCAAACACCTTTTTTGGGCCTCAAAAAATTAAATCTTCAAAAATTCATAGCTCGATAAAGCCCCGCTCCCCAGCTGCCAGACTTGCAGACCTGATGTTGGCTATGATCAGAGAAGCATCTGAGCATCTTTCCAGGTTGCCTCAAGGACCTACTCCAAAATCCTGCCAGCTCTTGGACCAATAGGACATGCACGAATGATAGGATCTTGTCTCTATCTAGGAAAATTTTAGTAATAAAATAAGATTCGTTAGCCAAAGTGGAATTAGAGTTAATACTAACTTCGAGATTGGCAGACTTTGGAATTATCATTCCATTTTCATAATATGTTTAACGATAACGTTGTCTGGGAAATCAAACAATTCTAGCACTGACTAGTGTAACACGATGTCAGGCAATAGACCACCATACTTGGAACGTGGGATATTGCACGCATATAGAATTTATACTTTGGGATCTTGGACAACTTTCAATGGCTAAGGCCGAACCAAACTATATATATGAAATGGCGTGTGAATCTAAGGATTTGTCATTCAAAAGGCTAGTTCAATGAAGTATTTGTCTTAGTATCAAAAGATGGTTGAAAGAAATGACCCATTAATGGATATCAAGATAGATATTCTGTTTCCTAGATGGACCAGGAATAGGTTTAGAGCAGCTCTCATCCTGACGGTAGAGGATTAGGTTGCAGAAACATCCCAAAACATATAAAATTACACTGGGATTAAAGGGTCCTTTGTCTAATTATTTGATATCTACTACTATGGTAGTACATTTTCGAGTAGTGCAATGACACTCTTCATCAGTTTACTTTTGTTCTAAGGAACCCAATTGTTCAATGTTTGATCAAACATAAATTGAACCGGCAACCTGATTTGTCCATATGCTCGAGCGAGGTCGTTATAATAGGCTTCTTATATACACCTATTATTCCTATGTATAAGGAACTCGTGGGTCGGGAGCAATTAACCCCATTTTAAATAATGTCTTGTATATAATATATCTCCTGTATTTATATATTTTACACAATATTACCTAACTCTCACACTCTTAAGAACAACACACTAATTATTTTCACAAATGTAGTCTTTCAGCTTTTATATCTCAAGTGAAATATATTACTGCCTTTATCTTATAAAAATAGTAATCAAAAGTTAACTCTTATAGCAAGTTCCTAACGGTAAAAAGAATCTGGATTACTACACACAACTATGGGGACCTTCCACTCAGATGATCACAGTATTTGTTTTAATGGCCAATTTTAGGTAGTGTTTTGTTTTAATTAGGGATAACAATTTGGACTTAAGTTAGGTAAGGATAGATTAAGAAAGGGATTAATTAAGGGGCTAAACGGGGAATACACCACCCTTAAGTCGCGAAAAAAATTGCTCTGATACAAAATAATTATCAAGATCACACGATCAAAATGTATGAAACAGACCAATTTATTTTCGCATTTTTGGGATTGTTCCTTATGTAAGTGGCTCATTATCACTTGTGTTACCTACGGAGTGGCTCGGGTTTTCAGTTGCTGGTGTAATACGTTGTAAATTAATCATAACTACGTGGCTGTTCGAATTTTTTCATTTTACTTTTAATTAGTTTGTACAAAATTTAAAGTTTAAATGATTAGGTACAATATAATTACAATATAATTATGAAATGTTAAATAATAGCAAAACCACTGATTGCTATCGTCAATATTATGCGTCTAGACGAACTCTAGACTTATAAACCAAAAATCAAAAAGGTGATCACGATCTATATCTCGGGTTCACTATTATCTGGCAGAAACTTGTTACGCCTATATTTGATTCGTATAATAGTTCTTGGCAGAAGTCACGTTTGGCAGAAACACCTTACGCAGAATTTTGGCATAAATCATTTCGCAGATTTTTGTAATACCGAATCGTCTGTTGTCATAATGTTGATGAGCATAATAGTCTTCTAGTCGAACAATACTTTTGCAGTTGCAGATAATATTTGTGCATAATATTTAGACGGCATAAAGTTGCAATTTGCTATTTGATACCGAGTTGGATGTGTTGGGGATGCAAGATACTTAACACTCCTCCTCGCTTTGCTCGTCGTCGTACCTAACGGTGACTATGGGGCAGTTTTTCTTTTTTGATAGCGTGTAATATTTCTGCTAATGTAATATTATGCTATAAGATTATTATGGTACATACAATTATGCTAAATCAAAGTCGACGAAAATAATGTTCTGTAAAACAATATTCTGCCAAATGTGTCTTATGCGTGGTAGTAATAATGCCAACTAAGTTTTCTGCAAAATTACCATTCGGCTGAAAGTGTTTCTGCGAAACATGTTATTCGAAGTGTGTTTCGGACTAAAATTATTCTGCCAGATGAGGGTAACCCATATCTCGGATAGCATGTCTAATAAAATTTAACTGTAAATCACTAAAAACTCGTACATCTATTTGTGTGAAAATATAGGTATTCTATAATGTCAATATCCAGGGAGATAAATCAGGACTAAATGTGTATGAAAAGGCGATGTATCCGGCCCGTCCCCTTTCGTTTAACATGATTGGATCGAATAATTCAATCCACTCGTCAACAATGTTGTTTATACTCGACTTTCATAAGGCTATGAGATTATGGTATAAAATATTTATAGCTAGCGGTCAATGTTTCAGGCTAATAAATATGGTCACAGAATAATAAATAGTACTATCGTACAGTATCGCCAATCCCGCTCCCCGCTGAAAAAGTGTCGCCTACCCACACCCGGTTACCTCACACTCACACAGGCTCATAGAGTTCTGTTACCGCCTGTCAAAAACGCGAACAGTCGACCTGTCATATCTCACTCAAACAAGCATGGTACGCGTTCACCTACACGAGCTTAAAATGTGTGCTAGGAACGCGCCTCTTTCATATATTTGATCGCCAGTGTCCAAGATGTGATATGGTGGTCAACGCATTTACTTATTATTTTTGGCGTGGAGTTAATTAACAAAAGAAAGAAAGATGCTTACGGTACAGGAGGTAAATCGACTGGATGGTTTCATAATAGATAAACAAAGGTAGGTACCGATGGACCAACTTTTATCCTAGTTTTCAGTAAGGCACTTAAAGTTTCTGTTATTGTGCGCGCTCAAAACTTGGTACCGAAAATATCTGAGACGTCGATGGGAGCGTCGAGCGTCCCGCTCGTGGCGCAGCGCAACTCGGTTTTTGTTATCATTACTTAACTCTTCAGATTATAAACTCTTCAGAATCCGCAAGTTAAGTATTACCTAATTGTAAATTACAAAGTCGTCTTATACACGCTCAGTTACTCACACGACTTGGCTTGTTCGTCTCGCAACGGAGTTTGATGTTGGTAATTAGCTTTTCGTAATATGGTAATTTTGTTAATCCCCATGATGCTACTCCCCTTAATTTAAGCTCATGCAGACCAATTAAGTGGCTACATTTTTAATGGAACTGATGCTACATTAATGGCAGCCTACAGCTAGACTTGTTAAATTTTAAATTGAGTTTTGCGAATTCCATTATGAACTATAACTGGGGATTCATTTTGGGTTCGCTTGAGTTTTAAATAATGGACGGGTTGAGTACAAGAAGGTGCCCGGGGCGGCCGGCGGCGGCGCTCGCCGCGAAGATGTTCGCTCGCGGCGTCCTTTCTTATAATCATTGTTCTTTTTAAATAACACGGTTTGTGACACGGCATTCTTAGTTCTTTTTTTACTATTTTCGTAGTCGCTGAAGGTCTAACCAGCGTCCATTGAAGACAGTATTTTTTTTTGCTAATTTATTTATTTTCTCTTGAATTTCATATCCTATAAATAATAAGTAAGATATATGTAGAGGTATTAAAACCGAAATCACACATGAAAAAAAAGTGACCAATGTCTCCAGTGCCTGAGGCTGGATTCGAAGCAGCGTACTCTCTTGGCCACCCAGGTCACAGTTGCTGAGGTCGAAATTATCCCTCATTATGGCTTCCCACAGACAGTCTTAAAAATTCATAATCTTAAAAAAAACTTGTATGCAATCTGACAGTTCAAACTGACACTGACAAGATACTGACAGAATTGTCAGTGTCAATTGCATACAATTTTTTTTTAAGATTATGAATTTTTAAGACTGTCTGTGGGAAGCCTATGACATTCCTCAGATGTATACAGGGTGGGGCCTGTAACAAAAGCAAAAAATTTAACTGTAGGCTGTACTCCTTAAACTGACCAACATTTCTTCCGCGACTTTTAAAAATTATGAAGTCATTAATTTTATAATTTTTCATACAAAATAAATATTAGCTTCAATGGACGCCACTATTGTTGTCATTGACGTTGTCAGTCACACTTTAGACTTAACAGAATTCGCAGTACATTACCTCTTAGGAAAAACTTTCAAAGGTGATAAATAACAAAATACAAGTTATTTTTAAAAGTCGCTGAAGAAATGTTGGTCAGTGTAAGGAGTACAGCCTACAGTTTAAATTTTGCTTTTGTTACGGGCCCCACCCGGTATACCTCTTCTTCATACATAATTGTCCTAATGAAAGGCCAGTCAAGAGCTAACACAAACAGGATATAATCATCCTGAGTCGGGACCATTTTGTTGCTAATATCGATGTCAATAGGTTACTTGTTTACCATTTACTATTATTATTTTAGTGCTGCCAAAGTCTACGTGACTTAGGTAGAGAGGTCACAGCGCCTGTTACCTCTACGAATTGTCACATACTGTTGTTAAATCTCTTATGCAACGTCCAAGTATAAATTAACTCAGTGGAATCCGTAAACACTGAACACGATCTACATCCATTAACGATTCGCAAGTGGGATTGAAAATCGGCCACGCTCAGTTTAACCTTATTAGGCGGCTGTGCTAGTGTGTAAGTAAAATTGCTGTCGGTATTTCCACGAGAGTTACCACGATGCGCACACAACAACAGTCTTATTATGTAAAGCCAGTGTGTGCGTAACCAAATGCACAAACGCTCACCATAATATCTCTTCTTCTTCTTCAGTCGGTCCCTCAATGCTGAGGATCGTGACATCATGTCATTCTGTTGAAGACTAGGTCCCTCCATAGGCACCTATTCCTCGCCAAGCGCATGGCCTCGTGCAGTTTTAATTGCATGGGTGCAGTAATTTGAATGCACCATCTAGTAGGGGGAGGAGCCTGAGGTCTCGTGCCTTCAACTTTGCCCGTCATAATGATTCTCTCCAGGCTATCTGGCGGGCGACGGGAGATGTGACCGAAATAACGAAGGATTTGGTCCTGGCATATTGTTGACAGCCGGCGCTTTATGCGTAACTCCTCAAGTATGGACTGGTTAGTGCGCAATGCCGTCCATGGTATCCGTAAATATAATATCTCTTACGTAGCTATCTATCTCTATCGCTCTTGCGTATTGGCGCGACAGAGCCAGACTGCATTTCTGCGGCGTTTGGCGTCGCAGAAATGCCATTCGGCTACGGAGCTTGATCAGAAATATAAGACTACGCGCCATGTTACGGAATTTCATAAGAACTATTTTCTTCATACTAAACTGAACTGTCACCCCATACATCAGAATAACAGCGCCCTCCTGACAATAGTCACATCTCGCAATCTGGCGATCAAATATATGAAAGAGGCGCGTTCCTAGCACACATTCTAAGCTCGTGTAGGTGAACGCGCAACTTGTATGAGTGAGATATGACAGGTTGACTGTTCGCGTTTTTGACAGGCGGTAACTGTGAGGTAACCGAGAGAGGGTGGGCGGCGCTTTCAGAGGGGAGCGGAAGTGGCCATACTGTACGATAGTACTCTTTATTATACTGTGCAATAGTCATATATTTTTGGTCAGGCTTTATAATGACAGCGATGAAATGTATAATTTACCTAGCCGACGCGCGACGTCACAATTGCTTACGCTTCGTCGCATTGTAGCTTGCTAGCAGCGATCCCCTATCTCTCTCTCTATCTTCTGTCGTGGCGCGATAGAACCATGCGTTTCGATCGCCACGTATCGTCATCGGTTGTCAGTTCGCCTCGGCCGGCTGTTGCAAAAGTGAATTGTAAGAAAGACCAAAAAAAGAATTTAAAAACTAATCTATTTACATTCAAGTATTATTTTTTGCAAGCAGCAGCATTAAGATATTGGAAACGAAGCGGAATGTAGTAGATCCGTTTTACCTTTGAATCCAATTAGACCTTTTTCTACACACTACAACACATATATTCTCGATGAATCACAAATTACATATTTTCAACTATTGTTTGTTCCCAGAGGAGACCCGAGTTTATTTATTATAATTTGTTTTAATTGTAATGGATGAGAATTGCGGCGCGGTACTGTTTAACAGCAATAGGCTATAATATGGCCATGAACTTTTGACGTTTCAAGCGACATTTTACGCGAACGTGTCTGTAGCATGAAATAAGGCGTTGTTTGTTGGAGGTAAACATATTTTATTAGCTGGATACGTTTAAATATCTGGTAATAAAAAAAACTTGAATGTTTCCCAAGAAAAAAGGCTCAGCATTGTACTTTGTAAATAAAAAGTTAGGTTTGTTCTCAGCGACTGAGGCAAATTCCAGGTAATCTTTCTCGGAATTACGTCACTAGCCATTGCCGATGATAATCCGAATCCTCTCTCAATGTGGAAGAAGTCTATAGCTAGCCAACGTCACAATCACAACCCCTTACGCTTCGTAAGCGTATCGTAACTAGCTCTCCCTATCCCTCTTTAAATTTGTAGTGACGCAACGGAACCAGTCTGGCCCTGTAGCCGAATGGCAATTCTTCGACGCGGAACGTCACCGAAACGCCGCAGAAATGTACTCCCGCTCTGTCGCGCCAATACGCAAGAGCAATAGATATAGATAGCTACGCAAGAGATAGATGACCGGTCTGGCTCAGTCGGTAGTGACCCTGCCTGCTAAGCCGCGGTAAGGGCATTTATTTGTGTGATGAGCGCAAATATTTGTTCCTGAGTCATGGACGTTTTCTATGTAAGTATATAAGTATATAAGTATATCGTCGCTTAGTACCCATAGTACAAGCCTTGCTTAGTTTGGGGCTAAGTTGATCTGTGTAAGGTGTCCCCAATATTTATTTATTTATTTATTATCGTGAGCGTTTCGTGAGCGTTTGCGTTGCATTCGGCTACCCACACTGTTTTGCCACGTAGCGTCAACGATTGTCACTTTGGCTAGGCCGGCAGGGTACTTATTTATTTCAACAAATGTTGTTTCTGAAGGCTTCGCCAGATAGAATAAATAATGAAACTACCTTACTATTAGCTCAAGCGTTTTATTAAACCATTTGGCTTAGAAGCTTAGAAAAATATACTTATACCCATAAACAAAAAACTGCACATGCAATGCTAATATTTTTTCACCGCACCAACTGGTAAAGGCTTTCTTTGCTTCGAAATTCGAAAAGAGATAGCAAAATTGCATTTTATCCACAAAAGTGCAAAGTAATTTCTTACAAATTTTAACCTGATGTCTTAAGCTGGCTGGAAGAATTTACCTATAAATGATGATTTTGAATCATAAATATTGAATAAATTGATGGATTTGATTTAGTTTGATGTTTTAGAGTCAGTATTTTGTTCGTGTTGGTGTGGTGAAAAATTTTGTGTTTCACTCCGTGGAAGTCTGATTAACCTTCGTGCCTTGAAACCCTCGCAACGCTCAAGATTTCATTTTTTACATTGCAATCTTTCGCTTGTTCGGGTATTGCAATTGGCACGTGCGGTTAAACAACAACAACCTTGTTCCCTTATAAAACAAATAACTTATCGTGAACTGTAGGCTAAGCCAAAGTAACAACTGTAGGTACAATTGTCAAATACATAACGGTATTATACTGATTAATCCGGGCGCTATTTGTAGGGTAGATATAACATTTTGATAAAACAATAGAGGGCGCTCTGTATAGATATATCCTGACTTTTAAGTATCTACGCAAAAGTTGTTTCAGTTTTCAAATGATACTTCGATAATTCAGACAACAGTCATGCAGTCTCAGCACAGGTTGCATTCTCGCGCGAGAGTCCATGCATCTAGCGCGACTTCAAGTACGCAAACTAAATTGCCAGAAAAGTTCAACTTTCACTTCCAAGAGAGGTCCCTTGATATCATTTAGTGAGAAACAAGGGATATTTACATCGCTATCAAGGGCCAAGTTGTCCTGTTTACTTGATGTCTGTTTTGTCGGAACTATTTTCAAAAAGCGATGGATCATTGTCCGTTCGGGTCGCATCCCGTAAACTTTGTAAATATTTTTGCGGTATAACCCGTTCTTTCGGCACACTATCGATCAATGTCCGATGCAGAAGTTTAACAAAAATAGGGAGAAATATTCGCAGTATTCGTTGGAAAATGTCAACAAGTTTGCGTTGGGAAAAATAAAAATTTTCATGTAATTACAGTCTGAAATCGCGTTTGAGATTGCGCTTTATGCAATTATTTAATATTTACTTGGTTACTGGCTACACTCGGCAATTTAAAGCGAATGAAATATCTTTTGAGGCAAACGCTAAGTACAGCACAGCACACGCCGGTCGATCTAGGGTACCTACCCAGCCAACAACAGGATCGCTCATTTCAAGATACACACCCTGGCAAAAAAGAGTATAAAATAATAGGGGCCGCCACCGTCTCGTCTATGTAAATCGTCTTGCACATGGCAACTATTTTGACTTATGGCAACTTATGAGATCAGTTAAGTGTAATGTTGCCTTCCGGTTCAAACGCCATCTTAGCCGATCGTGTCGTAAATAATTTATTTTCTTTTGCTCATTAATGTTGTTTAAAGTGTAATATCGATATCTTAAGTATTATGCAGTAAACTAATGTTGTAGGTAGTGAGAAGCTGATGAATAATGAATCTCGAAACGCGTTTAGCCACTTTTTTGTCGTCAACGTGCACGTCCACGTGCTCTTGTAAAATCTAGCTTACAAGTTCTAACTCACCGTATACTATCGTGCTTACCGTACCAAAATCAATGATATTGGCTCATATTACCTTGACACTGGCGAAATAGTGGACTGGACTGAAGCCATTTAATTTTTAAAAACTTACAAGTGTAATGTTGATAGCAACAAATTTATAGATAGTTTTTTATTTGCATATAGATGCAAATTAAAAATACATTTTAAAATACAAAAGTAGACATGTTCACACACGTAACAGATCACAATTTAATTAGTTTACTGAGGATATAATAATTGGGTTACGTCTAAATTAATTAAGCGTGAAACAGTTCGACAAAGTAATTACAGTAACGTGATTTGAACGTGGCTTTGTGTAATCTAATTGTTTAACTGGAAATACACATTATAGATAAGCTAATTATAATATCTTATCAAATCATTACTTATACATTATTTTCATACATACATACATACATACAATCACGCCTGTTTCCCAGAGGGGTAGGCAGAGATCACGGATTTCCATTTACTACGATACTGGCAAACCACTTTCGCTTCACACACTTTCATAACGTTTCTCGTACACGATCGTCGGTTTCGAGTAATTCTGACCTGGGTACGTAGCCGAATGGCATAAACGCTCACGAAACGAAACGCTCGTAAATATCTATCTCTATCGCTCGTGGGTATTGGCGCGATATAGCCAGATTACCTTTCGCGGCGTTTCGTTTTCGTTTCGCGTCGCAGAAATGCCATTCGGCTACGGCACCTGGCCTTTTTGCAATATTTGCCCGATTTAGTCGAGAAAAGGTTGCCTAGGTCTTCCGATTCCGATTTAGTCGAGAAAAGGCTGTAACAGAACAAGCGTCTATGACGAGGAAATGGACTCGTTATTACATATAAAACTTACGGCGAATCAACTTTTCCTTGGCCAACTTTTTTGGTGCATATTTCCTTCGGGATTTCATTGGATATTTTGACAAATAATATCTTTGAAGCTTTATCACATGTTTAGTCACTTCTTCACTCATAAATTTCACTATTATTTGATGCAAAACAGGTTGGAAAAAACGTAATTATCAATAAACTACGTTCACATGGACGAAATACTGACACTGACAGTTGTCAACTTAGTGGCGTTCCGATATTATATCTTGATTTCAATTACAGGTCATAAAGTTGATAATGATTAGTAGTATACTTTCTGGTTGTGTTTATTGTAGCATTTAGAAACAAAAATTATATTTTTGTTGCGTATTTGATCTACAAAACTAACTAAAACCCTTTAACAAAAAAAATATTTGCATACCTATACTTACCGCAATACATAACGTTTCATCACTTAACTAGATATCAATAAAAATATTCCCATATCGCTTTGAAACACGTGCAATCATGCAGGTGTTACTATTGAGAAGCAAAAACGTACGTGCTGAGTTGTCTTGAACGTTAATGCCTAAGGCGTACGGCTTAGTAAACAAAACAGTTATGATCTTTTTCTTATGCGCGTAATTTAGTGGCTATCCATTGTTCCATGTCTCCAGTAGGTCTCCAGTCTCCATTATGTCTCCATTATGTCTCCAGTCTCCATTATGTCTCCATTATGTCTCCAGTATGTCTCTAGTCTCCAGTATGTCTCATGTATCCATTATGTCTCTGTTATGTATCCATTATGTCTCTGTTATGTATCCATTATGTCTCTGTTATGTATCCATTATGTCTCTGTTATGTATCCATTACGTCTCTGTTAAGTCTCTGGTATGTCTCTTATAGAGAATCTATAAAAGGGTCGGAGCAAGCCGACGCGCGTCATTCTTAAAATATCTACAAGACTAACAGTGTCTCTGGCTTTCGTGTGTTATACTGGTGAGTGAAGTTGTTCTGCTATTATTTCTCTGTTTGTTTTTACTTGGAAATTATTCTAAGTGATTGTAAACTTTGAAATTGTGTCTCTGTTTGATTGTGCGGGGACAATGTCGTCGTACAGTTGAACTTAGACCTGTGGTGGAATTGCTTTACCGTCAGTTGTGGGGTTATTTTAGTGTTCTATTTATAGTGTAGTGTTACATTTAAATTAATGTGTATAGTGAAGTTTTCTGTGCTTTGTTTCGTGAGCGCCGTCAAGCAATACAAAGACTGGGTTGATGTATAGCTGGTGCCTGGAGATAAGTCTGTGTTTGGTTTTGTAGGGAGTAATTCTTGCAAAACTAAGCTTAGATTATAGCACATAAAGGAAACTTCACTCGTTTGTTTATTTGGTCAGTAAAATTGAATTTAGTAATTTTCTATGGGGCTATTTAGTGAAAGTTATAAGCCAGATCATTGTTTGTGACAGACTGTTGTCCGGCTAAGTGCTTTATACCTTGCGGCTGTTAAACATAAGGCGTTTAGGGGTCTTTTTGTTCCAAGTGGAGGCTTGGACGCTTTTTTATACTTACAAAAGCGTATTTTCTCACCGGTCTCAAAGAGTCCAACTGTTAGATGGAAGTGAGGACTTTCACGATTGACGAAAGACATTAGGAGTTAGGAGTAATCCTTGCTCACTGAAGTCGGCAGTATTTGAGGCTGGGGTCCTATATATATTTATATTTATTTACTCGGTGTTCTAGTCCATGCTGGCGTTGGTCGCTGGGGATTTCGGTTGTGATCGATCCACATCTAAGTAAAGTTGATCGCAGCTGGGTCTCTCATGTGGCTGGTACTGGTGTGTCCTAGAATACTGGATATATACACGGATAGGGCGATCTACTCTCTGCTACCCTAGCCTGCGGGCAAAAGCAGAGGGGGGGGGGTCTAACCAACTCAAGCCTATAGGTTGCCTATCTCAGCTTCGCTGGCTGAACTGTACAGCTTATAGTAGGGATACACTTGTGCATATTTTGAACTCAAGATCTATGGTAAGTGAAGGTCTGTATTTCAGATATGCTAGAGTAGGGAAAATGATAGGATTAGGGTAGAGTCACACACTATTTCTATGAAAGTAGAGTTCTTTTATGATTGGTCTTGGAATATAATTGGTCAACGTGTATTGTGGAGAAATAATTTAACTACTACTATTATGGTTTTAATGGACTTTAAATGTGGTGTTTACTATCTTTAAATATGTGGTAAAACTGGTAATTTATAAAATCTCTTATTACTTAATTTATCTGAGTGAAATTAATAATTGTGGTAGCAATTTCTGATTTTTCGGTGTGGCTGCGGGACACTTAGTGTTGCTAACTAGTTTTTCAAGGTAAATTCTATCAAGTTGGTTAGGGAAACAAACTATTCTTTGGAATAAAAAGTATAGGTTTGTTGTAGGGCCCAGTGGCATGCGAGCGCCGTCCACTGATGGAAAGTCAAAAGCTTAGAAAAGTTAGTAGACTTAGTTCTTATAAAAGTTAGCAACTGCTCGGTGTTTCGTTAAAACATTAGAAAGATCGAGAAGTTATGGTCTATTAGCAGTATTGGGGAAAAGGGGGGTTTAGCTAGGGAAAAAGAAACAAAATAAAAGGGGGGGTTAGTAGATAGATAGCCCTTCTGGCTTGGCATAGGACTCTCAATAAAGCAGTTTGATTGAGATTAAGGATCCTATTCCGCAACGCAAGTTCGTACCCAAGCCAGGATCACTAATAGAGCGTAGCGGTTGTTTTCCAAAGTATTTTTTAATATTTATTTCATGTATGTTTCACTCACTAACTTTTATTCTAAAAATTTCTTTATTACATCATTAATTGTTTCACTCATAACCTTCTAGGCCTAAATCTGATAAAATACTCTTCTATAACACTATATTATTATGCTACAATAATCTTTATCCTTCTTTAAAATATAAATAAATAAAATTTTGAAAATTGGTCAAAAATACAGCTGATACTCATTAAAGGATCTGTGTTATCGCGGATCACATCGAAGGGTTCTACATACACTGGACGATCACAAGACCAAATTTACGGGGTATATTTAAAGGGGGGTTAGCTATACTGTTGATTAGTCAAGTAAGTAAGTAAATAAGTAAGGTGAGCGGAGGTTTAGTTACAAGGCGCAGTTATGAATATTATATCGTAGTAAAATGATGGTCAGCAACGCTACGCAACGCAACACATACCCACCTAAAATGTAGACTACTACCCAAATGAGATTCCATTGTTAGTTAAGCATCAGATTAACAAGTAAATTATGTTAAATTCGCTTCGCGCGTTCATCCAGCAAACTTGACGTCACTCTTCATAACTGCCCGCGAGGCATTAATTCCATTTCATAGTAAAACGCGCGCCTGTGTCCGGACCCGGAGAAAGATTTCATCTGGAATGATAAAAGTAGTGAATTTGATTATTAAAAATTAAACATTATTTTTGAACACATAGCCACATAGTAGAGCCGGGAATAAGAAGAATAAGAATAGTTTATTGGTAATAATAGATAATTACAATAAGATATATTTGTCCTGTGGCCCCACACTCTAGGCTAAGCCTGTCACGTGGCAGCCAAAATTAAATGAACATAAATTTATTATTCTAATAGTAACATTAACATTATTAATTATACGTTAAGAAAAAATATAGTTTTGTGTGTGTGGGTGTATATGTGTGTGTATATAGCCTTTGAATAGAACCCGGGTCTTCAGATTTCACGGCTAACGTCAGCTCTAAACAACCCAAACGCCATATAAAATAATATAATTTGTTTCCTAGTTACACAATTACAGTAACTTTTAAAAAATATGAAGTCTAGATTTATCAAGAAATAATAATGCTACTTGTCACGCAACATAAAAATCGCTATACAAATCTTAGCATACTATAAAACCAAGATACAAATTATTTCAAAAGTCACTAAACAAAGACTGATCATGTCATGAGTACTTGAGTAGGTATAGCATACTAGCATATAAATAAGTTACAGCGGGGCAAATCTCGACTGGGGGGCAAATATAACTCATCCATTTTTTCCATTATTACACTATGATGTTGAGTTCGACATGTATCTACTGAACACGCCTACCATATATAACCGGTTGACACTCTATTTAATAATGCAAACATTGTAAAACATGGAAAAAATGGACCAGTTACATTACAGTATTGGGTTGGCACAAAAGTAATGACACACTCTACAAAACTCTATACATTTCCTTTCTTAAGTTAATTGTTTTCGTTAGTTATGTTGTAGAACATTCTAGGTACTTCTAATGTGAGGGTATATAAAGCCGCCCTCGTGATTGGTTTAGTTAGATTGAAATAAAATGGACGAGCGACAAGTTCGAACACTTTACTTATACGAGTACTTGTTAGGACACAGTGCGCGGGCTGCGGCTGACAATATCAACACTGCATTGGGCGCTGGAAGTACAAGCCATGCCACGGTGTCCAGATGGTTTGACCGTTTTAAATCAGGAGACAGGAGCCTTGATAGTCAGTCACGCTCAGGGCGACCACCTGCATTCAATGATGACGATTTACGCCGCGAACTACAGTCGAATCCTGATGCTACTACTCGTGAATTAGCGGAAGCACTTAACTGCAGTCACCACGCTGTGGAATACCATCTGCATGAGCGTGGGTATCGAAAAGTTTTGGCTCGATGGGTACCGCACATCCTTACCGACGCCAGTCGTGCAGTCCGTGTCGCCATCTGTCAATCACTATTGCTGCGACCCCGACGTAAAGAGTTTTTGACTGATCTGGTTACGGGAGATGAATCATGGATTTATTATGAGAACGATACACGTCGTGCTTTTTGGCTGCCTCGAGAAGAAACGCCACCAACTCAACCGAAGCTGAGTCAAAAGAACCGCTTAAAAGTTTTGCTTTGTTGTTTCTGGGACTCGCAAGGCATGCTGTTTCATGAACTATTACACAATGAAACTGTAAACGCTAACAAATATTCAACACAGCTCACCGAACTATCTTCTGCTATCAAGAAAAAACGACGAAGACGAGCCACTGTAATTTTACTACATGATAACGCTCGACCTCATGTCGCATCTACCGTTCGCCAACAGCTGCAGAACTTGGGCTGGGAGACGATACCCCACCCACCTTATTCTCCAGACCTCGCACCATCAGACTTTCATTTGTTTAGAGCCCTAAAACGACATTTGCGGGGTAAACAATTCAATGATTTCCATGATGTACAGGTGGAGTTGAACAACTTTTTCGAGACACAGCCATCAGAGTTCTGGGCGAAAGGCATCCAAAATTTGCCGGATCGTTCGCAAGAAGTCATAGATGCTAATGCTGATTACATCATCGACTAAGCTTTTTGTATTGTAATAATAATAAAAAAATATAAAACGTAAACCAAGTGTCTCATTACTTTTGTGCCAACCCAATATTTTTTCCTGTTACAGTACACACATTAGTTAGGTGTAAATCCCTTACCTCGTGAAATATTGGAAAAACTGATCCAGAACTTGTTTGAACACAATGTTTATTTTTTCAACGCCCTTAGACAGTTCCTACCAACGTTATATTATAATTATTATTCCGCTCTCTAAGACAGCAAATTAATTAAACAACCCAATTTGAATAGAAATATCATTGCGAAACACCCAGATGTCTGCTGCCAGGCCAAAGTTATAATCATTTTATTGCATAACGGTCTGCATCGCGAAATGCACTCGCCTCAATGAGAAGAGCATTGTTCTTTTAATTCAATTTACATGCATATAGGAAAATGCATTGTTGGGTAGCGTAGTGTTTGAAAGTTGCTCGTGTTTTAGTTTTAATTCAGTACTGGTAAATCGTATTTAAATTATATCTGAAATCAAACAATTACTCAAATTCAATAATAGGCCAAAAGGACATTTTTATATCACCATCTAGTGATTGCCAGATGACTTGAAAATAGTTATTTGTTATACAAGGGGGCAAAGTTGTATTTTAACGCCGAGTGCGGAATTGAAAAACGAGCAAGTGAAAGGATTCTATAGTTGAACCACGAGCGAAGCGAGTGGTTCGAGAATAGAATCCTGAACTTGCGAGTTTTTTAACACACGAGAAGTAAAATACATTTGCACCCGAGTGTAACACAAAACTTTTCCCCTCACTATAGCGAGGAAACTATAACGCAAAAAATGCGTTCATCACTGCTTCCAGTAGTTCCACAGGTGGTAAATCATCTTTATTACTAGATTCACCTACTTTTATAAATTTTAAAGCAATGAATTTGACTTTATTCAAGGTCAAATTACTTTACCCACTAGTGGATAAAATGCGTTTTTACCCGCTGGTATTAAAGGACAAAACACGTGTTTCCAAGCTAGTGAGGGGAAAAAGTAATTAATATGACTTCCATTAAGATATACATAATACATACTAGTATATAAGTACCACTATTGAAAAATAGATCTGCGCGAAATTATTGTTCTTATTGAAAAAAGACCATGTACAAAACGTGTAGGTCCACAAATTACACAACTTTATCACAATAGAGGAAGGTTGTTAGGCTTCGTACTCTGCTAGCTGTGTTTTGGGAAATAAAAATTAATAGCTATTATAAATAAAACTAACGTCATATATCTAAAAAAACATGTGATTTATAATTGGATACAAAGTATATACATACATATAATCACGCCTGTATCCCATAAAGGGGTAGGCAGAGCACATGAACTACTGTTTCAGTGCCACTCTTGGCAAAAAGGGGTTGAAAGAAATCCAAATTGTGACATTTCAATGACAGGTTGCCAGCTTCTCGCTTACGCCACAAGTTAACCCATATCCCACATGACAGTCGACTTCTACGACACCCACGAGAAGAAAGGGGGTGGTGAAATTCTTAACCAGTCACCACACGGGAAAGTATATTAGTCAAATAAATAAAGTAAATTGTATGAACGCACATTATCGTTTCGGGAAGTTCTACATTTTCTCAGCTACTTGACATGTTTCAGTTATTTTGATATTTTTATAACTATCAAAATTATAAGAGTTTTGAATGATTCACGGTTATTTTCATTAGACTTATATTGACCGGGATATAGACCGTGATTACCTTTTTGATTTTTGTCGAGCTCCCGATATTTCGACGCAGTTGCATGCATCATCAGTTTTCCGTGATCGTGATGCATGCAACTGCGTCGAAATATCGGGAGCTCGACAAAAATCAAAAAGGTAATCACGGTCTATATCCCGGTCAATATAAGTCTATTAAAATTATTTTTTTAATGCATTAAAACTTACCTACTGAATACAGGATGCAGTCAGAGTCGAATCAACTTTTGAGCTAAATACCATAAAGGTATTATCGACAAATTCGGCCACTAACTTCGGCTTTGAAAGTTGTCGTCAACAACTTAATGAAATAATGTTATGAGACTGTAAGATGCCCCTGGAGTACGAATACTGACCATCTTCCCTTATGTTAATTCAAGCCATAAAAACAACGTAAACAACCATCAGTAAGTCTAGTCTAGACGCAAAGTAACTAAGTAATTACTAACATTCCGCAGACATGGTTGAACCACCATTTTGTTTTGAGAAAATAAATATTTATTGGATATCGTACATTCGATTGTTGAGTCTAACTCTTATTTGAAACATATACAAACTTTGATAAATTCGCGCCTGTATTCGCAAAAGAAGTACTAAGAGCACAGGAAACTGGTCAAGTTTCAGTGCCACAATTAGAAATAAAGAGGACGAAAGAAAACGTAATACCTAATTGGGATATTTCAACGACAGGTTGCTAACCAATTGCCCTCGTCACAGTTGAACATATCCCACAGTCAAACTCTACGACGCCCACGGGGGAAAAGTGGGTGCGGACATTTTTAAGCCGTCACCACACGGAAAATTTAATGCAGGCTTTAACCCCTACAATAATTTAGGTACGAGATAAATATGTATAGTATTATGTAGACCATACTGAAGAACTTTTACTATGGACCAATGCCGCTGAGCCGCCAACATAGAAAATGTCATCATCCTCCTGGCGTTATCCGGCTCATGGGAGCTTGGGGTCCGCTTTGACAACTACTCCCAAGATTTGGCGTCGGCACTAGTTTTAGGAAAGCGACTACCATCTGACGCTCTTACCGCTAGGCCACCAGCGGCGCTTATGCGCCAGCATAATAAATGTAAATTTCAAAATTACTCTTCAATAGAAAATATCAAAGACAACCAGAATTTTTCCTCAACGTTTCGGGGTTGGTTAGGTTTCTCAGTATGCCCTGCATAAATTGCTTATTCACATTTTAAATCATTGATTGCAGGTTAAGAAATAAGTATCCGGCAAAAATGTATTCGGCAACGAACAAAAAACATATAAATAAGGTACGTATCAGCTTCCCAATACTGCAAATATGAATCAGTAGGTGAGCATTTCTTTTTTTTTTGTCACTTTTATGAAGTGTGATATTTTTGAAAAAAAATATGCTATTTCTACTCATAATTACTAGCCTTTTCAATCCTAGTAGTTAAAAAATTGTCCCATACGATTTTTTGTTATTTTGTTACCATTTTCCGTACATGTTGTATGGGGTAACAAAACAGGAAAGTAACAAAAATGTATGGAAATTCTGGGACACTTTTTGTCTCCCAGTGAGATTGAAAGTACTCGTGATTCTGAGTAAAATTGACCTAAAATTCCCTAAAACAATAAAAAGAAATTATTGGCAAAAAAAAAAAGAAATGCTCAGGTACGAGTGTCTCGATCGAACGGAGCTGGCAATGCCGGAATTACGCGAAGCGGGGGAGGACAGAAAACATGATTATCGTTTTGATTTTATTCCCATTTTCCTTATTATTTCACCCTTCAATAGCCTCGTTACTGCAATCACTCGATCCACAGATTTTGTTTCATTACCCTTTAAAATGTCTTATATTTCTTCATCTTTCTACTTGACAAAGAACGTTTATGTATCTAAAATAAAGTTCAGATTTCGAACCATCTGGTTGAAGAGATGTTTGTACGGGGAGGTTATTGGCGTAGGAAATTTGTTGGGATAAAGAACGCACGTCGCTAGTTGCTTGCAGACTACACGTAGTAAACCATCTTTTTCAATTGGCGTACTCTTTCATGCGATTCATTGAATTTTATTTCTATTTAGTATAAAACTTAAAGAAATCTAACTTATTAGATTTTTACAATTTGTGCTTGAATATAAAGAGAAAATGCTAGTTTCTGGTCATTCAGCCGTTGATAATCCAACTTTTTAAGGTGTGGCAAAATTTGCCAACTTTTATGAGAACAAAACGTCGCCAAGATGATAATCATTTGCCATAGTAAACGCAACGTTGTCTCACTGTTGACTACTATGTATAAAAAATGTTATAGAAAGATTCCTGTATCATTCGCTATAGTGCCAACGACTGTCATACCTATTAGATGTCTTTTGTTTGCATCAGATTCATAAACATTGCGCTGATATAAGTTAGTAAAATGCTGAAAATTCTTACAAAATGGATATAATTTAAAAAGCACCGACTCATTCCCCTACTATCGAATTAATAAGATTATTTTTACATACTTATAATGAGCACATTCCTCAGAGACTTCGCTTGGAAATTTCATTCTAGATTTAGATTAAAAACGGTCATTAAACTTGGAACTCAGCGGGGCCTTAAAATTGCATTCTTTGAAGTAAAATTTCAGCCAGCGGAAGATTTTAAAGCACAAATAATATTTTAAAGACAGCGAAATCTTATTGCCACATCTTATTGTCCAACTATTCGCTGAAAGTAGGACCGTCCCGGGGAGTGATCAAAGCGTTGGCACTGCAGTTCTTTCTGCAAACACAATTATGGCTGCGGGTAGAGTGACCACGCTCTAAGTTAGTGAAGGATATTGAAACCGCTCGCTTTCAGTTGTTGTTAACTTTGTTTATGTATTTCAAAGTGAATATGAGTTGGCATATTATTATTAAAGTTTAGGATTTAGTCGGACTTATAGAAGCACTTCAAAACAAAGTAACACTTATCTACTCTACTGCAACTCTTACCAGGCTGCAATAGTAGTTACCCCACTTTCTGAGTAACCACGCAATTCCTCTAAAATTTTCAATGGACTCTATTATCAAGTAAAATAAAGGTAACAGCTGGTAACAATAGTAACTAGAGCTACCAAAATCAACTGAGTGGGTAAGTTACATAAATACGCCTGAATTACCAAAAATAATGTGCCTAAAATTCTACGTTTTATAAGACATTCCTACCTACCTAATGAAGTGAACTTAATATTGTTCGGAATCCGAAAGTTATTAGATGACAAAGTAAGACTTCGAATTAGCCTTTGCTAACAAAGTGAATTCTTACATTATACACCAATCAAATCTTCAGCCAAAGCTTTTTTCACCAATACTTAGATTAGATACTCACTTCTCATGTATAATGTAATGAGGTCCTGATACTCCACCGTCATGATAGCTTCGCCGAACCGTATTAATGTCAACCCACTCTAATTTATATGTATTGGGGCCGCCGCGACGAGATTCTTGATATCAATAAAGGTACTGTGTCAAGCACCATTTGGTCCTCGTGACTTCAAAGTCGTTTCTACCTTAAGGTAAGTTTCTAAATTTGAACTTTTTGTCGTAGCGAATTAGTGTTGATGTTGATTTTTGACTTGAGCATTATTATTGTTCTGTGGTATGAACACAATCGCGCAAGGGGGCACGATAAAATGTATCTATTTTGTTCGCTATGAAGTGTAAACTATTGTTCAGAGCAGCCTGTTATAGTGTAGGTTTCGGTAAAGTTTGTCTTCTGTGTGATTGTCTCGTATCTTGGTGTATTTTTTTTTATTAATTATAAATTACAGTCGGGAGTTCAAGAACTCAAATAACTATGCTATCAGATATTGTTAAGTTATTTAAAATTACAAACGGAACCCAATCGCGTATTACATATATTTTTAAACTAATCTCCGACCTTTCAAGGACATCGTCGCTGCCCTCGTCGTTTCAGAAAGGACACTTTTTGTAAACATTCGTGGGAAATTTGTCCTCGGCTGCCGGTTAAGTCGGAAATTCGTTTAAAAGCATAAATATATGTTTTCAATTTTCAGTGCTTATGTGTAAGAATAAAATCGTGAAAGTTTCAGCGAAGGAAAAATCGTCCTCGGGTAATCCTAATAGCGCTTCCTTTGACCACTGGGTTGGAAAGTCAGATGGCAGTATTGTTTATAAATAACATTAAACAATTACTGCTGCATTTTAACCCGTTTTCGTCACGAAGGCAGGTTATCCAGGGTATTTCTTTATTAATACCTTGCTTGGCTGTTCGAAGAGATGAATGTGTTGTCAGTTCTACTTCGAAGAATTACTTATTAATTTATTAGGTATGTCAAACCAATAATAACTATAGTTATAATAGTTGAGGATAAGAAATAAGACAACCGACAAAATATTTAACAACACACAATCACTTTTACTTTCAAATTACTCTACATGATTTTTAATTATTTTTCAAATTAACAAGTATTTTAATTATGGCAGTTATGAAACACAAATGACTGTCATTTTAATTCGAAACATTTACGAGTGAATAAAATAATGAATAATCAGTCAGCGCATTATGATAAATTGTTATTTATTACTTTATTACCATAGTTGGCGTGCTTTTTATTGCTCCTGCGGGTAAATTTATTATTTCGGAAATTTAATGCATAATTTTATGTTGCATATTAATAAATGTTACCAATGTGTGTTTTGCCCAAAGGTCGTAAGTGACAGGACCATTTCAGTGTTATATGATGATTTTAAAATGAAAATATGGCGGTATTTTAACGCGCGCGTGTTCTTTTAATTATTATTGAGATCGTTAGGAATTTCGATCATATTTTAATTTATTTAATTCAAATATTTTTATGAGCATCTCTTTGTTAATGGCATTTGCTCTTATTATAGGTATAGGCTGCATACTCATTGTTGCAATTACGTAGGTATTTAATATCTATAATTATAAAAAAATATTTGGTAGCCTAGCAGTAAGAGCGTGCGACTTTCAATCCGGCGGAGGTCGCGGGTTCGGACCCCCGGCTTGTACCACAGCAATTCCCGTCAACTTTGTACAATGCCACGTCAGCAAATTTTAATTGATCCTATTTTGTTACCAACATTTAGTAATATAATTCGACTTTCGTAAGATATATACAGGATAATTGTTATAATTAAGAAAATATAGATACTAGAGAACCTTAATGACGAAATAAAACTTAATAAAATCTCAATTCATCAACAAAATCTTGGTAAGAAAATAGGAATTAATAAAAACAAATTTAACTTTTCCCTTAATTTTTGTACAAAGTTGACGGGAATTGCTGACCAATGCAATAAGTTTTTTGGAACTTATGTGCGAAATGTCATTTGATATTTGCCAGTCGCTTTTCATACATACAACATACATACAATCACGCTTGTATCCCATAAAGGGGTAGGCAGAACACATGAAACTACTAAAGCTTCAGTGCCACTCTTGGCAAATAAGGGGTTGAAAGAAAACGAAACTGTGACATTGCAGTGACAGGTTGCCAGCCTCTCGCCTACGCCACAATTTAACCGAAATCCCATAGTCGCCTTCTACGACACCCACGGGAAGAAAGGGGGTGGTGGGGATGGTGGTTGCTTTTCGGTGAAGGAAAACATCGTGAGGAAACCAGGCTAATCCCAAAAAGGCCTAGTAACCATTTGTAAGCCTAGTCGCTTTCGTAAAACTGGTATGCTACGCCAAACCTTGGGATTAGTTGTCAAAGCGGACTCCAGGCTCCCATGAGCCGTGGTAATATGCCGGGATAATGCAAGGAGGATGAGGAATTATAAAAACATCTGAAGAGGGACTTTTATGTACTAAGACCTAGCATATATTACATACCTAAAACTAGAGATGGGCCGAATATTCGGTAAATATTCGGTATTCGGCGAATTCGGCAAGTTTTTCAATGTTCGTATTCGGCTGAATAGTTCGGTTACATTGCCGAATATTTACCGAATAAACAAAGTAAATAAATAGCGCAAGTTGTTTCGTTTTTCATCGGATAATGACATCCTATTTCAGCATTCTCAGGAACCACCAAAGGGAAAAATTGTAAAATGCGTTAAAATATACAATAATTATGTAAAAAATAAAACCGCCTTCAAAAATAAGCGCGTTACAAAACACAGAGAAACTAAAAAGCAAAAACTAATAAACCTTTGAATTCAGATTTCTTATCGGATTGCAATAATCTAAACATCCAAATTATAAACAAATCAATTATTTTTGTAGTCGGTACCAGACCTGTTCGTCGCCTTGCTATTTCCTGTTTGCTCCACCCAACCATACGCAGGCTGGCCCCCGACTCCACCAGTCAACCTCGAGGCTAAGCAGAGAGATGTGAGCGTGTGTGATTTATATGTAACAAACATAAAAACTTCCGTATTCCCAAGAGGGCTAGTCAGAGCACATAACACTGCTCAATTCCAGTGCCACTTTTAGCAATTAACGCGTTGACAGTAAAAGAATTTGTGATATTGCAATCGCCCACACGTCCCACAACACAATTAAATCCATATCCCGCAGTCGACTTCTACGAGTTCTACGGCCTATTACGACCGGTCTGGCTCAGTCGGTAGTGACCCTGCCTGCTAAGCCGCGGCCCTGGGTTCGAAGCCTGGTAAGGGCATTTATTTTGTGTGATGAGCACAGATATTTGTTCCTGAGTCATGGATGTTTTCTATGTATATAAGTATGTATTTATATATTTAAGTAAGTATATTATATAGTCGCTTTGCTTAGTTGGGGGCTAAGTTGATCTGTGTAAGGTATCCCCGATATTTATTTATTTATTTATTTATTTATTTATTACGACACCAACAGATAGGAGGAAAAAGGGCGGTGAAATTCTTAAACCGTGATACGGGACACGGGATACGGGGTATACAAGAAAAGTTTCCAATTTCAATTGAAAGACGGTGGCAGTATAAAGTGCACTTAAGTTAGTCACATATTCGAAAATCCGCCTGATCTTTGGAAATAAGTAAGTTTTGTGCGGCTTATAAAAGTTCGGGTGCGGGCCGTGCATCGTGGCACGTTTTATTTACAGGTGCTGCACACTGCTGTAGTGTTCGGTTGAACTTTTTACAAATGAGCCATTTTTTTTTTTCAAAGTTGTCCACCCCACTTTTTTTGTAACTTGGGTATTTTTTACGCGATTCACACTCAAAATCGCGAGGTCTTTCGATCCTGACACGAGAAAAAAATGTCCCAAGACTTCCATACATTTTTCAAACCTTCCATTTCCGTTACCGCCATACAAAATGTATGAAAAAATGGTAATGGAATGGGAAAAAACCTTAGGACACTGTTTTCTCTGCGATGACATTACGATTAAAATATACCTATTCCATTTTTAATAATGTATAAAATCACATTATTACCTATTATTTATACATTTCAAACTTTAGTTAACACAAAAAAGTATAACTGTAGGAGTTAACGTCACCAACGTCAATGGTATGCCAATAGTCGAGGACGCTTGGAAAAAAATCTTTAATTCTAGTTTTCGGAAAATTTTGATTATTCGCTCGCTTTCGGTGATTCGGTCAATTAGTGACTGAGATTGTACATAGTGTACTTGTAGGCAACGGATCTACCAACCTCCGTGCTGCGCGCGCGCTGGCAGCCTGGCCGGTACGGATGCCGCTTTTTTGTTTATTTGGATAGTGTTTCTCTGTCTCGAATAGAAAAATGTATTAAGTATGTATGGAATGCATATAGACTTACTGCGTTTTAACTTTGAGGAGCAGCGTGAGATACGAGATTTTTTCAAAGTAGTGACGAAATGTTTCTTTTGCACAAACTTTTGTGTAAATAGCCAGTTTTTAGGGTTCCGTAGTCAACTAGGAACCCTTACAGTTTCGCCATGTCTGTCTGTCCGTCCGTCCGTCCGTCCGTCCGTCCGTCCGTCCGTCCGTCCGTCCGTCCGCGGATAATCTCAGTAACCGTTAGCACTAGAAAGCTGAAATTTGGTACCAATATGTATATCAATCACGCCAACAAAGTGCAAAAATAAAAAATGGAAAAAAATGTTTTATTAGGGTACCCCCCCTACATGTAAAGTGGGGGCTGATATTTTTTTTCATTCTAACCCCAACGTGTGATATATTGTTGGATAGGTATTAAAAAATGAATAAGGGTTTAGTAAGATCGCTTTTTGATAATATTAATATTTTCGTAAATAATCGCTCCTAAAGGAAAAAAATGTGCGTCCCCCCCCCCTCTAACTTTTGAACCATATGTTTAAAAAATATGAAAAAAATGACAAAAGTAGAACTTTATAAATACTTTTTAGGAAAATTGTTTTGAACTTGATAGGTTCAGTAGTTTTTGAGAAAAATACAGAAAACTACGGAACCCTACACTGAGCGTGGCCCGACACGCTCTTGGCCGGTTTTTTGTATAGGTTTTTATTCACCATCGGCGGCCCGACAGCCTACAGTACATTTAACTCAATTGATTGTAACCCAAGCCTATGCAGGCAGTGTGCACCGCCCAAAGTCCGACTCCAACTACGGGCAAAGTTGCCCTCACTACATGAAAAATGCATTTAGTGCGCTGCACCCCACTCTACCCGACTTCATGTGTTACACGTGACACTTGGCTTACATCATTTGGATAAATATTCTATTTGATCACGAGTGCCGTCGGTGAAACATGGGAGAACTGGCCAAGCTAAGTTCGCAGCGATTTAGCGGTGAAAGTGTTAAAACGCGACGATGAACCCAACCCCTTGAGTTGCAGGCGTCCATAGATTACGGTGACCGCTTTCCATCAGGCGGACCGTATACCTGTTTGCCACCGACGTGGTATAAAAAAAATGTTATAGAAATTTGACGTTTTAAATAACACCCCCAAGATCTGTTCTTTCGAACCATGTCATCGATTTTAATAAAAGGAAAAACTGCATTCATACATAAGAAAAAAACTGTAGCCAGCTGGGGAATCGAACCTGGTTGTTTTGAAACAATAAACTTACACTTTTTCAATTCTTCTCACCCTTACCAATGTGCAGTTGACATACATCAACATCACATCACATCACACACATCACATCACACACATCACATGACACATTTCATATATTTAATATCAAAACTATAAAAATGCTGCAGTAGTTTAGATAACAGTGAACGTTCTCTCGATAGAAAATCGAATGATAACTGTAAAGTCGTAACTTCTATACTCGCCGTAAAAGATAAACAGTCAATAGCCTATCAAATGTACCTCAAGGTTTTATAATAATTCTCTTAACTTCACTTTTTACACTAAACTTTCGTGAGACATATTCAAATAAATAATGAATCTACGGTTATTAGACAGTCCACGGAGTTTAGCCGCCGCGTGTCCTATATGCCTGAAGAGGGGCCTACAAAATTGGCGCGAAACATGTCGCAGCAATAGCGATATAATAACGTGAGTACAACCGTTGATTCATTAATCCTACCCGGCAACCTACAAATCAAGGGTGAACAGACATTTTCTGGGCGAGCTCACTCCATCGTAGGCCATGTCTTTGCCTTTGACAAGTCTGTGGTCAAGAGAAAGCTCATTCATAATAATAAAAAAACACTTTTACGTTTTCTGTTAACTTCCTGTAAAGTGAAATCGACTTTGCTAGTTATAAAGCTCTAGTGTTAAACCGTATTACGCTAACTCCAAGCTTACTGCAATGGATTCTGAAAGTTTGCTGCGGGGGTTGCGGTGTTCCGGGTACGTAGCCAAATGCACAAATGGTTACGATAAATACTAAATAATAAATAAATATTATTAGGACATTGAAGGAGCTTATGAAGGGAAACCTTCCACTGTCACTCAAGCGAAAACTCGTCGACATGACTGTGTATTCTGCCTGTCCTAACCTACGGCGCCCAAACATGGTCACTCACAGAGATTCAGAAGTCCAAACTGAAGGTTTGCCAACGCGCTATAGAGCGCAGCATTCTAGGTGTCAAAAGGACCGATCGAGTCCGAAACACTACGCTGCGCTCCAAAACTCGCATTGCTGATGTTGGCAAAAAAACCGCCAGGCTTAAATGGGACTGGGCCGGCCACGTCTTTCGCATGCATCCGGATAGGTGGGCTAACATAGCCACCAAGTGGATGCCGACGAAGAAGCGAAGGCCGGGCAGGCCCAGGCAAAGATGGCGAAACGATCTTGACGCCTTTCTGAAGAACTGGCCGGAGGAAACAGAGAACAGGGAGTCGTGGAGAGCCAGGGGAGAGGCCATTACACAGATTGACTGAGTCCCGGTAAGCTCAAGAAGGCTTGTGTTGTACCTACTCAAACAACGATATATATAATACATATAGAAATACTTATTACACGTAGGAAACATCCATGACTCAGGAACCATCTGTGCTCATCACTAATAAATGTCCTTACCTGGATTCGAACCTAGGACCGCGGCTTAGTAAGTAGGCCAGACCGGTCGTCCGATGCTATTAATTATTACGACGATGTTATTAATACGACGTCGATAATATTAGTCATGCCATCTCTATATTCTCTATCACTCTACCGTATTAAAATAAATAAATAAATATTGGGGGACACCTTAGACCGTTTTTACATTATCCGATCCGATATCGGATGTCGGAAGGATTTCAATAGAAAATTTTCCAAGATGGTGTCTGTAATGTATGGGATATCGGTCCGACGATGTACACAAATCAACCTAGCCCAAAACTAAGCAAAGCTTGTATTATGGGTGCTAAGCGACGATATACATACTTATATAGATAAATACATACTTATGTACATAGAAAACATCCATGACTCAGGAACAAATATCTGTGTTCATCACACAAATAACATGCCCTTACCGGGATTCGAATCGAACCCAGGACGCGCTACGGATTGGCGCTACGATTGTCATTTCGATTGAAATTTAAACTTGAATCATAATAGGTTTGTAGGTAGACTTATAATAGGTAGGTGTTAGGTAGATAGGTATACAGTTATACAACTGGTCATTAATATTGCAGCCTGCTGCTGTCGATAAAGCCTCGACATCGCTTACTGCATCCTCGTCAACTGAATACACATCGAAATAAACCAGATTTATTGTCTGTTGCTCCGACGGACGTTATACCTGCTCAAATGCAGTAGTTTATCTTCGTATACCGTGATACAGTTATACAAACAAATATTGTATATTCTGGGTATTGACACTGACAGAAATGTCAAAGGCGAAATTAAGTTGTCACAACAAAAGTATGTTGAAAATCTTTTGCAGAAGTTGGGTTTTAAAATTGTAAGGGATAGTTTTTAATGTCGACCATTCGATTTCGTGTGTTTCGCTGAATAATGTCTTCACTAGGTCTACTAGCGATTCAAATTCTACTCACAGAATCGAAAACGAGTGGACATTACTACTAGCTTTAAATTTACTAGTCTTCCTTTTTAGGGTTCCGTAGCCAAATAGTTTTGCCATGTCTGTCCGTCCGTCCGTCCGGTCCATCCGCGGATAATCTCAGTGACCATTAGCACTAGGCTGAAATTTGTTACCCCCCTACACGTAAAGTGGGGAGTGATTTATTTTTTCATTTCAACCCTAACGTGTGATATATTGTTGGATAGGTATTTACTCGTATTTTGATATTGTTAATAGTTTGGCAAATAATCGCTACAAAAGTTAAAAAGAAAAAAAATCACAAAAGTAGAACTTTATAAAGACTTTTCAGATTCAGATTCAGATTCAGAATTTTATTTGCTGAAAATCGTTCGAACTTAAAAAATCTACCCTGTGTCGACTCCAATGGACACTTCCACACAGATCCTTTACGTGTCCAGTAACGGAAAAGACATTTTGTCGCTGTAGCGTAAATAATTATTATGTTAGTTGTGTCACAATTCAAACACATTCACATTATCGAGACAATGTTCTGCTTTAGGTTTCCACTGTGTAATAGATGTGTGTGAATAAAAGATGAAGCTGGCCACAACAACGGGAAATAGAAAAAATGGTTTCGGCCGCCAATAAAATATAGCTACTGACATTTTTATTTCACGATCCTGTTTATTGCCTTAACCGATTGTGTTACGGTCCGTCACCTACTGAAATGTACGAGGTGACCACTTTTAAACGATTGCCCAAAGAAAAAAAGAGTGTTTTGCGTTCAGCTTTCATGTTTGTGTGTAAACTTGTAAAGGTTCACTTTGAACTTGAATTCTCGTGAAAGACACGATCCATCTTTGGTTAAAATGAATATGAATACTCGCAGTATCACTTACAAGATATATACTTACTAGGTTTTAACTTAGGTACCTACTAAGGCAATAGTTAAATACGATAACAAATGGGAGTGTGTACGGGAAAACGACCCTCTTTGTCGTTTACTCAAAAGCCGCTTTGTCAGTTTTCATATAAAGATACAAATAAATTTCGCCTTAATGGTACCTTACACACCCATAAATATAGAAAAACTCTGTTTGGAAAACTTACGTTTGGTTGTATTGCTGTTGGCGAGAGATTTCGAAACTTTCCGGAGAATTCGTCAGGCGTGAGTGCACACGGCGACGAAAATAAATACATCTCTAGCAAGTTTAACTACATACATCGATGACCAGTATGGCCACTAACTATATTATGAGTGACACAATGCTTATTATTTTATAAATATATCTAGATATTTTCCTGGCACGAACGTCAAGTTGTTAGTGTCTGACAAAATAAAAACATCGACAATCCTTTTATCGATAAATAGCCTTACATAAGGTTATTAATTGCCCCTAATATCTCTAAAATCATGAATAATCATGTAAGATATTAAAACTATTAAAATATGGTTCATTTTATTATTATTGTCCATTTATTTTCAAACATGTGACATTTTTATAAAACATTAATATTATATACACATAAATTTAAGCCTATATTTCCTGAATGGGGTAGACAGAGCACATGAAACTACTCAAGATTCAGTGCCACGGCAATAATTAAGACGCTGCGCTGACAACACCCAATGACCTTGACGCTAGCGTACACTGTCTATTCGCAGAGTAAGTGAGAGCGCGATGGGACTAAAACAGGGCGGCAGGGTACGAAAAGTACGGAAAAATATTAAAATAAAATAGAAAGATGCATTATTTGTGCAATATGTTTAGTTAGTGGTTTAGATAGGTATATTTTTGTTATTGTAATTTTAATTAAAGACAACTAAGTAAATAATTGAACGACATAGAACCGTTTAATGACGAATTTGAGACCAATCTTTGCAATTTCTTTCTATCGAGCCGATTTCGTTAAATTGTGTATCGAGTAAGGCTATGTTCGTTGAAATATAATGAATAATAACATATAATTTATATGCCTTACTAAAACTAATAGTTTGTCATAAAAAACTGCGCAAGTAACATCAATTTTGCGCAGTTGGGTGTTGTCAGCCCCTTAATGACATAATTATAATACTTCATGACATAATTTGATGTAAGTTATCGATAACTAAATATCGGAAGGAAGTCACTAGTGTCACTTCGTTCGTGCCAGAAAAATATCTAGGTATATTTATGAATATACCGCTCTGCGTTTGTGCTATTTACCTGTCAGCGACTCGGAGAATATGCGAGTAACATACATTAGGTACACGCAATATTGTATATCATCACAAGACTGTGGAGATAAGTGCACGCAACGGTGTTGTTATATCTCATTAAGGATGAAAATGTTCCGCTATTTCTCATATTAATTGAATATATGACGACCGGTTTGGCCTAGTCGGTGTAGTGACCCTGCCTGCTACGCCGCAGTCCCGGGTTCGAATCCCGGTAAGGGCATTTATTTGTGTGATGAGCACAGGATATTTGTTCCTGAGTCATGGATGTTTTCTATGTATATAAGTGTTTGTATATTATATATATCGTTGTCTGAGTACCCATAACACAAGCCTTCTTGAGCTCACCGTGGGACTCAGTTAATCTGTGTAAGAATGTCCTATAATATTTATTTATTTATTTATATCTAATTTTGTTATAGTGTTTAATGGTATCTAGGTAGACTTTGTATTATATTTTGTGTTCTATTCTATTGTATTATATTTTGCGTAGAACTTACCAATCGAGAACAAATTCTCTTGACGAGTAACATGTTCTCTGTTTGTTTCTCAAACGTCATAACCACAAAATTAAAATTTTGAAAACCCTTGACCGCGACATAGTGGACCGATTTTCATGAAACATGGCTTCTAGAACACTCCCGACTAACTCAGCTTTCAAACACAAAAAACTAAATCGAAATCGGTTCACCCGTTAGGGAGCTACGATGCCACAGACAGACACACACACACCGACAGACAGACAAACAGACAGACAGACAGACACGTCAAACTTATAACACCCCATCGTTTTTGCGTCGGAGGTTAAAAAACTCGTGTTAGAAGGGCTGCCGGCCTAACCGAATGACAGTCGTTGACGGTTAGACGCCGAACGAAACGCAGTCTGAGCTTTGTCGCGTGAATATTTATTTTATTTATTTATTTATTTTTATTTTGATATCAAATACGTTACACAGTATGACAGTAAAAACCAAAGCACTGAGTAACTAAAATACATAAAAGCATAACAAATAAACACATCAAAGTGAGAAAAAATCAACACATCACAAAAATACGTAGCCAAATGCATAAACGCTCACGATAATATCGCTTTCGTTAGCTATCATTCTCTATCGCTCTTACATATTTACGTATTCGTTGTCACCTAAATCTAGATAATTTAATTATCGCTCTTACATATTTACGTATTCGTTGTCACCTAAATCTAGATAATTTAACTATCTAGATTTAGGTGACAACGAATACGTAAATATGTAAGAGCGATAGAGAATGATAGCTAACGAAAGCGATATTATCGTGAGCGTTTATGCATTTGGCTACGTATTTGGTATAACTTGAGAGTTTTTAATGATTCACGGTTATTTTCATTAGACTTATATTGACCGGGATATAGACCGTGATTACCTTTTTGATTTTTGTTGAGCTCCCGATATTTCGACGCAGTTGCATGCATCATGATCACGGAAAACAAAAAGGTAATCACCGTCTGTATCCTGGTCAATATAAGTCTGGTATAATTTACCCACGCGCTCAAAAGTTGAATACCTAGCTAATTTATTTACTAAGATTATTTATTTACAAAAAATATGTATAAATATGTATAATAAACTCTATTCATAAATTAAATGTAATATGGCGAACGCCACTTTTATTTGTACGTTTGCCGCATTTATGAACATAAAATAAGTACATATTTGATTTGCTCTGCGGTTTTTTAAACCAAAGTTTGAGCTTTAAATTAATCACTCTGTGTACTTAAAACCACGTGCAAACAGAAGCAGACAAATCTCAAATACAGACACGCCAATTGTATGTTTACTAAATTACTAAGTACTACGCTTAATGTGATATCTAATTATAATACATTAAAGTTGTTAAACTTTTTTGAGACATAATTATTCAAATATTTAAGTGTACGGATGTATGTACTCGCGTTAATAAATGTTTCCCGTCACAGTGTGGAGTCACATGCTTGTCGTGTAGATTTCTGTAGCGTGGCTGATCAAAATCAAAATAATTTATTCAGCAAATAGGCCACACACTTTTACACGTCACATTTAGAAAATATTTAAAATTTAATTGAAATTACAATTGATAAGTACTACTAATTCTAAGTTCTAACTAAAGTATAACTCTACTGCAATTAATTAGAGATGTGGAAGGTCTCTAAATGTCGAATTACAACTAAGAACTACACTAAATATAAAAAGTACAAATACAAAAAAAGTCTAAAATTACTTTAGAGGTGCAAATGACTCTAAATGTCACAACTACAGATAAAGTGTATACTTAATTTAATTCTCCTTGGAGATGTATAGGGTCTCCAAGAGTGAAAATCATATATTTAAAATATTCACTAAAATAAAGGTAACAAACGAGAACCGAACAATATAATATAAATCAGAATTAAAGTTACTTAGTTATAATGTTAATAAAGTAACTAGTAACGACAACTCCTGCTGCGGACTTACCCCCCTCGCTCGCCCTGCCAGTGCGCGCTCAACGGGCTGAGAGCAGAGCAGCACGGACACTTATGCCGGATGACGGGTCTCCATTAGACTGAAAACATGTCACCAATCGCGATGTATTAAAGTTTGGATATTTCTTCCATTGAGATCAAGAAATATCCAAACTTTAATAGAGAAGATGGCTTTACTTTACCACCGGCTTGGGATCCAGTAGTACATCTGATAATGGAACAAGCACGACGAAGGCTGTGAGGCATTTGTGTTGTATGGTGTTGGACATTTGCAGTTTGTTCTTTGTCAATTTTGTGTAGATTAATTGGTTAATTATATTTTAACATAGTAACAGGTATCAATATCATATATCATTGGCATTTAAAATGAATACATGACAAAAAAGACAGAAATAAGCTATCTTACTATATGTTTTTCAGAAAACTGACCTCAAAACGTATTCCGTAAAAAAAAGTATGATTACACCTTATAAATACCGCATTTTTGTCACCAGTAGTATTTAACACTTGAAAACCGCAATAATGAATATATTTTTGCTGGAACACCTACCTTTACACCGCTTGTGCTAAAACAGAACTAGCGGAATGTGATTTTCGCAATAATGAGTCAACCCTCATAACACATTATTGTAATTTAAATATGTCTTCTGCCAATTACTATAATAAGTTAAGGTTCTTGACACATTAATGCAAAACAGGCAACACACGATAAAGGATTTGTTTTAACCTATTTTTTTACTTTTGGGATTGTGAAAATTTTCAAAACGAAAAGGTCATTTTTGCAAATTGAATTTTAAAAATCCAGCTTTAACATGGCATTAAAATCTCTTTTTTTTTAGTTCTTGTGGGTTGACACATTATTGCTTATCACCATCCAAATGTCTTTTATCTTTATCTTTATCATAGCGTGGCAGAGGACATTACCGGTACATTACACGAAAATAGACGAAGCGCGCGGTTATTTTGGCGAAATAAACCATATTCTTACTTAAATTTTCTGAAATCTCAAGCATCGTTTTGGAGCGTAGTTATTCTATACATACATACATACATACAATCACGCCTGTGTCCCATGAAGGGGTAGGCAGAGCACATCAAACTACTCAGGTTTCAGTGCCACTCTTGGCAAATAAGGGGTTGAAAGAAAACGAAACTGTGACAACAGTTATTCTATATATTGAAAATTATAAAAAAAAAACATACATATATTGATAACCTCCTACCTTGAGATTTGAAAGGGGGTTAAAAAAACGAATTAACAAACTAACTACAAAAATGTAAGTATTTATTGCCTATTTTAAAAATAAGCCTAACTAAAAAAAATCACTCTATAGTAAGTAGGTAGGTATAACAAATAATTAAAAATATGAAACTCAAGACGCGTTCTAAATTTTAATTATTTTCTATTATTACTCACTTGTAGTCGATGAGTGGATTTTATTATTGGATCCAATATAGAAGCCATTATTGATGGGCACTCCGCCTGAGGCCTGAGGGTGCTTCAGTTAATTTAAAACGATTTTAAAGTTCCGTTCGGCTCTCGTTAAGAAATAAAAGTTTTATTACGCTTTTAAGAGTACTAAGCAGATATACGAAGCGTTGTTGTCTATGTTTTGCTATTGTTCTTGGTAAGTAAGGTCGTAAGGGTAGGTAAGGGTCTTGGTAGGTAAGGGTCGTTAAGACGATACGATACAGGTCAATTCTCCATACAAACGCTCTCGACTATTTCCTCCCTGGTTTTTGAAGATAGAGCAATGATTTTTTCAACACAGATTATTATTATTTTTATCTGTGTCGGACAGTTTTGATTTTTTTGCTATTTTTATTTTAAGAGACGCTAGAGCCAATCAAAATGGCTCAATTTTTCAATATGGCTCAAAAAAAGGTGTGATACCTACTCAAGATCGGTACTAGATGAGCCACCCACATTCGAGGAGTTCGTAAGAGCCGTGAAGCGCCTCAAAAACTCGAAGACGCCTGGTTTAGACCAACTTCCTGCAGAAGTCAATAAATATAGTGGGAATGGCATTATCGGGAGATTGTATCAACTGATTTTAAGAGTGTGGCATACCGAACAGGTGCCCCAGGGCTGGAGAGATGCGGTAATTTGTAAGCTGTACAAAGGGAAAGGTGATGTCTCCGATTGCAGCTCTTACCGTGGAATATCGCTTCTCTCTTGCGCTGGTAAAATTCTCTCTCACATTATAAACACACGCTTAAGTGAGTTAGCCGAACAACACCTCCCAGAAAGTCAATGCGGTTTCCGTCCTAGCCGCGGTACCATTGACGCTATCGCTGTTGTACGGCAACTCCAAGAGAAAAGCCTCGAGCACCAACGGCCTCTTTACATGTGCTTTGTGGACTTGGAAAAGGCTTTTGACAGAGTCCCACGCGAAGCCTTATGGCGTGTCCTACGGAAATCTGGGTATCCAAAGAAGTTCGTAAACCTCGTTCGCCAATTCCACATCGGTATGAAAGCTCAGGTTCAACATGAAAACGAACTCTCTGAGGAAATCCAGATTACAAGTGGTGTTAAGCAGGGATGTGTCATGGCACCTACACTCTTTGCCATATATTTTTCCGTGGTGATGAGAGACGCTTTGAAGAGTTGTGGCAACCACATACAACTAAACGTGAGAACAGAGAAAGGTGTCTTTGACATAACAAGATTCAGGGCGAAGTCTAAAGTGCAAAGAGTCTCCATAATGGAGATACTTTATGCTGACGACGTGTGCCTTATGTCTGACAGTATGGCCCAACTCCAAACCTACATCGACGCGTTAAACCGCTCTTGTCAGCAATTCGGCCTGGTAATAAGTGCTTCCAAGACGCAACTCCTCAAGCAACCACCCCGGGGAGTTCAATCCGACTCAACGGCGTTGAATCTAGGTCAGAAACCGCTAGATGAAGTCAGTCATTTTAAATATCTTGGGAGCACTTTAAGACACGATAACACCCTGGCTTCGGAAATACCGTCGCGCATTGCTAGCGCCGCTGCCAACTTCGGGCGTCTCAGTGATCGTGTCTGGAGATCCCATGACATCAAGCTTGAGACAAAGATAAACGTCTATAAAGCCCTCATAATCCCAGTACTACTTTATGGCGCAGAAACATGGTGCCTGTACAAGCCTGATATCAAAAGACTAGACACGTATCATATAAGATGTCTAAGGTCCATACTGAGGATTAAGTGGCAAGACCGAATTCCAAACACCGAGGTTCTGCGCCGCTCTGGGATGTTAGGCATGGAGGCGCTATTGATGCAGCGCCAACTCAGGTGGTGTGGGCATGTTCTCCGAATGGACGATCGCCGCTTACCTAAAGCTACTTTCTACTCAGAATTAGCAGATGGTAAGCGGAAGCACGGCGGTCAGCATCTTCGCTATAAGGACGTGCTGAAACGTCACCTGAATGCGTGTGCTATCGATCCTGCACGTTGGGAGGAGCTCGCTGTTAACCGGTCATCTTGGCGGTCTACCATCTTCGAATCCATCAAATTGTTTGAGGAAAATCGCCTCACGACATTAGACACAAAACGCCAATTACGTAAGGAAAGACCTAAGCCCTCCTACGTGTATACATACAACACGGCTGGTCAACTGTACTGCCGTGAGTGTGATCGAATTTTTAAGAGCAAGTTTGGCCTGGCTAGCCACATAAGAGCTCACAAGAGGGAAAAATCTTGACTGCTGAGGTCGCCGTCATCGAAATCGATGTGGAGGACTATATATATTAAAATAGTACATTACGATACAAGTGCGTAAAAAAGGAAGTTAGAAACGAGTGGCGATAAATTAAAACACGACCGGAGTGTTTTAAATCGACACGAGTTACGAATTTCCTTTTTGCACGTGTATCGTACGACGTTTTTCAGTACAGATGAGCCTTCAAAGTTTCGACCTGGCATATAATGAACCACTTCTTGCACTAGTGCGTAAAAAAAACACCATCTGTACTGAAAAAAATTTATAAATGGAGGTATAAAAAATAAATGGAGGTATAAAAAACTACGTATTTAGAGTTCAAAACTTTGTAGTTACGTTGTAACTAAAAGCTCGCTTTACGTTCTACAATTATAAACTTGACAGCCTCGGGGCTTACAGCAAAGCTGCGCAGAACAAACTATCTTATTTTACTTGTAAGGCTTTGTAACAGAACAAGCGTCTATGACGAGGAAATTGACTCGTTATTACATATAAAACTTACGGCGAATCAACTTTTCCTTGGCCAACTTTCTTGGTGCATATTTTCTTTGGGATTTCATTGGATATTTTAACAAATAATATCTGTGATGTTTAATCACATGTATAGTCACGTCTTCACTCATAAAATTCACTGTTATTCGATGCAAAACAGGTTGAAAAACGTATTTATCAACAAACTACGTTCACATGGATGAAATACTGACACTGACAGTTGTCAACTGAGTAGCGTTCCAATATTATATCTTGATTTCAATTATAGGTCGTAAAAATTGATAATGATAAGTAGTGTATATATTTTCTGGGTGTGTTTATTGTAGCATTTAGAAACAAAAATGATATTTTATTATGTATTTGATTTACAAAACTGGTTAAAAACCTTTGATAAAGTAATATTTGCATATTTATATTTACCACAATATAAAATGTTTCATTACGTAATAGGAATCAACAAAAGATATTTCCATTTCACTCTAAAACACGTGCAGTCATGCAGATGTTACTATTGAGAAGCAAAAACGTACGTGCTGAGCTGTCTTGGACATTAATGCCTAAGGCGTACGACTTAGTAAACAAAACAGTTACGACCTTTTTCTTATAAGTGTAATTTAGCGGCTATCCATTGTTATTTGTCGCCAGTAGCTCTTTTGTCGCTCTTTTGTAGCTCTTTTGTAGCCAGTCGCTCTTTTGTAGCCTTTTTGTCGCTCTTTTGTAGCCCTTTTGTAGCCTTTTTGTCGCTCTTTTGTAGCTCTTTTGTCGCTCATTTTTATCTATAAAAGGGTCGGAGCGAGCCGACGCGCGTCATTTCTTAAAATATCTACAAGACTAACAGTGTCTCTGGCTTTCGTGTGTTATACTGGTGAGTGAAGTTGTTCTGCTATTATTTCTCTGTTTGTTTTTACTTGGAAATTATTCTAAGTGATTGTAAACTTTGAAATTGTGTCTCTGTTTGGTTGTGCGGGGACAATATCGTCGTACAGTTGAACCTAGACCTGTAGTGGAATTGCTTTACTGTCAGTTGGGGGTTATTTTAGTGTTCTATTTATAGTGTAGTGTTACATTTAAATTGATGTGTATAGTGAAGTTTTCTGTGCCTTGTTTCATGAGTGCCGTTAAGCAATACAAAGACTGGGTCGATGTATGGCTGGTGCTTGGAGATAAGTCTGTGTTTGGTTTTGTAGGGAGTAATTCTTGCAAAACTAAGCTTAGATTATAGCACGTAAAGGAAACTTCACTCGTTTGTTTAGTTGGTCAGTAAAATTGAATTTAGTAATTTTCTATGGGGTTATTTTGTGAAAGTTATAAGCCAGATCATTGTTTGTGACAGACTGTTGTCCGGCTAGGCGCTTCTTCCCTTACGGTGTCAAATAAGAGGCGTTTAGGGGTCTTTTTGTTCCAAGTGGAGGGCTTGGACGCTTTTCTATACTTACAAAAGCGTATTTTCTCACCGGTCTCAAAGAGTCCAACTGTTAGATGGAAGTGAGGACTTTCACGATTGACGAAAGGCATTAGGAGTAATCCTTGCTCACTGAAGTCGGCAGTATTTGAGGCTGGGGTCCTATATTTATATATATTTATTTACTCGGTGCTCTAGTCCATGCTGGCGTTGGTTGCTGGGGATTTCGGTTGTGATCGATCCACATCTAAGTAAAGTTGATCGCAGCTGGGTCTCTCATGTGGCTGGTGCTGGTGTGTCCTAGAATACTGGATATATACACGGATAGGGCGATCTACTCTCTGCTACCCTAGCCCGCGGGCAAAAGCAGAGGGGGGGATAAGAACACAAGCCTATAGGTTGCCTATCTCAGCTTCGCTGGCTGAACTGTACAGCTTATGGTAGGGATACACTTGTGCATATTTTGAACACAAGATCTATGGTAAGTGACGGTCTGTGTTTCAGATATGCTAGAATAGGGAAAACGATAGGACTAGGGTAAAGTCACACACTATTTCTATGAAAGTAGAGTTCTTTTATGATTGGTCTTGGAATATAATTGGTCAATGTGTATTGTGGAGAAATAATTTAACTAATACTATTTATATGGTTTAAATGGATTTTAAATGTGGTGTTTATTATCTTAAAATATGTGGTAAAACTGGTAATTTATAAAATCTCTCATTACTTAATTTATCTGAGTGAAATAAATAATTGTGGTAGCAATTTCTGATTCTTTGTGTAGCATCGAGCCAGTGAGTGTTGCTAACTAGTTTTCAAGGTGAATTCTATCAAGTTGGTTAGGGAAACAAACTATTCTTTGGAATAAAAAGCATAGGTTTGTTATAGGGCCCAGTGGCATGCGAGCGCCGTCCACTGATGACAAGTCAAAAGCTTCAAGGAGTTACTAGACTTACTTACTTCGTTCTCAGTGGTAGCAACTACTCGGAGCCTTGATGATACATTAGAAGGATCGAGAAGTTATGGTCTATTAGCAGTATTGGGGAAAAGGGGGGTTTAGCTAGTGAAAAGAAACAAAATAAAAAAGGGGTTAGTTTGTAGATAGATAGCCCTTCAGGCTTACTCGCTTAGGATCCTGATTAAGTGGTTTGATCAGGTCAGGGGTCCCATACCGTATCGCAAGCCCTTGCCCAAGCCGGGACCACTAATAAGGCGTAGCGGATGATGATTACCAAAATATCTTTTAATATAAATATTAAATAAATTTCATGTAAGTTTCACTCACTAAATTTTATTCTAAAATTTCTTCATCATGTCATTAATTTTCTCACATATAACTTTCTAGGCCTAAATCTGATAAAATACTCTTCTATAACACTATATTATTATGCTACAATAACCTTTATTCTTTTTTTAAAATATAAATAAATAAAATTTTAAAAATTAGTCAAAAATACAGCTGATACTCATTAAAGGATCTAGGTTATCGCGGTTCACTTCGAAGGGTTCTACTTATTCACGCTAGACGATCACAAGGCCAAATTTATGGGGTATATTTAAAGGGGGGTTAACTATACTGTTGGTTAGTCAAGTAAGTAAGTAAATAAGTAAGGTGAGCGGAGGTTTAGTTACATTTGGTGCCGTGACCAGGATCTTAGATGTGCTCTGTAGAACACATCTTGGATACCAAGGTTTACAAATAAATAATAGGAAGTAGCCGTTGCAAGGTTACAGCTTGTCCACGAAATAAAGTAGCCATCTATAGTTGGGCCTACATACTTATATAAAAACTTTTTGCAATGCTAATACCTGGCATTCGAACGTAGGTATGATCAAGTTTAAGAAAAATATACATTAGATGTCACTTACAACATAAAAATAAATATGCCGAGAATAAATCCAAATATTCATAAATTAATTATAGTCACCTATTGCACAGAAAAAGGAATTTCGATGCGACAACTCGCAAAACGGTTCAAAATATCTAAGGATGGTGTGCGAAAAGTTATAAAAAAGTTTGGGGAATATAATATACTAGGGGATCTGCCAGGCCGAGGTCGCAAAAAAGGCTGCGTGAAGCCGCAATTGGACGCAGCAATAGTTGCGGCGTTCCGTCGAAATCCATCGGCCTCTACCCGGGATGTAGCCAAAAAGTTAAAGACTTCGGTTGGGAACGTGCAAAACGCTAAAAGAAAAAATTATTTACAGACTAGGAAGAAACAGAAAATCCCAAAAAGGACTCCCGCCCAGCTCGAAAGAGCGAAATCTCGAGCTAAACTTTTGAGCAAATTTTTAATTCAAAATAGCGGCCGGTGCATTTTAATGGATGACGAGACATATGTAAAAAAAGATATGAAAACCTTACCAGGGTGCGTAGCCGAATGGCACAAACGCTCACGAAACGCTCACGAAACGAAGCGCTAGTAGATGTCTATCCCTGTCGCTCTTGCGTATTGGCGCGACAGAGCCGGACTACGTTTCGTTTTCGTTTGGCGTCGGAGAAATGCCATTCGGCTACGGGGCCAGGGCCTCAGTTTTATACGTGTGCGGCTAGCGAGGATATTCCAGAAAAGCACAAGTGCGTGGCTTTTGAGAAATTCGCCCCCAAGATACTAGTATGGCAAGCTATATGCTCTTGCGGGTTAAAGAGTTCGAGCTTTTTTACTACCGGCACAATCAACGGTGATGTTTACCGACAGGAGTGCATCAAAAAGCGTATTTTGCCTTTATATAGGAGACATGCACTTCCGCCAATATTTTGGCCTGATTTAGCATCTGCTCATTACGCTAAAGCCACCTTAAATTTGCTTGATGCCGAGAACGTTAGTTATATTGCGAAAATCATGAACCCGCCAAATTGCCCAGAACTCCGCCCGATTGAAAGGTATTGGGCAAACATCAAGCGATACCTGCTCAAGAAAGGTGCAGTGGCCGACAATGAAGCTGACTTTAAACAAATTTGGAACGCAGCTGCTCGTCAGTTCAATAACAGTTCAATACGCGCACTGATAGCAGGTGTTCGCAACAAAGTCAAGGAATTCGCCAATTCATAGAGTTTCTGTAAATTTTGGGTTACATTTTATTTTCAAAATGTTTTTACATATAAATATGTTTTTTTGTTTTCAGTACTATAAGAAGTAAACGTTTTATTTAAATTTTTCTATTTCGTGAACATGCCTTAATCTCTGAAAACAGAAAAGTTTGTGATATTTTCTTTTTTGGTAATTGTAAATATATTTCTTGTAGGTTTTTTTTGTTTGAAAGCTGAATTAGTCAGGGGTGTTCTTAGCCACGTGTCATGAAAATCGGTCCACTATGTCGAGGGGTTTTATTTTCTTTTTGTCGTAATATTCAATATTATGGATTATTTTTTCATGCAAACTACCACAAGGAACACATTTATAATAATTTTTTTTCATAGTTAAAACTAGTTTTTAACCCCCGACGTAAAAACGACGGGGTGTTATAAGTTTGACGTGTCTATCTGCCTGTCTGTCTGTGTTTGTGTCTGTCTGTGGCATCGTAGCTCCCGAACGGATGAACCGATTTCGATTTAGTTTTTTTTTATTTGAAAGCTGTGTTAGTCGGGAGTGTTCTTAGCCATGTTTCATGAAAATCGGTCCACTAGGTCGCGGTCGGGGGTTTTTCAAAATTTTAATTTTGTGGTTAGTTTATTGTTGTAATATTCAATATTATGGATTATTTTTTCATGCAAACTACCACAAGGAACACATTTATAATAAAACTTTTTCATAGTTAAAACTAGTTTTTGACCCCCGACGTAAAAACGACGGGGTGTTATAAGTTTGACGTGTCTATCTGTCTGTCTGTCTGTCTGTCTGTGTGTGTCTGTCTGTGGCATCGTAGCTCCCGAACGGATAAACCGATTTCGATTAAGTTTTTTTTTTTTTTAAAGCTGAGTTAGTCGGGAGTGTTCTTAGCCATGTTTCATAAAGATCGGTCCGCTGTGTCGCGGTCGGGGGTTTTTTCAAAATTTTAATTTTGTGGTTAGGTTATTCGCACTACTTTGAGAAACAAGCGAGGCCGAGGCACAGACATTTTATGGTAACATTCTCTGCTTTAGTAAAAAGTTCCCCATTAATGTAGGACAGAGAAAAAACGTCAATATTTTCCTACCACTGGAAAAATGTCAACTAACAGTTGATCGTCGAAAAAAAAAGGTACACAATTAAGGCCCACTTGCACCAACTAATTAACTAGTTAGTGGGCTGTCAAATTCCATATAAAATGGTGGGTTAACCCTCGGGTTAACTCTTCTTTTTCTTTGGTGCAAGTGACCCTAAGTCGGACGGATATCGGACGTCGGACCGATGTCTCATACATTACAGGCGCCATCTTGGATTTTTTCTATTGAAATCCTTCCGACATCCGATATCGGATCGGATAATGTGAAAACGAACTAGGCTTCCAAATACTAGATCAAATTCTCGGCAACAGCGCCAGCAGCAGACTTGTTCACCTGTCAATTTTTGACAGCTGCTATAGCCTGTTCCTTACTGCATCTTCCGGATCTGAATGCAGTAAACGCAGGCGTTAATGCTTATACACCGTGTATTTATTGAATTCCGTTAACTTCGGCATATAGTTATAGGTCCATTATAGGAAACAGAATGGCATAGTTAGTTGTCTTAAATTCGTATATTTTTCTAAAAAAACCATACAACGAGCGATAGATGTTACTTTAATTGCTCATTGAGAAACGGGCTTACAATTAACTCGCACTAAGTAAGTGTCAACTTGACATGTCAATCGTATATCGAACATCTATGGCAGGTGCATGGTGTTTTTCAGAAAAAGTTACGAATTTAAAAAATAACAATGCTATTCTGTTTCCTATAACTATATCGTCACTACTTAAAAAAAATTTCGTATCTCACGCTGTTCCTCAAAGTTAAAACGCAGTAAGTCTATATGCATTCCATACATACTTACTACAATTTTCTTTTCATTGACAGACCAAGATACAAGGTTGTTTAAAAGTAGTGACGATATAAAATAAAATAAAAAATAAAAATCATTTATTTCAGACAATACAATCCATAGTATGTTAGTTACAGAAATACTTAAAATACTATGTTAGTACTTAAACTAAGATGTTGGAAGGTCCAGTGCCTAACAAGTGCACTATCCCATCTACCTGCCACTACAGCTAAGAGACTGTGGCGACTGTCGCGCACCCTGCGGAGCGTCGCGGCGCAGCGCTTGCGCAACGTCGCGTGGAACCCGTCCACATGCCGAAGTTAACTGAATTCAATAAAAACACGGTGTATAGACGGCGACCCCATGCGATTTCATATACATTACTGACCGAGGTTACATTCAATTCAGCCGACCGACCAAATGCCGTATTCTAATAATATGAAACTCACTCGCGAGGACACTAGGCGCACACGGCTACATGTGCCGTGTGTCCAACAAACATCGAAACTTTAATGAGAAATCCAGTAAGATAAATTAGTTTTTAAGCCGAACAAAGACTGTAAGACTTTGTTTGACTTGTGCTAGACTTCGATGTAATAATAGTGAAAGAAAGAAAGACAATACGTTCATTAAAGATTCGATGTAGTACTTAAAATAGATATGCAGACTATCGCAAATACACATAATCTTACAGAATGTAATTTTAAGTTGGAACTTAACTAATTTTACTCCATAAGATTTACCTTTAAAAGCCGATAAAGAAAGGGCAACACCAAGTCACTACTGAGTGGGATCCTAGTACCTACATTTGTTGATTAAAATGTTTTCGATTTTTGCATATAATTATTTGAAAATGAACTATTTCAACAGGACGCCAGCAACTTTGCGTAATAAATAAATATTATAGGACACTCTTACACAGATTGACTGACTCCCACGATAAGCTCAAGATGGCTTGTGTTGCATGTACTCAGACAACGATATATATAATATACAAATACTTATATACATAGAAAACATCCATGATTCAGGAACAATATCTGTGCTCATCACACAAATAAATGCCCTTACCGGGATTCGAACCCGGGACCGCGGCGTAGCAGGCAGGGTCACTACGCGCTAGGCCAGACCGGTCGTCATAGTAATGCTATGAGTACGAGTAACTTAAAACGACAGAAACATAAATAAACGTGAAATAAGGAGAGAACTACATTCGATGTTTTACGCAATTGCCGCATAAGCCTTAGGCCTTTTCACATTAACCGATCCGATATCAGATGTCGGAAGGATTTCAATGGAAAAAATAATGGACAAAGATGGCGCCTGTAATGTATGGGATGTCGGTCAGGCATCCGATATCGGATCTGATAATGTGATAACGCACTTATAATTGATACTTCCTTCGGCGAAACTTTCAGTACGTAATCCAACGTCTGAAAAGTGGAAAAAAACTATGTCACCTCCTCATGTTGTAATGAGGATGTGCCATGTTTTGAGCCGGTTGACAGCATCCGTGTATTAATAGAACTGAGGTTTTACAAAGGCTGTACTGTCCAATTTGCATCTAGTCTGGACCTTTTTCTTTCTTGTTAGAATGACTACGGACTGAAAGTACCTACATTTTCAGGAAAATAAATTCTGTATATTTTTTATTACGAAATTGAGATATTTGATAATTTTACTGAACACAAACGCAATTACAATACAGATGTATTCTCAACTTAAATAATATTAATATCATCATCGTTAGCCCTTATTTACAATGGTAGTTTTTACAGATCTGACTAAATAAGCATTTAAGAGCAGCATTCGGCAGCGCCGCTAGATTACTTATTTTACCTGTCATTATTTTGAAATGTAAAATATAGGTATTTTTTTACAGACCTATTTCATTCAAAAATATATATACCAATATCCTACTGCACTGTAACATAAACTAACCAAAATACTAAATTAAAATTTTGAAAAAATCCCCGACACAGTGACCTATTTTCATAAAACATGGCTAAGAACACTCCCAACTAATTCAGCTTTCAAACAAAAAAAACTAAATCGGGTCATCCTTTTGGGACCTACGATACCATAGACAGACACAGACACATAGACAGGCAGAGAGTTGTTTTTGCGTGGGTTATAAATAATGACACCCGGAACTTGTTGTTCCAATAGTTCCAATTAATCGAATTAACGATATTCAATCGGCATTATTTGATTGTAGTCCACCTCGTTAGCCAAACGAGTCACCGGGATGTAAAATTAATGAACGAACCGATTTAACCCAATTATGTACTTTGATTTATTATCATTACTTAAATAATGAGTATTTTATAGCTTTGAACAATGTAATGGACTTAATTGAAAAAAAACACATCATCGCCTCTTTAAACCACACGAAAAAAACCTGAAAATATTTTTTTCACCACACCAACGGGTAGAGGCTTACTTTGCTATTCGAAAACAGATAGAACAATTGCATTTTATCCACAAGAGTGCAAAGTAATTACATACAAATTTTAACTTGATATCTTAAGCTAGCTGATAAAATTCACCTATAAATGATAATTTTGAATCATAAATATTGAATAAATCGATAGATTTGATTTAGTTTGATGTTTTATAGTCAGTATTTTCTTCGTGTTAGTGTGGTGAAAAATTTTGTGTTTCACTCGGTGGCAAAGTTTGTGCCCTCGCAACGCTCAAGGTTCCACTTTTTGAACCACTCTCGCTTTTAGAACCATCTTTCGCTTGCTCGAGTATCAATATTGGCACGTGCGGTTAAACAACTAGGTACTTTACCCCCTTGTAAAACAAATAACTATTGTCTCTCAAAAGGTAGCCAACGCAGCCAAGCTAGACCCTCTGACGTTTTAGATGTAACTACAGTTAACAACACAGCTGTGAATTCAGACAAAGTAAATAAATAATAATAAATAAATATTATAGGACATTCTTACACAGATTGACTGAGCCCCACGGTAAGCTCAAGAAGGCTTGTATTGTGGGTACTCGGACAACGATACATATAATATGTATACAAATCGTCACTACTTTTAAAAAATCTCGTATCTCACGCTGTTCCTCAAAGTTAAAACGCAATAAGTATATATGCATTCCATACATACTTACTACAATTTTCTTTTCATTGACAGACGAAGATACAAGTTTTTTTAAAAGTAGTGACGAAATACTTATATACATATAGAAAACGTCCATGATTCAGGAACAAATATCTGTGATCATCACACAAATAAATGCCCTTACCGGGATTCGAACCCAGGACCGCGGCTCAGCAGGCAGGGTCACTACAGACTGAGCCAGACCGGTCGTCAAAGTGGCAAAAATATGTATACAGAACGTTATTGCCTGTTCATTAATGTATAAATATTTTTAGCAATTTGTCTCTATTCACAGCTGTGTTGTTTAATATCACGAAAATGTAAGTATGTCTGGCTGTGTAATTTTTAACCCCCGACGCAAAAACGACGGGGTGTTATAAGTTTGACGTGTCTGTCTGTCTGTCTGTCTGTCTGTCTGTCTGTCTGTTTGTCTGTATGTCTGTGTGTATGTCTGTCTGTGGCATCGTAGCTCCCGAACGGATGAACCGATTTCGATTTAGTTTTTTTTGTTTGAAAGCTGAGTTAGTCGGGAGCTCGGGAGTGTTCTTAGCCATGTTTCATGAAAATCGGTCTACTATGTCGCGGTCGGGGGTTTTTTCAAATTTTTAATTTTGTGGTTCATATTGGCTCTAATAATAACCGTTGGGGGTGCTGTTACTTTTCTCCATACAATGAATCTGCGTCTTCATGACATTTATGCTATGAAGTACCTAACATATGAAAATACGTAATAACTGGTAAAGGATAAAGGGGCACGGGGAGAGTCATGCATAACGTTACTTTTCTTTCTGCCCTACATTTTTCTTTAGCTTTTCTTTTTTTGTGCTATTTTATGATGTGATATTTTTGATAAATTTTATGTTATTTCAACTCAGAATCATTAGCTTTTTCAATCCTAATAGATACAAAATTTGTCCCATACAATTTTTTCTTATTTTGTTACCATTTCCCATATATTTCCTAGATCCTGCCAAACTCTACACCGAGGCAACCGACGCCACGAGCCACGAAGTTATGTCATCGCCCAAATCAATTGTTTAGTTGTAATACTTTAAACCCCTTATTCATAAACGTATTCTAAAGTTATCAAGCCGATAAAGTTCGTTTGTCCCTTTTCGACGTATTGGTGTGAGAGAAAAGGACAAACGAACTTCATCGGCTTGATAACTTTATGACTAAGGGGGTTATTGTTTGTAATGTTTTTTTAATGTCCTTACTAACTTTTTTTAAATTTAAGTTTCATGACGCATTGGATTCATCTGTAATGTCATTGAAATATGTTTTCAAATAAATAAATAATAAATAAATAAATATTTTGTATGGGGTAACAACAAAGAAAAGTGACCAAAATGTATAGAAATTCTGGGGCCCTTTTTGTATCATATTGATATAGAAGGCGCTCGTGATTCTGAGTACAATTGACACAAAAATCCCTAAAAATATCACAATAAAATGGCAAAAAGTGGAACGTTCACTCATTCTAGTGTCCAAAATGACTGTGCCCGTAACTGGGCATTTTCAGAAATTGGGACCCAAACTTAGTGACAGTTGTTAACAAAATTCGATGTCAGTTTTGTGACGACAATTAAGAATAAAATTTGTCTAAAAATCTAAATGGAATCTGGAATTATTGCTTATAGTTTATGTAATTAACATAAAATCAATATTTTCATTGAAATTTTATGCTTAATTGTCGTCACAAAACTGACATCGAGTTAATTTTTGTTAACAACTTTCACTAATATTGCAACTATCCCACTCAGGGAGAGTGGGATAGTTGCAATTGCTTAAGGGAATTGACATAATTAAAAAAGTGCAGGTTTTATCCTCGCGCGTAAAAAAGCTTATAAATTAAACTACACGACACATTACAATGTAATTACAATGTACGGATAGCATATATACGAGAGCAACTCAAGCCATTGCCGCAATAACTAAGACGACGAATAAAACTTCTTTGTTCATCATGAGTTTATGTACTTACGGGTGGACACAGCTAAAATCATCCCAGCGAAGGCATTTGTCATCAACCGAAGTGGAAATCACCTCGAGAAATACGACAACATCCACACATGTATAAACAATTCCACACATGTAGGTCATGTTTTTTTTTAATAAAAACTGACCGGCTATAATAAAATTTACCCTAATATATCAAAGCTAGTGGAATTTGCTTTAGATGGAGCTCACCCGTACAGTAATTGTAAAGCCTTTCACTTTATGTAGCTTTGAACAGTCCTAATATGTTTAAGATAAATACCAAAGAGGATCGAGTATTATAGAGAGTTACTGTCAAAGTAAAATGTGTAATCACAGTGCATAGACAGCCATCTCTCGACATAGGCTTAAAACTTTTGAACCTCAGTTTTGACAATTTTGCCCATATTCTTAGCTTGATTGAAATGTGTTAAAATGTCAAATATTAATATTAGCGCCATCTTACCGAGCGTCCCCCAAAGGTGTATCGCCATCTAGGTCACCGTACCTTTTTCTGTATGGTTTTGACGTACGTTTTTTTCTTAGACTTTATCTGTCTATACGGAGTTACATATGTCCTTGATAATACTTATGAAGAGAGCGTAATTTTAAGCAAACCTAATAAACGCGTTCTATAAATTTATTTTATAACAAAATTGCAGTTTTATAAATTTTATAATATTACCATCTCAGTAAATCCACACACTAGCTTCCCAGAACGTTTAAAAAACTGAGAAGCAGCCGAAAATACTCGAAGCCAGCGATGCTAAAACATATTTAAGTATCCTAAGCGAGTACACAGCTTACGCCAACGCAGCGGCAGCGCTCAAGCGGCAACCAAGTACCGTGATTTTCATAATAAAGGCGCGCGGACAAAGGGCGCCGCGCGTGGAATACCTAACCGTCGCCTTTATGCCAAAAATGATATTTTGTCTGCAGACATTCTCAGGTGGCGTTTTGTGGCTTAAATTAACCTGAACATACGTGTGCTGAGTAGGCTATGAATTCAATTGGAAGGTTGAATATGATTATCTGTTCCCGATGGTTGAAAGGGGTTTGCTGTTGCAAGGAAATTATTTACGTCCCTATATATATTATAGCTTATGAAAATATTATCAATCAATCAAATATTTTAATTCTTTGAATCTGAATTTTTTGATCAGCACATCCTGCCACATACGGCATAGAAATAATAAGTCACTAACTTATACACCGTGTTTTAATTGAATTCCGTTTACTTTAAGAGAAGGTTCTTCAGGTCAAATACAATTAATTTCTCTAATAAACTAGCGTCTTAACTCTTACGGTTATCGAATTATTAAAAAAAAAATAATTACTGAATACGTGTGAACTGAACACATCCTTTATCACTTCCTTATGTTATTTGTTTTGACATTATGCCATCACAGACACTTGACACTTTAATATTATTATTAAGGTCCCCTTACACTTATTAATTAATTTATTATGTATGAAAACTAAAAAAAAAAATTTTCCTATTTAATATACAGGGTGGTTCCCGATGATAAACCTAACAGCGTGTCGAACTTCGTCAAATCTTCCGTTGAAAACAAAATAATCACGGTGTATAAAAATTCGAAACTTGAATAGTAAAATATCATTCGCGGTTTTCGTGGGTTTCAAAGAAAATAGCAACAAAATAACTACGTGTACAGAGGTTAAAAAACAAGCTGCTTTATGGTTTACGTCCTGTTTTACTAAATTCTAAAGTTCATAATATACACAATTAATAATATACATTATTCGACATTGCATTACTTGTGACTTTGAGGTTTTTATTCTTTTTTATTAATTTTTTTCTTATAATTTTCATGTAGGGGCAAAAATATATTTTGTGGTCGATTTCACTTTTTTTTTCTAGAAATTTTTGCACTTTTTCTACTCAGAATCATGAGTCCCAAAATTTCCATACATTTTTTTGTCTTCCTCTGAGTTACGAACAAACCAGTTGTATGAGAAATTGTGACTTAGTGGAAAAAAATTGTGAGACAGCGAAAGTGCTTATGATTCTGAGTAGAAAAAGTACAAAAATTCCTACATTTGGAAGAAAAAGTAAAACAAACAAGAAAATAAAAATATGCCCGTAGATTCTTATTATGTGTATGACTGTATATTAAAATACATAAACACCAGTAAATATTTTATTTCGGCTCTTGATAGGTACATAACTAACATAAGTCATAAACAGGGCCCGTAACTTTCATGCCGATGACATTAATTTAACGTCACGCTGCATATAGGATGATTCAAATATTTTTATTGTAACAATTAATCATTATTTATTAATCAATTTAATCATATACAAATGACTTTAAAAGTAAGCTACTCATACGTGGAATAATTAATACTACTTGATACGTGAAACGAAAAGGAAACAATTTGTTTTGTTTTTATAATTTATTGAAATATGGTAACAAAACTATTGAATAAAAGGTATGTATAAAAAATAAACAAATAATTCAATTTATTTTTCACGTATCAAGTAGGTATTAATTATTTCACGTATGAATAGATTAGTATTGCAGTCAAGATTAAACTGATTGATGAATAATGATTAATTTTTAAATAAAACTCTTGAATCATCCTATATGCAGCGTGACGTCAAATTGATGTCATCGGCATGAAAGTTACGGGCCCTGGTCATAAACTTGTATCTGACGCAAGCAAAAAAGCATATAAAATAATATTACCCAAATAACCAATTCAATAATGAAGCCGTACGTCAAATACTTAGCACTACAGTTAATGGCAGTTGGGCAATAAAGTTTGAGAAGCACAACATAACTATTAAATTTAAGGGCGATTTCTTCCTTTTCCTTGTATCACCCAATGTACATTACAATGTTCTTGTACACTCAACCAATTGGAACCCCAGGCTATAACCATGTCAAAATGACAAGCGGTTAGAGATTTCTTACAATCTGATTAATAATGTCACTATGACATAGTTCTACAGCGGCATAGGGTTCCAATTAGTTGACTGTACATAGTTTTTGCAATCCAAAATTGAATCTTTCCTACCATTTAAAGTAGCATTTCTTTTCTTTCATTGATTTATAAAAACAAAAGAAAATCGTCTATCTATATCATTATCATATCTATAGCATTTGTATTAGAGTAGTAATAGACTAAAATTCAAGATAGGAACATTTATTTTTGTATGTATGGGTTCTACTAGGCTATAACATTCACTTGCTACGCAAGCTACGCGTCTACGCGTTGACTTGTAGCACAGACGATGTATGTAGTAACCACATCCATAATACATACACCATACTAAGTATATTAACTATATAGGGTGATACCAAATTAGTCAAGGATATTTTAAGGGACGTTAATTAACATTAAGACAATTAATTTTCAATAGAAATTAAAACAAAATTTTCTTCTAAACAACCAGAAGACAATTTTGTTTTCATTTCCTTAACAATATTTTAATTTATTTTCTAAATAACCATCCCCTATAATGTAATTGCCTGTCAGGATGATAACACTTTCTCTCATGTCAAGTTAACAGTGTCTAGAGAGATCTCATTTAATTATAATATTAACATGGTGTTTTAACATAGCACATTAGTTTCCGAGTTTCCTTTAAAAAAACATAACAAAACCTATGATGTTTCATACATTGATATACTTACTCCAGGAGCGGAGTACTATCAGCCGTAAACCGTCAACCGTTACTAATTTGGTAACACCTTGTATATTTACCCCCTTATTCATAAACGTACTCTAAAGTTATCAAGCCGATAAAGTTCGTTTGTCCTTTTCTATCACACTAATACGTCGAAAAGGGACAAACGAACTTCATCGGCTTGATTGAATAAGGGGATTAGTATAAATATACCACAATGGAACCTATGTCACACACAGCTACGACCGGAAGGAAAGGTGGTGGTGAAATTCAACCCATCACTATACAGTATTAGTTTAATGAACTCGTAGTTTAATACGAGTTATGTAACATTAGACGAGAAAATATATAATTAAAATCAAAGATGTGTGGACCGGACTTCTTATGAATTAAAGAGGTTATTATTAAATTATTATTAATACATTTTCTTACGTTTTTAGGTTTCCGTAGTCAACTAGGAACCCTTATAGTTTCGCCATGTCTGTCCGTCCGTCCGTCCGTCCGTCCGTCCGTCCGTCCGTCCGCGGATAATCTCAGTAACCGTTAGCACTAGAAAGCTGAAATTTGGTACCAATATGTATATCGATCACGCCAACAAAGTGCAAAAATAAAAAATGGAAAGAAATGTTTTATTAGGGTACTCCCCCTACATGTAAAGTGGGGGCTGATTTTTTTTTCATTCCAACCCCAACGTGTGATATATTTGTTGGATAGGTATTTAAAAATGAATAAGGGTTTACTAAGATCGTTTTTTGATAATATTAATATTTTTGGAAATTATCGCTCCTAAAGGAAAAAAAAGTGTGTCCCCTCGTCCCCCCCCCCTCTAACTTTTGAACCATATGTTTAAAAAAATATGAAAAAAATTACAAAAGTAGAACTTCATAAATACTTTCTAGGAAAATTGTTTTGAACTTGATAGGTTCAGTAGTTTTTGAGAAAAATACGGAAAACTACGGAACCCTACACTGAGCGTGGCCCGACACGCTCTTGGCCGGTTTTTTGTTACCTACTCTGAATATTCTTGTGTGTAGAATTAAATAAATATTCAACTAAGGAACAAATAATTTTTTTTTAATTGTTGATTTTCAAGTACAATACTATAAAAAAAATTATAAACTGAAATAGATATCATACACGAAAGAAAAAAAACGCGCGTAAGCTGAAGACCCGAGTTCGATTCCCGGCTCGGCCACGGAGTGGGCCTTGTCGTTTTTTCTTTCGTGTATGATATCTATTTCAGTTTAAATAAATATTGTTTACTATTATTTATTAATGTAACATTTTCTATTCCTTTGGTTCTTGTGTACCAAATATTTTGTCATACAGTGAACGTGGTTACAAATTTACAAGTCAAGTAACGAACGAAGTAAAATGTACTCCACTCCGCACAGAAATGCTAGTCGTGAAGATAAAGAGCAGTCTTGTATCTAAAGAGGAAAGGGAACAACCGATATTCCATACAAACATAACCCCCATTTTCCCCTCTGGAATTAACATTACAGAAAATATTTTTGTCTAATTTTATGTATGCTATGACTTCGTTCAACTTGTTTTGCATAGAAGACAAGTAATTTCAGCGTTTTGGAATAAGGGAGGCAAAAAGTGATTAAGATAAGAAGAGTATATTAGACTGCAATAATAATATTAAGAAAATATGGGACAAAGTCAATTCTATGTTAGGAAACGACAAAAAATCTTTAGATTCAGTGATTTTGAATAACATGAAAACACAAGGTAGTACTATAAATATATGTAATGGGCTTACAGAAACTTTTTCTAAGGAAATTGATCTCATTAAACATAAGTGTAATGATAAATGGTTGAATAGGAAAGAATACGCTAAAGAGTCGGACGTGTGTATGCGATGGCCGCCGGTGAGTAGTAAAGACATGTCGCGAGTAATTAACAGGATGAGCTCTAAGAAGTCTCCCGGCTCCGACCACATACGCATGCGCGCTTTGAAAACTGTATCAGATAGAGTAAGTCCTATATAAGCTAAGTTAGTGAATATGTCAGTAACCCAATCTTGCTTCCCGGATGGTCTTAAACAAGCAATAATTCGACCTATACATAAAAAAGGTGATTATAAATCTTATTCCAACTATCAGCCTATAGCGATACTTTCTAGCGTTAGACAAGGTAATCGAGAAGTGTATTGTTAATCAATTGGGATCATATTTACAGAAAAACAGTATCTTAAACAGGTGTCTTAAACAGATGATGATATTTTTAAATAGGTGTCAAAATGGTTTCCAAAAGGGCAAAAGTACAAATACGCTACTGTAAAATTTTACAAATGAAATAAATGGTTATTTAACAGATAAAAAAGTAGTCGTGGCTGTATTTTTCGATTTTCGGAAGGCATTTGACACCTTGGAAACTAATACACTTATCGATGCCATGAGGGAGTGCGGGGTGGGCGAGCCACTGAGCCAGTGGTTCAGTGACTATCTCACCGCGCGCTCCTACCGCGTGAAGGTGGGATCGATGGTGGGCGACGAGCAGGCAGTGCGGTGTGGGGTGCCGCAGGGCTCGGGCTGCGGTCCCATGTGCTACTTGCTGCACGTGAACAGCCTGTGCGGAGTGCTGCGGCACTGCTCGCCGCACATGTTCGCCGACGACCTGTGCGTGCTGCGCACCGGCGCCGCCGACGACCTCGCTGGCGTCTGCCGCGCGGTGCAGCAGGACGTCGACGCCGTACTCAAGTGGTCGCACGATAATGGCATAGTATTAAATTCAGAAAAAACCAAATTGCTCATTTTACACTCACCTTACTTAACCCCTTCCTCTTCGCCAGACCCTACAATAGTTTACGCATGACTTCTCTTGTTTGCATAATAATCTAGTTTCGTGCCGATGTATTGTAAGCCGATTGAGAGAGTTAAATGCATCACTTATTACCTCGGTATGAAAATAGATGAAAACTTTTCATGGTCTTCTCATATAGAGAATTTATAAATTTAAAAGTGGAAAATGTCTGCCTTGGGTGAGACTTGAACTCACGGCCTCTGGATCAATATTCCAGCGCTCTGCCAACTGAGCCACTAAGACTTCAACCAAGCCAGCGAAATTTTCCACTACTAAGGTCAATGGGACCCGTAGCGACATATACCGTAAGAGTGTTAAACTTCTTAAATGGCAACCGGAGTTCCAAGTCATATTGGAAATTCACCAGTTACGATGCGCTAACCATGCTAAATTTTAACTTCTGATTAGCAGAAACGTCTTTAACGTCTTTTAAGAAGTTTAACACTATTACGGTAGATGTCGCTACGGGTCCCATTGACCTTAGTAGTGGAAAATTTCGCTGGCTTGGTTGAAGTCTTGGTGGCTCAGTTGGCAGAGCGCTGGAATATTGATCCAGATGCCGTGAGTTCAAGTCTCACCCAAGGCAGACATTTTCCACTTTTAAATTTATTCTAAGCCTAGTGGCATCGATTGCAGACGTTTCTGCTAATCAGAAGTTAAAATAGAGCATTTATGTAGTAAATTAAGAGTCCTACTCGGTACATTTTATCACCTTAGCTATAGAATATCAGCAAGCACCCTAAAATGTATCTATATATCTTTAGTGGAATCAATCATAAGTTACTCTCTGGACTGCTATGGCCTTTTTTTTTTTTTCTGGACTGCTATAGCCTGACTTTTAAAACAAATTTGGAAAAAGTTGAAAAATTGCAAATTAAATTTCTCAAATTATTAGTGAGCGAATAAATATAAAAATGATTATTATAAGTTATTTAAATTATGTAAAATTCTTCCCGCCACTCTTAAACACAAGTATCTATAATTAGTTAATCAGCATGGCAATCAAGAGAGTAACTTATCTGAAATGAGCCAACAACATAACACCAGATCTGTAGCTGCAGGTAAATATGCTGTCCCCAGAGTAAGCAATTACTATGGGGATAGGCTCATTAAAAAACGCTTACCTTATTCACACCTCGGACACTGGCGATCAAATATATGAAAGAGGACCGTTCCTAGCACACAGTCTAAGCTCGTGTAATAGGTGAACGCGTACTATGCTTGTATGAGTGACATATGACAGGTCGACTGTTCGCGTTTTTGACAGGCGGTAACTGTGAGGTAACCGAGAGGGGGTGGGCGGCACTTTCAGAGGGGAGCGGGAGTGGCCATACTTTACGATAGTACTCTTTATTATACTGTGCCTTATTTACTCAACTCTTTGCCTGTGACTATTAGAACGGAGAAAAACAAAAATAGATTTAAGAGGGCTTTGTTCAAACACTACCAAGACAAAATTTAGATGCCTCATTTATTTGTGAACTATACCTAACCATCTTTGGCAATATACTTATGTAGATCTGTATTCATTACCATGACAACTAATTATAATTATGTACCTTTAGACTCACCCAGATCCCACAGTCAAACTGTGTAAACAGTTTTGGGGGACATTGTATTTACATTTAAGTTTCTATGTAAGATGATTTATTAAATAAATAAATAAATAAAAAATAGGATGGAAGTTGTATAAGTTTTATTTTAAGCTAGGAACTTGAAACTTTGTGAAAAAGTATTTTAGTTTAATACAAGTATAGTGGTTTCGGGCTGTTTGTAAATCCCCTAGGGGATGAAGATTTCTATTGAAATCTAAATTTATTTAAAGTATATTATAACGAAAAGTATTCTACAGTATCCTTATCGGAAAATTAATTATTTTTGTGAAAATTAATGTCCAGGGGATAATCAGGACTACCTACGTTTATAAGAGACGGTGGTTCGAGGCGGTGTCGTCCTCAAGTCTTTAGGAAGTTGCAATTTTTGCCGCTACGGGCAGATATGAGACGGAACCTTCATAAATGCAAATAAGTAAATATGTCTTCAGACGCCAGACTTGGTGTCCCAGCCTTATTCATAAAAAATCCTTAAATCGTTGATGATCTACGTTTTAGTTAAACAACTGTTTAGGCCTATTGCACGGTTGTTGAGAGGTGTTATTCATAAACGCATTTTAGCAGCACTTCAACTTATGTGCACTTTTGATGAACTGTTTAGGCTTATTATGTTGGCATTATTGACAAATAATAGACAAAAACGTGGCTGAACAGTTCAGTTCAGTTTTTAAAATTAAATGGCTTCAGTCCATTGGGACTATTTCGCCAGTGTCAAGGTGATATGAGCTAATATTAGTGTTAGAGTAAAAACACCAGGATACCACTATTAATTATACAGTTTATTAAACGGAATCTCAAAATACAAGTTCAATGACAAGTGACGCTCTGAGTCCGTCTGACGCCCAGTTGACAGCGATGCCTAGGGATGGGGACCAGCGACTAGTGATGTCCTTACATTCGCCCATTCTGACCTTGACCTTTCGTCCCGAAGGTCTCTGCTATCCATGCTGCTACTTGATGACTGCCGCAGTCAACGCAGCCGAAGCAGGCCGCGCCTCCAACTGGTGGCGGTAGACTTCATCTGTTCATTTGTTCTTTTCTTTTCTGCAAAGTGAACAAGAACTTTGTATACTCCAGCTATACACTCAGGCCCTGGTCCTTTGAAGTGATTAACACGAGAACCGTTGGAAACGGCCGGTGTAGTTTAAGACTAACTTACACCAAGATATGTAATTTAAAGAACAAATTATATCACTGTCAATGCATTAAATGGACACTGGACTATGTCATGATAATAAATGTTCCAAATGTCTGTCTAGGTAATATATTTGTCTTTGGTTCAATTTAGAACATGATTACATTGATTACATTTCTTGTCAAAAATGTTTGCAATGCTAAACCAGCATTATTATAAACAAAACAGCATCAACAATACACTATACTTCAGTGCTATGCCCTTAGTTTTAACACACATTATGGTTTTAACAAGATGCATAATTAACCTCATCAAAATATTATTATTATTTTATCAACATTTTTGATGAATTTGTGCCATGTAATATAGCAACATGTTTCCTCATTTAGAAAAATGCAAGATCATACAGAGTTTATATGCATAAGAATGTCACTAAGACAGATTTCAAAGTTTTCTTATGCTTATTTACTCATCCCTTTATACCAACCTGTAGTGAATTTAAAATGTATTTACTGTCAGTATACTTACATAAGCCAGATGCAATGGTACAATATTATTGAGTAGGATAAATACCTTATTCCATGTCATTCCGGACAAACTTATATTTAATATGACAAATAGGGCAAGATAATGATCATCTCTCTTTGTAGATCATTAAACCCATAAAGTCACCTGTTATAAGGAATCATTTAGGTGTAATTTAGATCTAAGTACTTGTATCTTATACTCTGTTTCACTGTGACACTGTGACAATTGTCAATATATCACAAGTAGGTTCAATATGTATTATGTATTCTGAAACATATCTGGAAGCACAAAAACACAACACACAAGTGAGCTAATGATTATTCATTACTGCAGCCCCTCTATATATACTGGTAATACTCTTTGCCCGGAGCATTATGTGAATGACAACTTGGATGTGGTTAGCATCTCACCGTCCATGACTTACTGTGGTACTTATTGTGATACATTTTGTGAGTATATAAAAGTATTAGTATCTTCAACATGTACATAACTAAGTTGATCTGAAAGAAAGAAACACAACACAGGCTACTATAGTGGATGTTGATAATTTCAGCCCCAGAGCACTGTGTTTGGATCACTTTTACTTCCGATTTCACACTCATTTTGATAAATTATTACTCCAAAGTGTGAATATCTCGTAAACTGCAATGAATCTGAAAGACAACACAAGACACGCCAGCACACTAGGCATGTTCTATCTCTTTGTTGGCACAATTACGGACAGGTATTTGATCAAAGCCTTTGCCTTTTACACTTTTAACTGTAGTATATGGTGCTAGTGTCTTTACTCGTCGAATCAGATCGACTGGTGTTAATTAAATACTGTTGGATGACAATGAATGGTTACGAGCGCGGCGCGAGAATGATGACATTGTCAATTTCGGACAAATTTCATAGTACGGGCGTATATGGGTACTTAATATCGCGCTTCTGAAACTGTTAGAGTAAAAACACCAGGATACCACTATTAATTATACAGTTTATTAAACGGAATCTCAAAATACAAGTTCAATGACAAGTGACGCTCTGAGTCCGTCTGACGCCCAGTTGACAGCGATGCCTAGGGATGGGGACCAGCGACTAGTGATGTCCTTACATTAGTAATTTTTGTACGGTAAGTACGACATTGTACGGTGACTTAGCACTTGTAAATTGATAGCTAGATTTTACAAGAGCACGTGGACTACCGGCCGTTTACGACAAAAACGCGCGACAAAAAGAGGCTAAACGCGTTTCGAGAACAATTCTTCATCAGCTTCTCACTACACCATTAGTTTACTGCATAATACGCTATCAATATTACACTTTAAACAACATTAATGAGTAAAAGAAAAATAAATTATTCACGACACGAAACCGCTATGATGGCGTCCCAACCGGAAGTCCACGTGGCTGAACCACGGCTGAACATTAAATTAAAAAAAAGTTTGACAGCCATTTGACAGCCGCTCTAGCGGGAAATCGTGAATTTAGAAACTTAGATGGATTATTTTATTTAACCTGTGATCTGAATTCATATTAATATTTGAATATTTTGAATACGAATAGCCTCTGCGTCTGCGGCATATTCATAAATAAAGGTCTTATGGCGGGCGATTTTATTTTAATAACCTCCGCGACCGGCGACCACCACACAAGCCGCTCGCGTCACTGTTGCGAGCCTTTCTTCTCGACTTTCCAACATTGACACTATTTATTTGAAGTCACGAAGCACTATATACACGCTTTTGGTGCTTAAGTTTTTTATGCCAAGTTTCTCATTATGCTAAAATTCCAAAAATGGATCGACAAAAAAATCATCTGAGGTCTGGTTCGTATTTCACGAGAATCAGTTGAGTATTGTGACCTGTAGAGGAGTTCATCCGGACATAATTATAGGCTGGCAAAAAGAGCAATTTTGTCGTGACTTCCCGTTTTCTCACACGTAAAAAGAAAGAGATGACACGACGGTTGTCACTTTAATTTCTACTCTTTTTTGTCAGACTGTACAAAAACCGAGTTAAACCGTAGGTCAATAAAAAGTTAGCTCAGTCTTCTATAACTGACCTATTTAAGTTAATAGAAAAATAGAAGAGCAATTTGGCCGGAGATTTTCCAGGACCATTTATTAGGCAGAGCTGGATTTATGAGGTGCAGACCGCAATTATCGGGATATAATCTCCGTACACAATGAGAATCAATACAGTTCCGAGCCAATTATTTTCTTCCTCTGGCAATAAAGATTCTCGATTCATGGAAGCTGAGGAAAAGTTGTAAGCAAGTTGATATGGTTTTTATCATCACTTGTCATCATATCAGCCCTTTATCGCCCACTGCTGAGCATATGCCTCTCTTCTAGTACGCCACTTCTGCCGGTCTTGTGCTAGTTTCATCCAGTTGTGACCAGATTTTTCCGGATGTCGTTGATCCAACGGATGCCAGGCACTTCTTCATCTTTACTATACAATGATAATATCTCTATTGCTCTTGCGTATTGGCGCGACAGAGCCAGACTACATGTCTGCGGCGTTGCAATGCCATGCGGCTACGGGGCCTGGAGTGACCGGAATCAGAAATCGATAACTATTCCGAACGGATTTTATAATTGAGTTAACGCAATTGTTGAAGGTTCCCCGTGCGTGAAACAACTGCCATCCAAGTACATACCTATTCAAGAACACTAACTCCTAAATATTTGTAATCTTTTTTGCTAAAAAATATACATTTATATAATATTTAAAAGTTCAGATTGTCTGTGTTTTAGGGGTTAAGTGTAAGGACGCCCTAACAGGATATTAATTTGACTATAATATTTTATATGAGGAAATTTCGTAGTTATATGTAGTAAGCGACAATGTGGTACTTTTTACTACCTATATAACGTCACAGTTGCATCGTATCCTCAAATGGTTCCTTAAACCAGTTGAAGGTAAATGAAAAAATTACACGATCAAATAAGGAAGTCAAAACAGATCGCTCAGTGACAGATCCGTTTGGTATTTGGTTGGTTAACCAACTATTGTTGTAACTACCCGAAAATAAACAAATTTGTTTCCGTTTTTTAAATACTTAAAAGTACAGAGAGTCCCGTCGATGCATGGGTTATACAAAACTAACAAATTATACATCCAACCTTCCTCAGAAATCACTCTGATATACACCGTATTTTTTTTGTCTTCCGATAAATTTGACACGCAGTTAGGTTCATCATCAGGAACCACCCTGTATATCGCTTTTCCTTAATTCGAAAAAATTGTTTTTTTCCTTTCCATACATAATAAATAAATTAATTAGTGTGTGATGACCTTAATCATATTAATGTCAAAACAAATAACATAAGGAAGTGATAAGGTGCCACACACGTGTTCAGTATTTTTTTTTTAATAATTCGATAACCGTAAGAGTTAAGAGGCTAGTTTCTTAGAGAAATGGATTGTATTTGAACTAAAGAATCTTCCCTTAAAGTTAACGGAATTCAATAAAAACAGGGTGTATAGGTGTAATTTGTTTTTGTTAGAAAACCGACCGATAACATAAAAAACAAATTTTGTTTTATATTATGTATATGTATACACGGGTAAGTAAATGTTCCACTTGTATGTCTTTTCTATCGCGGAACAATGGTGTTCCGGACCTTTGGGAGGTCCGGTCTTTGGACACTTTAATGAAATGTAAAGGCTTGTTTACACTTTGTGAAGTAACAAGTGCGAGTATTAAATTCTTTGAATTAACATAAATATAAAATAAAACTATGGAAACGGATTAAATCGCGTATAATGAATTTAAAATACATCCCGACGTTTCGAACTCTTTACAGCGTTCGTGGTCAACGGGTGACTGAGGAAAAATTAAAATGTGCAAAAGCTACCCACTTACAAGAAATATTAACGAACCATGACCACAAATAATATAGATTTCTAAGGCAGGTTCACACACTATTAATAAAGCTAGTTATACAATATTCAAAAAAATTACCATTACTCTGTTAAAAAATAATTAACCAATTAATCTACACAAAATTGAAAAAGAAACAAACTGCAAATGTCCAACACCATACAACACAAATGCCTCACAGCCTTCGTCGTGCTTGTTCCATTATCAGATGTACTACTGGATCCCAAGCCGGTGGTAAAGTAAAGCCATCCTCTCTATTAAAGTTTGGATATTTCTTGATCTCAATGGCCTCTCGCAACATTCTGGGTATATATCGCTTCTCCTTAGCGAGAACCAGAGGCTTGTCAAACTTTATAGCATGATTTTTGTTTTCATTATACGCGATTTAATCCGTTTCCATAGTTTTATTTCATGAGTAACTATCGCGGTAACCGAAGACAATATTAACATAAATATAGTTAAAATGTATATTATTATAATACTAACTTTGAAACTGCAATGTAATTACATGATCTCAATTAGACCTAAATCAATGGGAATCTAAATAATACTAGATTAAGAGTTTTGTTTGTAAAATTATATAAAAAAATGACTGAAATAAACAGTTAAATTTTTTTTTTATTACCAATTTAACCTCTTTTACCCGGATAAAACAAGTGTTAAGTATATTGTTTAGTTGTGCTTCGTGAAGGAGTTCATTAGAGGATGACCAACCACGATGTTGATAAAGTGAGGAAAGTAGGGTACGGGAGAATCCGGAGAACTACTAACAGGTAAAATTAAAATATAAATAAAATAAATGTTGAGCCCCAAACTAAGCGACGATATACATACTCATATAGATAAATACATACTTTATACATATAAAACATCCATGACTCAGGAACAAATATATGTGCTCATCACACAAATAAATGACGTCACCGGTGTTCGATCCAGGACCGCTTAGCAGGCAGGGTCACCACCGAGTATCGACTGAGCCAGACCGGTCGTCAAATTCAGCGAGCGTTTATTTATTTATTTATTTTAAACTTTATTGCACATAAAGAAATACAATTGGCGGACTTAATGCTTTTAGACATTCTCTACCAGTCAACTGTGGGGCGAAACAAAACTGCGTCAAGCTGGTTGCAGTGGAAAACAAAAAAAAGTATGTAGGTACCAGCAGCGGCTGATCCATACAAGCCAATTCCCCTAGGCTTTCCTAAAATTGATTACTAGTAAAGTAATGTTAAGGTAGATTTCTTTTTGCTCAGTGTTGCCTAGCAGAAATTTTCACCAGCCACCACATAACATAACTTTCTATTCACTTTACTATACAGTATACACTCACACTTCGTACTGGCACTTTCCAGACAATTTTTTTACTAATCACTTACCTTTCACCTGAACCAATGAGTAAACAGGCCTTAATGGGTATACGGAGCGGATGACCTTGTCCGCGTCACGGGACGCACACGACGCGGCGGTAGCCTTTCCAGAGTCATCAACTTCCTTCCTTTATCCCGGCATTTGCCACGGCTCATGGGATTCTGGTCCGCTTTTACAACTAATCCCAAGATTTGGCATAGGTTGGTTTTACCATAAATTAAATATAAGAAGATTATACCTTGGTAAAGAAGGGTAACTAATAGGCCTTATTGGTATTAGTTCGGTTTCCTTACGATGTCCTTCACCGAAAAGCGACTGGCAAATATCAAAATGGCATTTCGCACATAACTTCCGAAAAAGTCATTGGTACGGACCTGATGTACTTACTGCTTACTGCTTTCAATTAGTTGAAAATAAATGCTTACCTAAATATTGCAAACGGAATAAACCAGAAAACTGCGGTCGTTTCACGGTTTGGCGCAAAACACCGCTTTTCATAGAAACGCGTGAAAATTTCATGCGGTTGGTAAACGAGTTGTTTTTTAGTTTTTCGGTACGTATATGGCATCAAGTGAGGCATTTTACTACGCCTCGGACAATGGCGAAGCGCATTCCTACGCAGTCTAAGCTCTTGTAGTGAACGCGTACCATGCTTGTATGAGTGAGATATGACAGGTCGACTGGTCGCGTTTTTGACAGGCGGTCTCTGTGAGGTAACCGAGAGCGTGTGGGCGGCACTTTCAGCGGGGAGCGGGAGTGGCTATACTGTACGATAGTATTTTCTAATTATACTGTGGTTTTACATGCTCGGTGTTTATTCTACGGTACCTTATAGTGTGATACGCCTTTTACAGGAGATAAATTATTTAAGCAGACGTAGAATTCATTGGTGTTATGATTAATTGAAAGATGTAAAATATTACTATTATATAAAATATTACTCATTATTTTCACCCCATAACAGGGGCGGCTCACTCCGCGATTCTATCGCCGCGCTACAATTAAGTACCTATATGTGACGACCTTTGCGCGGCGCAATAAAATTCAATGTCGGCTGCTCGCGTGCGGTCCGTTTGTTAATGTAGGTAAGAATTTAGAATGGCTGCATTTTGTGAACATCAAAGAAGTGAGCCTTCTGTACTTGCACTATTATATATTCTGTGCCCATAATAATTTATTGAAAATTTTCTCAGCAGCACTGGACTACTGTATCAATGACTATTCTACGGATTCGACCCTAACCCTAAACAAGCCGTAAAGTCTACTTTGAACAGTTTTACTTTGTATTTTAGAGTGGTACTGAAACTTGAGCAGTTTCATGAGGCCTGCCTACCCCGATTGGAAATACAGGCGTGAGTTTATGTATGTAAAAACAATAATGGGTTTTATTTATATATTTCTAGTTCTGTTTTAGTTCTTGGTAAATCTAAAATTTTTGCGTTTTCTTTGTCAGTATTCACCGTTTGAAATGAGACACTGTCTAAATATGCGACAGCCAATGTTCAGGCAATAAATACCTCGAAAAACCTATTACTGTAAGAAGAAAATAAATTACTAGGAGAATAAGAAGTAACCAACATAAATCAAAATAAATTGCATCAGATGCAGCTGGCTTGTTGAAATAAATTAAGAAAATTACTCTTTGAATATATAATCCTTCTTAAATGGGAGCCTATATAGGAGGGAAAACATTACCTTAGATCAAAATATACTTCGTATACTACTTCTTTTGGAAGTAATTGTATCATAATTATGCTATTATAATTCATACAATTTAATAATATAAAATATGCACGATCAACCTACTTTTTAACCCCCGACGCAAAAACGACGGGGTGTTATAAATTTGACGAGTCTGTCTGTCTGTCTGTTTGTCTGTCTGTGTGTGTGTCTATCTCTGGCATCGTAGCTCCCGAAAGTCCCGAACGGATAAACCGATTTGGATTTAGTTGCTTTTTGTCTGAAAGCTGAGTTAGTCGGGAGTGTTCTTAGCCATGTTTTATGAAAATCGGTGTACTATGTGGCGGTCGGGGTTTTTTTTTTAATTGTAATTTTATTAGATTTTATAAATACAAGTGTAATTTATTTACTTTATTTAATACCTATTATGATTAGATTAGATTTGATTTCTTTATCTCATGATAAAAATTACACTATAAATTTGTTGCATGCCAAAGTCATGTTTATCTTCTCATCGTGATTGTCAAAAATTACATTATAAGTTAAAAATAATAAAATGAATAGTTTCTCCCAATAAGGATCGTCATTTACAAAGAGAAATACACAAAGCACAATAAAATTAACAAATGAAATAAAATCTGTAGCCAGTGTAAAAATTGCATGCTATCACAAATTCAATTCCATGTACTCATTTACAGAGTACAGAGGGTTATCTAACAAAAGGTTTCTCAATTTGCGCTTAAATGCTTGACTCATTCCTAAGATCGGCAGGTAAGTGTTCGTAGTAAGTAGGGCCGATGACACGCGGGTTCTTTCTTGAAAGTGCCATGCGACGGGGGACTGCTCTCAGACGGCCTGAAGCTCGAAACTGTTTGCCCGGACAGGCAACGCGAGCAAATTGAGATATTTATGTTTTGCCTAACAAATAACGGTATATCAAACAGTGTATGTTCATGTTCTCATGATTTTAATTTGTTTACATTAATTTGTGTTTAAAGCTAGAACATTATATCTTTGCCCGAGATACAGGATTATTTTCGTCGGGCGCACGTAAACCTGCACATAATATAATAAGTAAACACATAAATGTGTTTAGTAAGGTTTTTCAATAAATAATTCTTATTTTATTCTTATACACAGCCAACTTATAATATATATTCTTAATAATCAATGTATTTTTTCCTGTACTTATAACATAAATTTTAAAATAATTTAGTTTACATTTTAAATTGTAATTTAATTTGTATTCTGACATTTATATAACTGCCCGTTTTTGTGTATGCCATACGATTAAATAAATAAATTGTTAATGAATAAATAACTCTATTTTATGCTACTTAAGACTGCACAATTCCTCATCTACGGGAAAGTATTTCTTCCCGTTCCACCCTGTATAAGTTACAGGGTGTCCAAGCTTTACAAGAACAAAAAGTCATAACTGAGTAGAATTTATCCTTAAAATGCCTCTTTTGTTGAGAGCTTACTCAAGTTACTCAGGTTCGAATCTGAATTATGCACGCTTCGACTTCTTGCAGGTACTTTCCTCTTAGAGCTTATTAAGCAGTTTAATATTACCATTAAAGCCGTGGAGAATAATGCCAGAATAATATTAAAACAACATGTTTTACATTAAGATGAGAATGTTTGGATAAAGTTTGCTTAGATTAAATGGAATTAAGCTAGCGGTGGAACTCTGTAAATGAGTTCCAAGCGGTGCGTTTAAAACGACAAACATTATAAAGGCCCAATCCAAATGAGACATTTTTGTTTGAAAAACAACAGATCGGTACCAGCTCGCAGTCACATCTTATAATTATGCATTGTTCGAATAGAGCAGAGGAAGCTTACTTTTGTATTAATTATCTCTATTTATATATGAATACGGGATAGGGTTAAACCAGGATAGATCTTCGCATTATGATTTTCGCATTTACTTACTTAGAAGTGTGCTACTAAATGTGGCCAGCATTACGGGCATTTCTGCATGGATCGGATTTGGGAGAAGTAGGTTGACTGTGTAGTGTGTGTATGAGTGTGTGTGGTTTTATTTAGGTATTAAGACTAATTTGTGTGTTTTTATATTCTTCGTGTCAAACTTTAGTTAGAATTATTATAATGAGTAAATAAATGAAAAAGTCCGTAGTCCCAGCTATGGCAAAATACGACCAACGCCAACTCACAGCAGGATTTATTTCTAAGTGGGCAGTCAGAAATAAAAACTCTCAATTTCCTTATTTCATCGCCGTTTTCCGTAATTACTTTTCGAACTAAAACAGATAATTGAGAATACCTTTTTAATTATATCTCAAAACCAATTGAGTTGACGAGTGAGCACGTCCGCAGGAAAATGCCTTCTTCTAATTTGAACGAATAATATTCCGGAAGGTTTTTTATTCGGATTATTATTTAAGTTGGCGCTCTCATCATTCTTGTCACGATTCGACGCACATAGACAGAGTACGATCCGTCGGTGTGTGCTCGGTTTTAAATAAGAGGAAATTATAATTTCATTAATCATTATCTTTATGGAGGACCCGGCAGACCACGCATGCGATGGCGAAACGAGTCCTTTTTGAAAGAATGCCCGAGGACTGCTCAAAACCGGGAAGAATGGAAAAAGCGGGGGGAGGCCTTTGCCCAGCAGTGGGACGTTACAGGGTCTCAATAATAATAAATAATTATCTTTATCGATGTAACAGCTTGGGTGCTTGGGAGTGGTGTGAAAATTAGCACATCAACTCATTGTAACTTGAAATTATCATTTTAAATTATCAGCTACTGCTCAAGGTGACAGGTTTGAGTCGCTTGAAGTCATCGGCCAAAGATGCAGCTGCACTATCACCAACTTTGGTATTAGGAACGTGGGTCGACGAGACGTATATATACATCGTATATTATGTACTTCGTTGTCTGAGTACCCTCAACACAAGCCCTCTTAAGCTTACTGTGGGGCTCAGTCAATCTGTGTAAGAATGTCCAATAATAAATAATAATAATTTATTTATTATTTATTTATAGATAGCATCCCAGACAACCTGCCGACCCATATTTCTAGGCACCAGCATCATACCATCAGGCCTCTTGCCATCACAACCCTCGCCAATCCGTTGGACGAGCACGATTGGCGTCGTGACAAGGCGTGACGAGGGATTTCTCCCAGCACTTCGGCTGTATGAGAGTTCTTGGTGGCCAAGAATGATATCCACCCCACCATAACTAACTCTGCACTGATACCTATGAGGTACTTTTATTGCATGTCCCAATTCTGAGACAGTTTCTTTTGCATTTGCATTTCTATCTGTATAAAATATATGTTACATGAATTATTAATGAGTTTCCCATTTAATCCAAAAGGCCTATTATTCAGTAGCTGAATTCTTGGATGAATAGCACGATAAAACGCAACAATTGTTACATCTTTTTAATATTACTATTTAGTTTAAGTCACTAATTAGTTATTGATAATATATGTATTTTTATGACGATTCATAATTGAGAATATTGCTATATTTTCCTTGCTTACGCCATTGTTTGACATGTTAAATTCCTTTGTAAATAATATATGCAAAGTAATGTGAAAAGTAAATTCCGTTATATATCATAAGCAAAAAAAACCATTTTAACATCGTATATTCTCATAATTGAGTAACAAACCTTTAATCTTTTTTATTTTATTTTATTGCTCTAGATGAAATTCCAATAATTCTAAGAAAATAGGATTCCGCTCTTATTACCGCATCCTGCAGTGATATGGCCTCGTTTGTCGCTTGTCGTTATGGGTCGAATTCCGGATGGACTGAAGCAGCAGCGTTTCCACGAAATAGTTACTGGTTTCATTTTATAAACTGAAATAGAAGTTGTACTCGTAGTTTGCGACACGCACACTCTCTAATTATTATAATTATACATCTTAGCATAGAAATCATATATCAATAAACCTACCCACACGTCGATTTTATTCTCTCTACGCTTTGCTGTACATGGCGACCGTACCAGGATACGGACCTGAAATCCTTCATCATATAAAACGACAAAGCCCAGCGTGTGGTGACTGGTCAAGGCCAGATCCCATGATTTGTTTATCGTTAATATTACTAAAACATTAAAAATAATTATCTAAACATTTTGGTCTTCATATCAAAACATATAAGCATATTTTTAGTTTGCGTGAAAACATATTCTCCCACCAATGAATAGACATTAGAAATCCATGAGGCGAGGTTCAACCTCATTCAAACGCAAATTGATGCCGTTCTTGCGCCACGCCGAATATGGAAAACAGATCCGACTCCAATTGAAATTGAGGCATATCGAATCTATAAAAACAATTTTCTTCGTTGTTGATATAGAGGGGGTCTTGCGCCTAAATGTATCAAGCCGGTACGTGACTTTCTTTACTGAGATTAGGTAGATATCGCTGACAACGAGAGATCATTCGAAAAATCTCGACTTTATTTGTACTTTAAGACAAACATCTATATATACGATATGGGTTGGGTAAGTCAGTATCAAATCGTCCTTGTTTGAAGAAACGTCATGTTTTTTAATGTATTTATAATTCGGTATTCGTACTTTTTCTTGCAATACGATGGTTCTTTGCAACGAAAAACACGAATAACAAATTCTAGTTTTAGTAACTTTTTTACTTTGTCATTTTGGAATCAATGCCCAAGATATAGACATTATACCGGATGTCCCGGCACTATGATAGTCTTGAGACGCCCCATACATTAATGCCTGAATTCTCGGACATCCAAGGTCACTTAGCCAAGTAGCCACTAATGATTCGATCGATCTAATGCGGTTTCATGCACCCCTGGCTATCCCGGCTAACAACATTAGTTCCTCTGCTACTATAATGTAATTTAAGCAAAGATGGGTTATTTATGTGCATACGTTTTATTATACATGTATAAGAATCATTAAAGTAAAAGTATCTACCTAATGCTCGACACGTTAATGGTCAATAGATAATACCCTTCTGTCACATCTAATGTCATAAAAATGGTGATAGTAAAACGGTGTGATCCGTAAAACATAGATAAATGCTGCAGTTTGACTTTTTTATACTACTTTTTTGCACTATGTATTGTTATTTTTTTTTTTTAATTAGCCTCTTTTGTGTCCCACTGCTGGGCAAAGGCCTCCCCTCGCTTTCTCCACTCGACCCTGTTGTTGGCATTTTCCCACCATTTCGGGTAGAATGCGTCCAGGTCGTCCCGCCATCTCCTTTTTGGTCTGCCTGCACCCCGGCCTGTCCCGTCTATGGTGTTTCGCGGGTCCCAGTCTGTAAATATTTTGGCCCACCTTTCCGGGTGCATGCGGCAGATATGTCCAGCCCAGTCCCACTTTAGCTTAGCGGTCTTGACGCCCACATCTACAACTCCAGTTCTGGAGCGTAGTTCCGTGTTTCTGATTCGGTCAGTTCTACGAACACCTAATATACTACGCTCCATCGCTCGCTGGCAAACCTTGAGTTTCAACTTTAGAGCCTCAGTTAATGACCAATTTTGTGCCCCGTAAGTCATGATAGGCAGGATGCACATGTCAAGGAGTTTGCGCTTAAGACACAGAGGAAGGTCACCCTTCATTAGCGCTTTCATGGACCAGAAGCTCTTCTAGGCATTCTTGATACGTCTATCGATTTCGACAGACTGCCTGTTTTCGAAGGATGCTATCTGGCCCAAGTAAACATACTCCTTGACGTATTGTATATCCTGCCCATCTACCACTATTCTATCCTCAGCTTGATTGGTCATGTATTGTTATATGTATTGTTATATCTCTTAAATCTCTCTTTATCTCCCACTGTCGCGTCAGACATGTAGCCATATTGAAACGTGTCATCCGTGCCATAGTGATCAGTTTTTATAGCCTTGCTTGAATCTACGTTAACTTTATTCGTTCCGTTTTTAATAACGGAGTTAATCCCTACATGGCTAACACTAGGCTTGTGTAGGACATGTACTAATAGTACAAAAGATACGATTCCCTGCACTGTACTAGACCGAACTACTCCCAAATGATTCTGCTCTCTAGTACATTTAGTACACTCACACACGCGCAACAGAATGGGAGCGAAAGGAGCGAAGAGCCGAGGAGTAACAGTGACAGCAAAGCGATCCATGTGAACCGAACTAAAACCAACTGACTCGGACCGAGAGCGCGCGAAAACGGTCGATCAGCTCTCGGCTAGTACGAGCGAGCGTTACTGTATGCCATATGCACAATTTGTCTCTCGCTCTCTCGGTGTACTACTGTACTAAATGTCCTAAAAGAACGAACTAGTACACTTCGGAGATCGTACTAGTTGGGAGCGATCTTTTCAGTGAACGAGCAGGCACAACTCTAGCTAACACATGATTGGCGCGATATTATCTCACCACGACATAAACAACAACAGTCTTTTATGTCAACAATAAAATTACAAAAATACGTGTGAGTGTGACCTATGTCGCGGCGAGAACTTGTCGCGCCAATCATGTAGCCATGCCAAAACGTGTCATCCGTGTCAAAGTGATCAGTTTTCATAGCTTTGCTTGTATCTACGTTAGCCTTATTCGTTCCAGTTTTAATCACGGAGTTAATCCCGGGGCCGGGAGGAGCTAATCTCCGGACGAATCAAATTGTCAGTCGTCGGCCAAAAAGTCCGTTTACAACCAATTTATGCATATGTCGAAACTCGGTGAAATTGCTCTATCACACCGTATCGATTTCGACCGTATTCAGAAATTAAATATTTACGAAATTTCAGAACGTATTTTTTCTCTTTAACTTAAATATGTAAAACGAACGTTAGTACATAGTATTAATTAATATGAAACGAATACTACTAGGTACTTAAAATGATTAATTGATTCTGAACTAGTAGTACTTAAACTTTGTAAAATGTATGCGACTTCTGTGAATGTAACTAATAGCCATTTAATTCTTACTAAAATAATTGAAAATGAGTGGTAAATACCATCAAGTTCCTCACTTATTATAGTCACACACACACACACACACACACACACACAACACACATTACATTACATTTTTAAAAATAGCATTTGGCCGTTTCAAACTTCCCAACACGGAAATCGTTCACTCGAAATTTAAAAATCGCCCACTAGTCGCAAAAATATTCCGCATCACAAAACGGCATCCGAATAACCCTACGGAATTAGGTATAGCATTTAAATTGAAATACTGGCAGTGATAATTCAATTTCTGGGGGCCGGCCCGGGCGGTGACGACCTCTGCCAATGCCTGCCGGCAGAGGATTCTCTCTGCCACCTTAATAGACACCGACACGAATTATTTTTCAATTTTGCACCCCGAAAGTTGTAAAGAGTTTTTTTTTATTAGTCCCCGGGAAAGTTTAAAATAAAAATGCCAAAATCGAAAAATGCAATTATTCCGGTAAAGGTCGAAATACAATATTGAAATTTTTTATTCGTTGGTTTGAAATGTTAAAAAGAACACTTTTATATTTAATGTAGGTATCATGCAGGAATTGATCCAGTACACGCAGTTTTTGACAGAGAAGCAACCCAAATCATGAAATAAAATGTAAGTAAATGGATTATATTGCGTATACCTAATAAATCACGTTTCAACATTTCGAATCCTTGTAAAGCCTTGCAAAACTATCCGCATAGAAAACACACATATAATATCTCGACTACTCTAGGTACTCATTTTGGACTTAAATGTGTATAATTATTAAAATAAAACGGCAACTATTTAATAGGTAGGTAATGCAGACAAAAAATCATAATCGCAAACGTAATAATACCGATGAATAAACCTCGAAACAGCAAAGAACAGTATTTTCCTGGAAGAAATAATGAGCGAAAATATCGGCTACACGCTTTGTTCCTGACATATCTTATTAGTGGTGTGAAAATATCGATAATAAAACCGTGCGATGAAGTTTATATTATAATGTTAAGAACCACATCGTGTCTAGAACGAGCCGTGCCGCTACTAGTTCTATTAATCGATAAATTCGGTAACTACTTACTGGAAAATATACCGAAAGTGATTCCAAATAAAAATACGAGTAGTTACCTATCTAAAATCATCGAATAAATAATAGTTTCTGCGAACTGATAATTTGTAGGTCCTTTAAAGTTCGAACTCGGCCGGATATTGAAAAAAAAGGAACCTTTCACTTTCAGGTCCTATATAACCTTCCGAAGGCGATTCGCGGAAACTGAATACGCGGTGGCAAATCACAGCACGAACTGGCCGTGACAGACGTACGTTTCACCACAACGATGAACGACCTCTCTAAGGCGATAATTTTAATACATTTCTGGTTTGATAGAATAAATACCCTGCTGCGCTTTTTTTCGATACATGACAACAGCTACAAACCAAATAGTATTGTTTTATATCGTATTTTAATAATATTTTATCATTCAATAATTCCGCTTGATTCTGATGATCAATATCACAGTCACAAATTAAAAATAAAACAAGACCTTTAGCTCCTCAACAATCTTCCCTAATTCGATTCATTGAAACTGGATACTTTAAACCTTATGGCAAATCTCAGCACGGAGTGTCCGGGTGGCACAGTGAACGGGCGTGCATGGCCCGGCGGGGCGCGACAGTCACGTGCCACCGCGGCGATGCACGAGCTACGTCTCCGAGACGATAATATTACATCTACTTTAATAGAAAAGCTGGCAACATTTTGGAATTTTGAAGACAGAAAGATGTTATCATATTTTACGCTGACGCTGTGAAGTTAGTTAGGTAGGTACGAGTATTTTTGTTAGGATATGTACGACAACAAATGCAAACCAAACATTTTTTTTTAATATTAAAGAATAATAACATTTCCGCGCGAAGTGTCTGGGTGATACGCCCGTGCATGGCTCGTCGGGGCGGGACAGTCACGTGTCACCGCGGCGATGCACGAGCTACGTCTCCGAGACGGACGATAGTATTACGTCTACTTTAATAGGAAAGCTGGCAACATTTTGGAATTTTGAAGACAGAAAGATGTAATCATATTTTTATAGTGCCGCGCTGTGAGAAAGTTCGGTTTTTTAATATTTTTAACCTAGTTTTAAGTAAAATATTCGCCCCAAAAATATACGCCCTTATTGACTTTCTCAGTTTCATTGTGATCGTGAATAACGTAAAGTACCTAAAGTATTTATCGACATATACTCGCACGTGGGTAGGTACTAACCCCGAATGCAGTTTCGTGGTCCTATTTCAGCGTTCATTGCTTAGTTCCGGAATATTAAAAGTTTATGTTACGAGCAAAATTTTCTTGTCACGTTCGTACGTTTACCAGAGTTTGTTGTTGTAAAGTGAAATTAATTTTCTTGAACTCACAGAACTATAGTTTAGTTCAGAACTATAGTAAATATTTATACGGTATGGATCGGATATCTTCTAACACTGGCAAAAATGACGTATCTCCAAACAAATAGTTACTTATGACATTGTCATACCATCCATAAAAATACGTAGGCAAGATAATGGTAGTAACCACTTTCGTAGTCGACATTTACACATATCGATGGAGGGTCCATCTCTGACCCCTGACCAATTAGTATATTATAAACAGAAGGACCCATTATGTACAGATGTAGTTGACACTTAGGTATTACAACGTTCATACTTTTTGCCACATAGACAGCCGGTCCCGTACATTTTTTCATGTTGTCTGCCCAGTCCCGGAATGGATTAAATGTTTGTATTTTTAATGCTTCTTCAGTCAACTTTAATAACTTCTTGTACTGGAACTGACTGACGTAGCATGACTCGTTCACAAACGCATGAGTGTTTCCGTGAATATAATAGAAAAATATTACGACCTAGACGCATTTTGCAGACTGGTGGTGGTGGGAACTGGCAGCAAATCATGATGAGTTCCGGAAGAAAGGGGTGGCCTTCGCCCAGCAATGGGACACAATAAATGCTAAGAATAAAAACTAAATCAGCCTACCTATCCAACATAACAATCTAGCGAGCTAGGAGCTAGCTCTGCCTATCATTTTGACATGTTGGCGCTATATGCTCAGTAGGTAAGAACGTTCCAACTTTAGACATAGAGACATATATACATGACATGTATATTCTATCGCCTGTGCAATGGGTTGTGTTCTGAAGAACTGTTTGACATGATGCCAACAGCCACTTTTCATCATCGCACCGCTCGCCATCGACAGGGCGCTCATCCACACACCTTGCAACCTAAATGGTCGCGCACCGTGCGGTTGCAGAGGAATTTCCTCCCACGTACGCTCCGTCTATGGAATGAGCTCCCTGCCAAGGTATTCCCGATGAACTACCGTATGGGGTTCTTCAAAAAAGGAGTGTACAAAATTTATTTTTAACAAGCAGAAACGTCTGCTAACGATTCTAAACATTTTTATATTAAAGGAAAAAATGGAAAAATTTACGCTTCTGGCGGGACTTGAACCCGCATCATTTGCAATCCGTGCAAGGCTCTTAACCAATTGAGCTACGGAAGCCACGCCGGACATCGCAAATCTTTCCATGCCTTTCCTTATGTACACACGTCTTGGGGTGACGTCTAGCGCCATCTACCGACAGACTATTACATCTTGTAACGGCACTGGAGTCTCAAGTTATATTGAGAATTCACCAGTAACAATGTGCTAACCCATACTAAATTTATTTTTAACAAGCAGAAACGTCTGCTAACGATTCTAAACATTTTTATATTAAAGGAAAAAATGGAAAAATTTACGCTTCTGGCGGGACTTGAACCCGCATCATTTGCAATCCGTGCAAGGCTCTTAACCAATTGAGCTACGGAAGCCACGCCGGACATCGCAAATCTTTCCATGCCTTTCCTTATGTACACACGTCTTGGGGGTAGATGGCGCTAGACGTCAGTCTAGCGCCATCTACCGACAGACTATTACATCTTGTAACGGCACTGGAGTCTCAAGTTATATTGATACATAAGGAAAGGCATGGAAAGATTTGCGATGTCCGGCGTGGCTTCCGTAGCTCAATTGGTTAAGAGCCTTGCACGGATTGCAAATGATGCGGGTTCAAGTCCCGCCAGAAGCGTAAATTTTTCCATTTTTTCCTTTAATATAAAAATGTTTAGGATCGTTAGCAGACGTTTCTGCTTGTTAAAAATAAATTTAGTATGGGTTAGCACATTGTTACTGGTGAATTCTCAATATAACTTGAGACTCCAGTGCCGTTACAAGATGTAATAGTCTGTCGGTAGATGGCGCTAGACGTCACCCCAAGACGTGTGTACATAAGGAAAGGCATGGAAAGATTTGCGATGTCCGGCGTGGCTTCCGTAGCTCAATTGGTTAAGAGCCTTGCACGGATTGCAAATGATGCGGGTTCAAGTCCCGCCAGAAGCGTAAATTTTTCCATTTTTTCCTTTAATATAAAAAAGGAGTGTACAAGTTTCTTATGGGTCGGCAACGCGCATGTGGCACCTCTTGAGTTGCAGGCGTCCATAGGTTACGGAGACTGTTTTCCATCAGGCGGGCCGCATATCTGTTTGCCATCAATGTTGTATATAAAAAGAAACAAAGGTAGTAGGTATTATGTCAAAATCGAGTGATCTCGTAATCTCTTATCCACCGTACCGATAAAACATCGCAGCATGAAAAACAATTTCCAAAGCTTTCAGAATTTCATCCGACACCTGAACCTAACAATACACCTGACGAGCGTTGACGGCATTTCAATCTGACTTTAGTAAGGTCGGAGCGAAAAGCAAGGCTCTTGAGAATTGTAACGAAAAACCTTTGACATTCTTAAGATCGAGTACCTACAAAGTTTCAACCTGGATAAAACAGGTATTTAATTTTTTTTTTTAAATCATAATGTAGGAATAATAGGCTACTAGACTCATATCGAATTTGGCACAATACGTGAATATCTTCTGTAGTATTTGACATGAAAAACCAATAGTTATAGATTTTGGGTATTAAAAGTGTATGATGACCACATGGTCATCATACACTTTTAATACCCAAAATACATATTTTTATTTTATTTTGGCCACCGAAAATGCTGTCGCCTGTCAGCGATGTAGTGACGTCATCAAAGTCGAATTTACTTCATGTCAAAACAATCACTGATATAGTGAACTTTATGCCTCATAAATACTCAAAAGTTAGAAAATGTTATTTTCGAATATGACCTGATGCACAGATAATCTATAGATTAACATTGAAACATGTTTTTGCTGTTTTTAGGTCATAATAATAAATGGTAATATTTTATTTCGGTTAATTGGACAGTACTTAATCATATAAGACAGATTTTAGAAAAGGGTCAAGTAGCCTATGGGAGACGGTAAGGACTCAGTGATAGTGACTTTGATAAATATAGGTACTAAATATCAAATCATTTGTAAGCTTTAATTGTCCACCAGTAAATATAATAACATCACGAGGTTCTAAGACCCGAGCCTCTGCCTTGAATTATTATGTTTTAGAATACGTTACTCGAGAGCGTAAATGTCACAAAATGTTTATACCTAATATATAATACTAGCTTCTGCCCACGGCTTCGGTCGCGTTAGAAAGAGACAAAAAGTAGCCTATGTCTCCATCCCTTCAACTATCTACACTTAAAATATCACATCAATTTGTTGCTCCAATTTGTTGCTTCGTTTTGACGTAAAAGACCGACAAACAAACAGAGACACACACTTTGTCATTTATAATATTAAGTATGGATAAATACTTTCTCCATAGAATTAATGGCATTTTTCAGTTACGCTATGATAAGCTGGCATTAAACACTCGTGGCAACCACGACGGTTTTAGGTGACTTAATTATCTCCACAATTATCTCTCAAAAATTGACAATCTCAAAAGCGATAATATTTTTATTTGAAGAAATTCGCTTGGCCTTATTAATTTGGGGTCGGCACAGCATGTCTTTCTCTTCCATACCTCTCTATCGCTCGTCATCTCATCATTCACTTGGTTTCATTTCATATCATCTCTTACAGTCCATCCACCTTCTTTTGTTTCCCTCTCCCGTTTATTTCTTTCACATTCATTCACAATACCTTTCTTGTCACAAATAATAATATACAATTACGAAGCTCACCTATCCAAAAGTTATACACAAAGCTGCACGGGAAGCATGGTCGCCCGATAGACGATAAAATATCAGGCCGTCCCTATCGCACTTACAAATAGTGCGATAGGGACGGCCTGCTATTTTATCACTTATCGCGCGACCATAATTGCCTGCCTGGTTAACGTATATTTTTTCTGTGTACTCGAAACCATCCATAAATCTCGTAGTATAGCACTCGACGGAAACCGGTGAGATTTATCTGCCGTGGGTCGTTGTATACAGGAATCCACAGTTTTACGACGTTTGCGACGTTATCACTCGTATGCCATTATACTTATTAGATTTCGGAAAATGAAATTGTATTTACTTTTGTGTCAATAATAAGCAATAAACATTTAAAGATAAGTAAGATAGGCACTTATTATGAAGGAAATATTTACATAGATACCGCTTAAACCTGCAGTTCAATAGATACAAATTTTTGGTATAATTAATATACTCTGTAAACATGACTCTAAAAGATGAAACTTTTATGCCCGAGGTGTCAAGAATCCGCCATTTTGAGAAATTTCCAAAATTGGAATCGACGAATCATATTATATGAATTGAATTGAATTCATTTCTTATGAATTGTGATCTGTAGAAAAAACATCCGGACATACAAAAGAGAATTGCACGGTATCGCTTCGGTGAATGATAGATATCATGAATCATAAACATATTGATATCTTAAAAACATATCGTTTACGATAACATCTCAAATATATCTCAATACCTCACAAATACTCTGGTAGTTATAACTTGTTGATGAATGTTAGTAGTAGTAGGTACCTAGTGCAGTCAGCTAGTTGATCATGAAATCGCCAATATAATTTTATCGCGCAACATACCTACAATCTATAGGTACATACAATACATTATATACATATGCTTGTAAAGACATTATTAAGAGCACGTTCTTAGCCAAGTCATAAATGCATACTCCAACTGCACTCGAAACGTTCAAATCGAATGCCGAAGCTTCAATATCTTCATATAATCTGTATTTATCTTTGAACGTACACGGCAACGACTTTCCAAAACTATAGCGTAATACTACTATTTCATGGATTTGAAAAGTCGATGTTAAATTATAAGGAGTACAGTGCCTTTTGCAGTGATAATATTAAGGGTGATACGAGTATTAAGAAATGCCATTTGGTCTGATAGTAGGGGAGCCCAAGAGGCGAAGTTTGTTGTTACTGAGCGCGATCGTCAACCAGGGACCCCATTTCTCGAAGCTACAAGTTACAATTTACAAGCGGTAGTCATAGTCAATGTCTAATATGACAAGTTGGAATGAGACTTCCGCTTGTAACTTGTAACTTTCAGTCTTGTGAGATGGACCCCAGGTAGTGGATTATATTCATATATAATGTGTGTTATATAAGTCTAAATTAATGCTCTAATAATTGTGCTTAAGAATATTTTTCACGCATTTTCTTAAGCTGGCCATTTCAACGTGAAAATCTGGCACCGCGCCGTACTTGTAATTGACATATGAAGAAAATGCGTACAAATACTTGTTATATCAAGGTACTTATAAAAAAAAATCACTTTACTTGAACAAAAATAAGTAAAATAACGAAAACTTTTCTGAAGGATTTTTGGACCTCCACAATTCCATGAAAATAAGCTTTTTAACTAGCCCGAAAAATAATAATACTGTATGTATGTATAATATTGTATGTATATATTTTCTAGTTATCACCTAATCTTTGGATTCCAGGTTCCAATAGGTCTCTACTTCACTCGTGTAACTACACATTTGGCACCGCCGGCTCCCGAGCTACTACCCCCTCGAGCTGTGGCTGGGCAGGCGCCAAGAATAGGTTGGAGACAATCTATTTTATTGCGTTACTATTTTGCGAATTCACGCCTAGAGGCGGCTTATATAAAATCTTGTCACAATTTGCAACAGAAATTGAATATAGTGCCTTTGAAACGGTGCATTTGAAATTGTTTCGGTTTTCTTCTGTGAAATAAGGCTTCCATAAATATCATGCTATTTCACTTTACACTGCCATGCTTGGCTTCATTTTGAATATTATGTGGAAAAACTTTCTCTCCGAGTTTATAAGTAGGTAATAAAGGTGCAGTACTGAATTGAAATTCATATGATAAATAAATACGTATACACCGCAATTTTGACATTTTGAAAGTGGCTGAAAAAGCCTTCATAATATCACCCACTGGACTTTGGTCGGACTGGAGGTCTTCGTAATAAACTCAAGAGCAACTTTAACATGTTTCCTGTACTATCAGCTGCAAAAGTGCATGGCGAATTTATTAATGAATTCATTCATAATTTCTCCATACACTACTGCTGCTGATAATAGTACATTAAAAAGTTTTATGAAGGTCACTATTTTGATGACATTGACAAAATTCGCAAACATAACTACATTGAAATATCCCACTACATTGAAAATCCGACAAAATATATCATTATTTTAGCATAGTTTTTCTCTCATGCATGAGAGGGCTCGGACTATAGTCCCCACGCTAGCCCAATGCGGATTGGGGACTTCACATACACCTTTCAATTTCTTCGCAGATGTACCTATGCAGGTTTCCTCACAACTCACAATGTTTTCCTTCAGCATTCATTTTAGCATAAGCATTGGCCAAGACTTATGAAACGCATTAAGGAACAGACAAGCTTAATCAGTCAAAAGAAACTGAAGATAACACAGCTCCTGCCATCGCCCAACCCCATCAGCCCATCAATTATGTCGTATACGATCAAACCCTGTGTCCATCTGCGTGCCATTTGTAAACGTCAGGCCCTGTCTTGCTAACCAGCTTCCCTCCTACACCTACAGCTAACATCAACTCAACTCTATTGTAACCAAATAAAGGTATAGTTGATCGCATTGATTAAGTTGGTGGCGAGGAACACGGGATCGTAATTCAGCCGTGGTGACAAAGCAACATTCAGCAAATCAATGGTCACGGAGCGAAAGATGGTTAATGACTGTTTGTTTTAGGATACAACATATACATATGTATATGTTCATGTTGCTATTGTTGTACTTAATTGAATAGTTTCTTCTTCGAAAGATTAATTCGAATTGGCTCCTACTTATTTTCAGTGCTGGTTATGTAAAAATCGGTAAGGCAAAAATCATAGATTTTTTTAGCTTTAACTAAACCTCATTCATACGCAAGAAAAGTAACTATCTTTATTGTATGATATTAATATCACGTTTATAATTATTGATAGTTGATAAAAAATAAACAGAAGTTTTTTAGGGTTCCGTAGTCAACTAGGAACCCTTATAGTTTCGCCATGTCTGTCTGTCCGTCCGTCCGTCCGTCCGTCCGTCCGCGGATAATCTCAGTAACCGTAAGCACTAGAAAGCTGAAATTTGGTACCAATATGTATATCAATCACGCCAACAAAGTGCAAGAATAAAAAATGGAAAAAAATGTTTTATTAGGGTACCCCCCCTACATGTAAAGTGGGGGCTGATATTTTTTTTCATTTCAACCCCAACGTGTGATATATTGTTGGATAGGTATTGAAAAATTAATAAGGGTTTACTAAGATCGTTTTTTGATAATATTAATATTTTCGGAAATAATCGCTCCTAAAGGAAAAAAAGTGCGTCCCCCCCCCTCTAACTTTTGAACCATATGTTTAAAAAATATGAAAAAAATCACAAAAGTAGAACTTTATAAAGACTTTCTAGGAAAATTGTTTTGAACTTGATAGGTTCAGTAGTTTTGGAGAAAAATACGGAAAACTACGGAACCCTACACTGAGCGTGGCCCGACACGCTCTTGGCCGGTTTTTTTTATATCTGACGAGAAATAATTATCTCATTATCAGCGAACCGTCGTCCCAAAGATTCAAGATTGAGCAAAACTAAATATGGTCGCCGCAAAAACTTTTAAACACAAGGAAGTTGGAAAGGAAGTTGGAAAAGATGTGGAAATAAATGGCTCCCCCAAGACTTTGTAAGGTATCATAAACCAAGGAGATAGTAAAATTTGTGCTGAAACGATGCTCAAATAATATCTCTCAAGTAAGCAACCCATTTCAAAATGTTTAGACATGTGTAGGGATGTAACTAGGTAATTCCTTGCGAAGTCGTGAGCGCTCGTATGTCAAGACTTATTTACCACTATTTCGCAGAATTTTATAATCGAATAAACATTAAACTAAGCACATTATAAAGTTTAAACAGAATCCTTCAACAATAAGTTATTGAATTATTCAACAACGTGCCACGTAAGCTGCGCGAACATCGTATCGCGTGACGTATTACGTTAGTTTAGTTTGGTAATATACAAGAATAGTTATTTGTTTTACAAGGGGGCAAAATTGTTGTTTAACCGCACGAGTTTACACATTTGGTATCCCCGCCAAATTTGATACCTATACCCGAGCAAGTGAGTGTAGCGACTAGTTCTAAAAGTGCAACTTTGAGCGTGGCTAGGGTTTCATTCAAATTCATTAAGCCTGATTTAGACGGCATGCGAACTCGTATGCGATTTTAATTACTTTGCGGGCTGTTGAGGTTACATACAAATTTGCTCAGCCATCAAATACCGCAATGTAATAAAACTCGTATGCGAGTTCTCGTACCGTCTAAATGGGCCCTTATAATTAAATGTTTACGAGGCCGTTTTGAGCATCAAGTTATGTATGATATTTTCAGAACATTTCAGAGTGCAAAATGTGGATAAAATGCAACTTTCTTATCAGTTTTCTAAAAAATCAAGCCTTTAGCAGTTCCTCGTACTGTGGTGAAAAATGTTTGTTTACGCAAACTGAAATCAGAGGAAGATTATGCAAGACTTATTCACAACTAGTAATGCGTATTTTCAGTAAAGGTTGCTGTACACATGTGTCGACTTATCTCGTCGGAACAGGGTACAAATACGAACATTGTTTGTCAACCGAACACCTCAGCAACATTAATCTTATACGTAACCTGGTTACAGCGGGTCGCGAAGTTGCGCGTCATATTTCATGCCACATTGCGAATATTGCTTTGCAACTATCGGGCGGCCTTCAATTTGTTTATCGGATTTGACGATTCGGTGACGGCGGCGTTTTTTCAACAACTTTTCGGTGTTTGCTTTTTTTCCAGTTTGTGTAAAAATATTATTTGCTTTTGTTTTATACTACGTCAATGGCAAACAAGCATACGGTCCGCCTGATGGAAAGCGGTCACCGTCACCTATGAACGCCTGCAACACAAGGAGTGTCACGTGCGCGTTGCCAACCCATTATACACTTGTACACTTCTTTTTGCTGTGTTTAAGTACACAGGTTTAGGTTGCCGACGACTCAAAGGACAATAGACGGAACAAATTAGTTCCGTAGGTCCTTCCGTCACGACCACACCGCACCCTCGTTGAGCTCTGGCAGCCTTACTCACCGGCAGGAACCCGACACTATGAGTAGGGTCTAGTGTTATTTGGCTGTAGTCTTCTGTAAGGCGGAGGTACTTCCCCAGTTGGACTCTGCTCTAAATTCGACCGAGATGATATCCGCTGTGCTGTGCCCCACCACACAAAGCGGAATATCATTCGCTATGCCCTACCTCCTACTACCTTTGATCAAGATATTTTAATTAGACGAGACACAATTCTTGCAGTAGGTCCGATAACATCGGCCAAAGGGCAGTGCTTAAAATGAAGAGTGTTTAAGTCTTAGTTTATTCTAAGGTATATTATGCTTATGGCGCTTTTTCTTATAAATTGCTCATCAAAAGTGTGTGGTGGCACTCGCTCGTAGAATAATAATATATTCGCTACTTAGTTCAAAGAAATAAAACATTTTCTTTCTGCCTTCATTACAGAAAAATATGAAGACTATTAGGTACATAAGTACTTAGTTTATTACTTCAACTAACATTGTAGTTCACATGCGCAGAAATCGTGAAGCGTCTGGTTGAGGTAACTGGTGACCGAAGAGCTGGAGACTTCCTCGCACAACGTATCAGCATTGCGATACAGCGAGGAAATGTCGCCAGTGTCCTTGGTACAATGCCTCAAGGGCCTATTTTAGACGGGTGCGCCAAAGTTCATATAAAATTAGTATATAGATTATTGGTAGTCCGAGAATGTTTCTCATACAATTTTACATTATAATGATCATTACTTATAACAATTTTATGTTAATAACTATCGTAACTTCGAATGACTTATGTTCATAATGTCATTTATCATAAATACATTTTATACTAATGTTAATGCTTATATACTTATTGGTCATAACGATTGCGAGTAATAAAATTTATCGTTATATTATTGTTAACAGAACAACAATCACATGTGACCATCGAGGCATGTGACAGTCCAGTTAGGTGCGACCATAGCTGGGCATTAACTCGTTAATCCGTTAATCGTTAATTAACGAAGTTAACATTTTGGTTAACGGATTAACTTTTAAGTTAACTTTAAAAAATGTTAACGGATTCGTTAACTTCCGTTAAATTTCTTCGAGTCCGTTAATCGTTAATCCAGTTCCGCACGCGCCGAGTAAAACTTGCTCTGACCGCTACTGTAAAAGCCCGGAGTACGGCGAAACCTAGGATATTCACGTAAATTCACAGTCTACAGACAAATTGGTGCCTTTGGATCACTTGTTCGAGACCTGCTAAAATTTATTAGTCCTACTGCACTTATCACTAACTGCGAAATAGAATGTAAATCATCAGGCATGACACTCGCGCAACCGACGTATCAAGCCAGAGTGCAGAGTTCGGCGGGCCGCGCTATCTACCAAGTTACCGTGGATCACAACTTCGAATAGAGGTGTCTCAATCCGAGGAACCTACGCAACATGACTAGGTACGACCGCATGATTGACCCAATAAAACAAATAAAACCTAGAATTTACTGAACCAACGTCGATATAAGTCCAAACAGAACAATATTTATTAATATTTCGATTTTACCACTTGGCAGCTGGGATTTTTTAAGAGATTTTGGCGAACTTCGGGCTTTGACAGTAACATATAAACTTACGCAAATACTAAATAGTTGATAAATGATGCAACTAGCAACAGTAAAATTATTTTTTTATAGCGATTAACGGATTATCGATTAACTTTAACTTCCGTTAAAATTGTTGAAATGTATCGCTTTAACGATTAACGAAGTTAACTTTTATAATAACGGATTAGCGATTATCGAAGTTAACTATTTGATTAACGGTGCCCAGCTATGGGTGCGACGACGAGCGTAGCGAGGAGGAGCGTGTTAGGTTGACCGTGATCAAACCAGAAACGACTTTTAATGCAAATTGTATATGTCATTGTAAAAGCTCCAAGCGCGCTTCTATGAATGGCGCAAACTTTTCATAGAACATCTCCAAAACTTTTTTAATAACTGTATGATGAATGATTTTCTTAAACACAAAATTATGAATGTTATTAAATATTTGTATAGAATTTATGATTAAAAATTTTCGGCTAAATGATTATTATGAACAGTGATAGTAGTACTATTGATAATAATGAAACAAAACTATGATAATTAAAATTATGAGAAATGATCATTCGGAGCACAAATCGGTATAAACAATAATTTTATAACAAACTAGCGACCCGCCTCGGCTTCGCACGGGTACTATACCTACATGTAAACCTTCCTCTAAAATTACTCTATCTATTAAAAAAACCGCATCAAAATCCGTTGCGTAGTTTTAAAGATTTAAGCATACATAGGGACATAGGGACAGAGAAAGCGACTTTGTTTTATACTATGTAGTGATGATAACTTTATATGAGCCAATATGGACCCATTTTAGACATTAGCTGGCTTTAAGTTTAGTCTTAGTTTCTTATATATATAATTATGTAAATATGTTCATGTAAATAAACATTGTAGTTTCGAGTTTGAGTACGTGTTTTTCCTCGATGAGCATGTTCAGATTATTGGCAAGTCAAACTAAATTGAAAGTCAACATTCGCTGGCAACGCCACATGTGTGAGCAAACTCAAGGGAACTAGATTGAGCTAGTTTTAATTGGCAAAGTAGGTATGTTGTTTGCTCCAAAGCTATTGTTCAAGAAATATATATTTATAAAGAATAATGTATCGCTGGGGATATTGTAGAACACTTCAACTCGCTGCCCTCATTCTTTTGTAGCGTTTCTTATTTGTGTGAGTATAGATTCATGGAAAAGGATGTTAAAGAGAATTGTAGGAGATATTTATAAAAGTTAGGTATCTTTTATGAAACTCAATAACTCGTGTACCGGTTAGTCACAATCATAGTTATGTGAAATAAAAGTAGTATCATAGATTATTAATAAGTTACTAACGTAACAGATCCTTCGCTTCCCCGCAAAACGACAAAATACCTACGTTTTATTTAAGTTACTATGTAAAACTCAGAAGAATAGTAGAGTAAACTCGCCTCATTCGGTGCACGCCTAATTCGGTGATACAAGCTTTGAAGCACTATTCCGAAAGACGATTTTTGGTTGTTTCACCGAAATAGGCGTGTCACCGAATGAGGCGAGTTTACCCTAGGTACGTGCCACGCGACTACACAGGGGGACGCGTGGCGCTTCTCGGCCACTTGTTACCTCGAGGTAACTGCTAGCGGGAAGGTACTTTAACGGCTCAGCCACGACATTGGTCTAAGCGCGACAGCGGTGAGCGGCAGCCATACATTGGAGCGAGACACAGCGATGGGACTTTTCATTCGCACGTATGGCTGCCGCTCACCGCTGTCGCGCTTAGACCATTGTCGTGGCTAGGCCGTTACGCGCGACCGCGAGCGAGTGACGGAGGCCTGGGTACGTAACCGAATAGCACAAACGCTCACGAAACGAAACGCTCGTAGATATCTATCTCTATCCCTCTTGATTATTGGCACGACAGATCCAGACTACCTTTCGCGGCGTTTCGTTTTCGTTTCGCGTCGTAGAAATGCGATTCGGCTACGGCACCTGGTATGTAATAAGATTGGCAGCATGTAATATTTTTTTGTCATCATGCAATGGTGTCACATTATGCTGACATTGTTACTTACCTGTGATAGAAAATATGTCCCTGGCACTTCGCCAGATGCACGACTGGTGCTGCCCTCACTTTGTAGGCTTTTCGGTGATACATTTTAAGAATTCAAATTAGTTCCAAATGGTGGTGTGTATGTCTTAGGATTACGTGTGTTTGTGATAATCAGCGCCACGTTGCCAATAGGTCTCTGTAGCAAGATTGATATCCCGGGTACCAAGCCAATGTCTTTGCGGCATTTGCACAATGCTTGCGCTCTGTAGCGTAATATCTTTCTATCGCTCTTTCTTACCTTACGTACCTACTCGTATTAGCACGACAGAGCCAGTAGTTGCGTTTCGACCGTCTCGTAAAGTCAACGAGTGTCACTTCGGCTAGACCAGCCGGAATCTCAAGACTTGAATAATGTGCAATAAAGAGCATTGTATTGTACTTACGTTCTACAAATAAAAGGCAAGTTACTTTTAAATCAAACAGTAGGCGCTGCAATCTGTGCCGACTCACTCGCGTTCTAGATGACGCCATAAAACTTTAATGGCTCTCCGAATATTGGCTCACCGGAATGGAAGAGCAAACGTCCGATATTAACGATGAGCTGAATCTACATTATATCTGGCTCAACTGGCCACGGACCTCTTTGGAAATCAACTGTGGAAAAGTAAAAAGGATTTTTATAACTAGTCACGGGTATTAAACATACAGGTAAACCTTCCTATTCATCATCATCATCATCATATGAGCCCTTTATCGCTCACTGCTGAGTATAGGCCTCTCTTTCTAGTACGCCACTTGTCCCGGTGCTGAGCTAGTCTCATCACAGAATATATAATAGTACAAGTACAGAAGGCTCACTCCTTTGATGTTCACAAAATGCCGCCATTCTAAATTCTTACCTACATTAACAAACGGACCGCACGCGAGCAGTCAACATTGAATTTTATTGCGCCGCGCGAAGGTCGTCGCCAATGAATGGGCCGCGAACTCGCGGCCGCTGACATGTACTTGTAGCGCGGCGATAGAATCGCGGAGTGAGCCGCCCCTGGTCTCATCCAGTATCGACTAGTATTAAAACGCATCAATTGTTTTAAACATCTAATTATACATTATAGGAACAGACAGCAATAAACAACTTTGTTATATGCTATGTACCTAATACTTGTGTAGTGACAGTCTTTAGTAATAATAAAAAAAGCACGGTTAGTTTCACTCGACTTTTGTTGACCGGAATATAGACCGTGAATATTTCCCCACCTACAATTGTACAATTTTTACGTTACTATGTATATACAATTTGAGCTCTATGGTCTTCATATACAAATAAAGTACTTGCGTGCTTTCAATAAGCCCTCCGAAAACAATAAAAAATACTGACAACAAGCGTCACATAGCTAAATAAATATTTTTGTGGACAAAGACACGTTTCCAAAGTTTTTCCAAAACTACTTGGCCTACATCGCAGAATAGTATTTATTAACAAATTTGTATATACAATCTATCTTAATCTCCTATTTATTTTAATGTAAACGGATAACCGGGGTAACTGGGTAGTGAAGCGTTTACATAGTAGGTACGTTCGTTTAGTCTGAAAACTGCAGTCAACATATTTTACTACATTTCAAATTGTCATCAATTGTTAAAATTCAATTTTCGTCAATTCCATACCAACTCAATAACAAGCACAAATATTCGTAATATTAAATTTGCATGTAAGAGGGGTATCCGTGCATGACTGCGGTTTAAGAGCACGCGTTACCCTCACATCAGAAGCATTTCTGGCATCGAATTTCGTCATTTCCTCATTTCTCGCAACGCATCTCGCTCGCAATCATTATATTATCATACCCACAATAAACGAATATTAAATGGAAGTGTCATATTTATGTCATTGGAAAATAACACGAGGATCCGCTTGAATAAAAGTAAGGTAAAATTACCAGTGCAGGACACGTTAATGCCCAATAAATGATACCCTTCTGTCGCATTTATTTACAATGACTTAAGATTGACAGTAGCATATATTTATACACTCAATTTATACAAAAAGCGGTTAACTTATAAACGTGATGAGTAAGATAAAGTAAAGTAAATAAAGAATAATCTCGCACAGGTCGAGCTAAGCCGAAGCTAATCAGAGCTTATGTGTGTGTACAAGACGACGATGTGTACACAGGTAGATAACACAACCCAGGAACAGTTAATCATGATAACCAAATACATAAATTCCCTGCTGGCATTTGCATTCGAACCCAATGCCTCAGACCAAGCGACAAGGCCGTTCTAACTTCTAATTAGGTTCGATTCTAGAATAATACAACAAACCTTTATGACAATGCAAAAAACTGGCTAAATACAAGTAAATGATAGCTAAATAGATAAGTAATAAAGGAATTTAGACAGATGTCCGGTTTTTCATACCTTAGCCGAGTAGGTAGTCATTCGCTTTCATTCAATAGACCAGTTCATTTTATGTAGATGCCATCAACTCTCAAACATTCTTTACGTGTTCTGCCTCTGCCGCTCGGTGTACAAAAAATACAAACTAAAGTCAGTGTGGGCAAGACCGATACTTTATTTGAAATAAAGTTTGAGTGGATAAAACTAGACTATTAAAGTAGTCTGGAGTGATCCGCATGGTCCTATGGGCTAGCAAATTTTATATTCTACACAGCTTTTATAATACTTTGGTGAATTAAAGTAAACTTATGTGATAAAAATCACTTTTTTAAGCCTCGGCGGGTTGACCGTCCCCACGCGCTGAGTAAGGTAAGACCGTCTAGTGCTCGTTGTCGCGTAGTTTCATATGGAAATAAGTATCAAAATCATGTTCATTGTTATATTCTGTAATAACAGGGAGTAATGTGATAGATATCAAAACAAATAACGTTGATATTTTCAACATATCAGCATTTTTCTATTTATAAGGCAAGACCGTCATATATGTCCCATAAATGAGGTTGATAACCTTCTTTTTTCAGGTCCAGACAAAAGCAAAGCCGAAACTTATAATTAAAATTAACCTACAACATCCGTTTAAACTCGACTTATTTCCCATAAAGCCTAAAAAAGGTGCCTTACTCTTATATGCCGGTCTTTCCGACTAGGCACAATTTCGAAGTTTCATATTTCAGAACATAAAACAATAAATTGAACGCGTTTTAAGAGCATTAATTGTACTAGACAGGAAGAACTATTATTAAATTACTACGTTTCATACATAATGCACAAATATTCCAACTGCTTCTATTTTATTTTATTTTTTTGCGTAACCATGTTGAACTCGATGGTCGAGTTCGAAACACGAATCAAGTATTTTGTTAACTAGTGTTCGTCCTAGGGATATATATTGAAGACCAATGGATTAAGGATGAAAAACTGGTATAACTTCGGAAGTGTAAGAAGTGATAGATATATAAATGCACAAGTTATATTCAGTAAACGGTCTTTCTGGGTAGACGGTCTTTCCGACACTGACCTTACAAACATTTATTCTACAAGTAGGACAAAACGGCTCTTTTACATGTCAATAGATACATTACATTACATGAAAAATACGATCAAATAGGCACTGTCGTGTCGATGTCGCTTCCGCGTACGCGTTTCCCAAAGGTATGGCTAAACTATAAATTCTAACTACCTGACTACTTCACATTGATTAAATTATATCAACATAATACCTATTATGCGTAATGCGTACGGATACGGATGTAATCCGATCAATCATGCCAAATTTCAAAGGGATGAGCACTCGTAGTTCGGGCGAGAAACTAAATCAAAACTTTCAGGTTCGAACAAAGTTAGTATTAGGTTTATTTGCCGTGTGAATACTTTTCTTTTTGTTTTACTTTGGGTTGTAAATGGAAAACTGATTTAGCATATACATACATAATATATTTATAACTTTAGATTGTTCATCTACTGGAAAACTACACAGCTCAGAGCTACAGCGTCTGAATAAGTAATAGTGTGAACAGGGTCAATCCACGGCAAGAGTAACATGAGTCACGATTTTATGGCATGTTCCATTTATTCACGATACAAGTTCAAGTGATAATACTGATAATCTATATCTAAATAAGTGTAACTTTCCCGATACATGCAGCTTCCTTTCATTTTCAGCTTCAGTTCAGATAAACACTCAATGAAGTCATGACTCACGTTACCTTTACGTGGATTCACCCAACAGTTGAATTACATTTTTCAATAGCAAAAACTGTGAATCATGTTACTGCACTCGTGGTTTGTAAATTAATTAAATTATCTATAATACACAAGGTACATACAATAGGTACATATAATATTTTTTAATAAAAATAGCGATTAGTTGAACGAATTAATTTATATAAGTATTAGCTTTTTCCCGCGGCTTCGCTCGCGTTAAATTCGAGAATTGCGGAATGCTCCATACAAACTTCCACCCCCCATTTTAGGGAAGTGGGGGATTAGAAAGAAAGAAAGACAAAAAGTAGCCTATGTCACTCTCCATTTCTTCAACCATCTCCTGTTAAAAAATCACTTCAATTCGTCGCTCCGTTTTGCCGGGAAAGACGGACAAACAAACAGACACACACACTTTCCCATTTATAATATCAGCATGGAAGTATGGATTGTGTCGTGCCACCCAAACAAGCATATAATTTTCTTGCTGTTCCGAGGTACATATATTTTTTCTTATATTTTTTTTCATAAACGTAGTTTTATATATCTTTGGAACATCATTTAGAAGATATACTCATATAGCCTTTGAAGGCTAGGACTCCGCAAAGGTAATATTTATTTTGAGGCCTCTAGATACGATTTGGATGAGATATTTTCCCGTCACGAATAAAAACGTCACTTATTATCCGTTAAATATCGTATCTGAGCATTTCTTTTTTTTTACCATTTTTTTTATTTTGATTTTTTTAGGGAATTTTAGGTCAATTGTACTCGAAATCACGAGTACTTTCAATCTCACTGGGAGACAAAAAGTGTCCCAGAATTTCCATACATTTTTGTTACTTTCCTCTTTTGTTAGTTTGTTACCCGACAGAACATGGTAACAAAATAAGAAAAAATCGTATGGGACAATTTTTTTAACTACTAGGATTGAAAACGCTAGTGATTCTGAGTAGAAATAGCATTTTTTTTTTTCAAAAATATCACATTTCATAAAAGTGGCGAAAAAAAAAAGAAATGCTCATCTAAACATGCTAAACCAAACATCTGGCTCATCTTGTCTGGAAGTTTTAACCGGACCGTAGGTGTGTCTTTTGCCCTGGAGGCTACAGGCGATTGAAAACAGTAGCGCCCAGAGTGAAAATCCGATATTCTAGTACTTGGCCGAGCTTCCTGTTAAATGACTTGAAACGTTGTTCTAGGCTGCTAAAAACACTTCCAAAGTGCTGAAAATGTCGCCCGAAATTTTGTAGCCTGGCTGTATGTAAGTGACTAACACTTTGAGATTCTAATTGAACAGAAAAATGCAGTCTGAAAGTTACGACTTTGCTGTTTTCTTATGAGGTAAATTACATACATGTACTATCAGATGACGTAACGATAATTAAGCATAAAATCTGTCTAAAAATTAACTTTTTCACGTTCTAAATGTAGATTGTCACTTAAAGTTTATGTAATTAACACAAAAACAGTGTTTTTATTGAAATTTCATGTTTAATTATCATCACAAAACTGACAGCGAGTAAATTTTTGTTAACAACTTTTGCTAATTTTGAGTCCCAAATTCTGAAAATGCCCATAAACCTGTATTCCCAAGTAATGTAGGTGTAGGCAGAGCATATGAAACTGCTAAAGTTGCCAATTGGCAGTTAAGGGGTTGAAAGAAAATGAAATTGTGATATTCCAGTAACAGGTTGCAGCCCATCGACCACGCCACAACCCATAACCCTCAGTCGACTTCTACGACACCCACGGGAGGAAAGGGGGTGGTGAAATTCATAAAACGATACGATACAGGTCAATTCTCCATACAAACGCTCTCGACTATTTCCTCCCTGGTTTTTGAAGATAGAGCAATAATTTTTTCAACACAGATTATTATTATTTTTATCTGTGTCGGACCGTTTTGATTTTTTTGCTATTTTTATTTGAAAAGACGCTAGAGCTAATCAAAAATTTCTAAAAACGGCCTTTTTCAATATGGCTCAAAAAAAGGTGTAATACTCAAGATCGGTAACAATTAGCCAAAAAATGTAAACGGTCCGATACAGATTATATCATTGTTATTCAGATTCTCAAATTTAGTTCCGTTTAAACACATAAGTTTTGAAGGAGGAAACAGTCGAGAGCGGAACCTCGATTTTAAAGATTTTTTCGCAATATCTTTTAACTGAGTTGTTCTTAATGGATATTTTTTTTTTCGATAAATCTAGTTAATAACACTAGTATATTTAACTGAAATTCCATAATTGAAAGGGGGACTCCTTTCCATTTTCGCTCCCGTAGCGTCTTAGCTACACTGTACTCACGTCGACTACATTACTGCAATTACAGATTTCAAAACAGAACTTCATATTGTACGACATACATTAAGCATGATTGTAACATGTTAGCATTGTAAAAATTCACACTGCAGCCTTTGTATAACTTTCCTTTCCACTCTCACCTCAGTGTTGCTACAAACACACGCTCCAAAACGCTGTTGTTCCGCAAAACTAATATCCCAGTAAGACAAACAAGCGGGGCTAAAAGTTACACGCATCGCTACTGACGTTGTGTTCGAATACTCAGACATAGTTCAAAATGTTGGAATACCGCTAGGGATGAACGTTGAACGTGCTTCCTATCTGACGGTCTAGCGTAAGTTGCGTTCTCTATCCTCGTAGGACGCGGGCCAATTTTTCCGATTTAAAATTTGGTTATTTATTTTTCTGGATCATGGTATGAATTTTATCTCACGCTCAAATTTCCACTGCACACTGTTCGAACCACTCGCTACGGACTTTGTCCAATTTTTAAATATTTCAATGCTCGGGTACCTATTAATTACCTATACCTATCAACACCTTTGTCTTCTTGTAAAGTACTATTGTTACTTTTCCAATTCGTCAATAAAGGTAACCTATGTATGTTTGAGGGAATATAATTTAACATTATTTCTTATTAAAAAACCTGCTCAAACAAGCCAACATGTATTTCGTCTGCTTTAATTTAACATTAAAGTAGATAACTTATAAGTCTAATAAGTAAGAAAACAAATGCCACCCAATATTTCAGTCTGTTTTTCTCATTTAGACATTGTTTTCTACTTGTGATAAATAGGTAAACAAATGTCGCAAACTCGACGCCAAAACACGTTGCTCTTATTTGACAAAACTCCAGTAACTCAATATCTGTCAGCGAAACTAGAATTTTCACGGCGTAGATGGGAAATAATATAAAATGGAGCCGTACTGACGTTTTATATTTTGTTGCCGGCTCCCTTGGTCTCGGATCAGTTTACGTGGAGTTTTTGATAAGAACCTGATACTCTCTTGCATTCGGAATACTTACTTAGATTTTGCTAAAACTGAGCGATGTCGCATGTTCTAACAAAATATGCATTGGGAAGTTTTAGACAATGGGGCATTCGGTGAAAAATTCTGAATTATGTCACGTTCGAAACTTCGAGGTAAGCATAATCGTATGTGTTATGCGTTATTAAACTCCGTTTCAATCAATATGGACTATTGCTCAAACTAAGCATACTAGCTTGTACTATGGACGCTAGGTGATATACTTATATGGGTATGTAAAATAAATACATAATGAAACTAACCGTAAATCATTTAAAACTTTTAATAAATACATAGTTAGAAAACAACAATGATTCAGGAACAAAATATATTATGTATTTGTATTCATTACATAAATAAATGCCCTGAGTCATGGATGTTTTCTATATATATAAGTATGTATGTATCTATTTAAGTAAGTATGTATATCGTCGCTTAGCACCTATAATACAAGCTTTCCTTAGTTTGGGGCTAAGTTGATCTGTGTAAGGTGTCCCCAATATTTATTTATTTTTATTTTTATTTATTTTTGCTCCAGGATCAATACAATGAGCAACCAGATTACAAATTTCAATCGAAGGTATTTAAAAAATAGATTTCAACGTGAGGTTTCCGAATAATGAAAACAAAGGCCCGAAATTAAATAATTGCCCCCCTAGCGCTGACTGGCAGTATAATGTCGGAAAAACAAGTCCACAGATAACTCGATAATAACCAGTGCCGTTTTAAACTACCTGGCCGCTGCGACCAGGTAACTAAATCTCCTGTAAATTTGGCTAACCTTCGAGACCGCTGCAAGCCTAATGAACTTATCCGTATCAACCTCCAGGCACTTATTCAGCGGCAGATACAGACCACTTACTAGGTGGACCACAAATAGAAGATGGTCTTGTTTACTTAAGCGCCATAGTACCTGGGCTACCGGTACCGGGATGGGCTATTATAAAGAAAACCCCATTACCCGGGACCTAAGACGGGCTAGCTCGAAAACCCCCACATAACAAATTTCAGCCAAAGCGTTAGAGCTATTTCCGAGATCGCCGGTATATATATAAATAAATATAGAAGACTTGCTTGTTTAAAGACATTAATAAGATAAGATTTGCACGCTATCAACGCTCATGTCATTTATGGAAATTTCCATATTCGATAGGGTCACATCGCGAGAATGTCTTGAAAATTGCATCCTGTCCGACGATCTTGCACTTTTTTCTCTCTCGCGTGCCCATGAAGCTGTATTGGCACGAGACGAACGATAATTAAATTACGAGTACATCATTCAGATAACTTTCTGAGGTCGGTAATGTCGGTAATGTCGGTAATACGTTAAACCCTTGAATAGATGTTTTTTTTTTCTTTTAACGAGAAATTAATATAATTATGTGATACTGATAGGCAATGGATTTCTGACTCTAGGAAAAATAATAATTTATAACGATTTTAATACTACGAGTAGATCAGTGTTAGAAGTTAAATAGGCTACATTTTATTTACATAAATATATCATTATTTGTAAAATATATATGAAAAGTTTTACTACTATTATTTATACGAGTAGAAAGGTACACTATTTGTGAAACCCCTATAATAAAATGGTAAAAAAATAAAATTACTAACTGAAAAAATCTGCCTAAATCATAATTATGCTAAAAACCGCCATCATCCAGTCTTTTCACACTTTTCCGCCATTTTATTTGGTTGGAAAAAAATATTTTAATTAGTTATTTGGATGTAGGAATCAAGGAAAAGTAAATAAAAAATCCAGCTTATATTTTGACTAGTTTATTTAAAAAAATATACATAGTAGCCATGTGGCAACATCATGCATTTAAGAAATTATAATACGGAGTCTATAGGAGGAAGCTGTCAGCAGCTCATTAGGCCGGTTCGTCCGACATATTTTATACAAGCCGGCCCGAACCAAATTAGTAGCTCCTCGTAAATTGAAACAAGACTTTACAGCCAACTTGGCAGGCTCCAACGGAATATGGGACATGTGAGTAACTTATAAATTGTATAAAACTTAAGTTAATGTTTGGAATGGAAAATATTGAAACTAGAAATAAATGTCATATACAAAGAAAAAGTGACCTAGGCCTCCAAGTGTCCCGAGCTGGAATCGAACCAGCGTCTTCCGTTTACCGGACGGATGCCTAGACCGCTCGGCCATCGGGTCACAAAGGCAAGGGTCGAAAATTCCATGCATCCATATGACAATTTCCGTAGGCTCGTGGCGGCCTGTACAAACTACACTTCGTTGGAAAATATTAATAATATACAATTATTTTTATAAAAAAAATATACAATTGATATAAAAAGAAAACTATAGAGGAGTGCTCCTAAATTAATCAGGACAGTGTCCCTGTAGATAATTTTGAAAATAAAAGACAACGAGTATAGAAATTGTTAAAGTTTTAAGAAAAATAAGTTACAGAAAATGCGCACTCCAAAATTATCTTGAAATTCTCCATAACGACGAACAGTTTCGAGCTTGTGTCCATATTAGATACAAATAACGTCGGAGCTCAAAATTAAATAATAAAAATGTAAGTGGGTTTCGATTATCCATACTAATATTATAAACGCGAAAAAAGTGCGTCTGTTTGTTTGTCCGTCTTCCACGGCGAAATGAAGCGACTAATTGACGTGATTTTTTAAATTGACATATTTGAAGGGATGAAAAGTGCCATAGGCTACTTTTAGGCCTGATTTAGACGGCGTGCGAACTCGCATGCGATTTTAGTTACATTGCTGGCTGTTGAGGGTACATGCAATTTTGCACAGCCATCAAATACCGCAATGTAATAAACCAATGCAACTCGTATGCGAGTTCTCGTACCGTCTAAATGGGCCCTTAGTCTCTTTCTAACGCGAGCGAAGCCACGGGCAAAAGCTAGTTAATAATAAAATTAAGGATGAACTGATGTATTCTTATTTTCTATTTCCCTACGTTTTATAAGTAGCAAGTTCAGTTGAAACAAATTACCATTAAAAAATATTGTAATATTTTTAATTATAAATAATAAAATTATGAGTAGCCTATACTTGCCACGCACAGCTACAATGATACAAACACTATCAAGTTGTAAATATACTTAGATTTTTCGTGCAACTGTTACCCGAAAAATGTTGTTTCTCAGTTACCCCCTTATTCCATGCGCGTCGACGGGCCCACTCATATATTACGACACGTTACGTGCCAGTTAAACTTCATGGGTATTATACGAGCTCTTACTTCATATTTAAGCGGCATTTATTTAATTAGCATTTTACCATGCCTTGGTAATTTTACACGTGTAAATTCCTGCTTAAAATTGCTTACACTAAATATAGCTTGGGTTCTGGGGACAGGGACACGTTTAGTGATTTGATTTAATTGTTCTATAATGTTACACATATGGCACGTGGAACGGACCTTTTAAATGCGGTGTAAACATCGAAAATACGAGGACAGTTTTCAAGTTTATGAAATGTTTTTATAAAAAGTTTGTAGTTTCAATAACTGTGTAATAAGCATACAATTCGAAGGTCGCGGGTTCAAACCCCGGCTCGTATCAATTTTTTTTTAAAGTTATGTGCAAAATGTCGTTTGATATTTTTTATCAGTCGTTTTCCCTTGAAGAAAACAGCATGAGGAAACCGGACTAATTCCCAATATGGCTTAGTTACCCTTCGGGTTGGAAGGTCAGATGGCAGTCGATTTCGTAAAACTAGTGCCTACGCCAAATCTTGGGATTAGTTTGTGAATGTTTGCATTTTTTTTTTTATACTACGTCGGTGGCAAACAAGTATACGGCCCGCCTGATGTAAAGCGGTCACCGTAACCTATGGAGGCCTGCAACTCAAACAGTGTCACATGCGCGTTGCCACCCCATTAGAAACGTGTACATTCCCTTTTGCTGTGTTAAGTACACAGCAAAAAGGAGTGTACAAGTTCTAAGGAGGGTTCGGGTTGCCGACGACTCAAAGGACAATAAACGGAACAAGTTAGTTCCGTAAGACCTCCCGTCATCAGCACACCGCACCCTCGTTGAGCTCTGGCAGCCTTACTCACCGACAGGAACACAACACTATGAGTAGGGTCTAGTGCTATTTGGCTGCAGTCTTCTGTAAGGCGGAGGTACTACCCCAGTTGGGCTTTGCTCTAGATTCGAGCGAGACGATATCCGCTGTGCTGTGCCCTACCACACAAAGCGGAATATCATTCGCTATGCCCTACCTCCTATTAAACTATTGCATAACACAAGGAGGATTATAACTTATAGTAACAAGGTAATAATTGAGGTAAAGTGTTTTGTTGCGTTAATTGAGGTCCAACATGCGTTGAGGTGAGATATCTTAAAAGGATTAATAGAAAAACTCACTTTTACTCTTTACGTGACATGTTTTTAGACTAAAAATATAGCATTTTATTCAGTTAAAGCTGACAGCTCATTACCAACACGATCCTCCGTCGTAAAACACGTAAAGGAAAATTGGGGAAAGCCGTGACTGCCTATCATGAACTCTCGCTAGGGATTGCAATGCGGTTTGGCGGATCCGGCCATTATTTCGACCTACCGAATCCGGTTAGAGTCACCGAATCCGAAAATTGGGGAGAGCCGTGACTGCCTATCATGAACTCTCGCTAGGATTGCAATGCGGTTCGGCAGATCCGGCCATTTTTTCGAGCTACCGAATCCGGTTAGAGTCACCGAATCCGAAAATTGGGGAGAGCCGTGACTGCCTATCATGAACTCTCGCTAGGGTTGCAATGCGGTTCGGCAGATCCGGCCATTTTTTCGAGCTACCGAATCCGGTTAGAGTCACCGAATCCGAAAATTGGGGAGAGCCGTGACTGCCTATCATGAACTCTCGTTAGGGTTGCAATGCGGTTCGGCAGATCCGGCCATTTTTTCGACCTACCGAATCCGGTTATAGTCACCGAATCTGAAAATTGGGGAGAGCCGTGACTACCTATCATAAACTCTCGCTAGGGATTGCAATGCGGTTTGGCGGATCCGGCCATTTTTTCGAACTACCGAATCCGGTTAGAGTCACCGAATCCGAACATTGGGGAGAGCCGTGACTTTTATCATGAACTCTCGCTACTGATTGCAATGCGGTTCGGCGGATCCGGCACTTTTTACTCCCGAATCCGGCTAGAATCACCGGATCCAGAAAAATAAACGTTTTAGAATATTTTACTCTACAACATATTATATAATTATACATACACCACAATGTGTATTGTTTTAGTTGTATTAAGGGACCGTAGTTCTGTTGGGGGTGCTCCTTATTCACAATTCATAACTAAAATGATCGTCTTTTTTTTAACCTTTACACTATCAAGTAACGTATAACGCATGTTAGCCACACTAAATACCCTGTTTTATGCATTTTTTTTATTATAAATGGGCTTACTCTTGGCCACAGACTAGCCAAAGGCAAAGACGGCCTATGAAGGAGTGAGCTCGCCCAGAAGATGCCTGTTCACTCTTGATTTGAAGGTTGCCGGGTTATATGAGCTCGAAAATATAGCCACCGGCAAGGAATTCCACTCCTTGGCAGTGCGCATAAGATAAGTGCCTTTTAGATAACGCAAAGGTTTTTTTTATTTAATAAAAGAGACAATTTACACAAGCATATCGTTTCGGCAAACTGTAAAACTTTTTGTTGGCGATGCGCTCGATCTTATCTAAAAATAACAATTTACGAGTACCTACTACATACACTACAGTAGGTGTCGAGTAGGTGACAAAGGGTATTGTAATAATATTTGTAGGTATAACAAATGACTTTGATTTCACAATTTGTTTTAATATCGAGATTAATCTCGTTGCATGATTTATTGCAACGTTAATCTCAATATAGAAATTATGTTATACTTTTTAACAACAATAGTAAAATATATTTGTCACGCAAAGACTACAAAAATATGTCATGATATTTCCTTATCCGGTCGTCCGGCCGAATTAAAAAATAATAAACCGGATCCGATTCAGCCGGAACCCAATCCGGTTGGCAATCCCTATACCGATCTGTTACAATGAATCGATGCAATTTGTCGAGATTGGGTACGCAATGTCTGTATCAACGGATTACGCGTCCTCTGGTTAATTCCTATACCGAGATTATCCCTTTTTGGGAATCGGCAATTTCACCCCTTGCTGATCATTACTATGGGATATAGTTTGAGTTTATTGTTTGATTGGATTGGATTTAGATCGGTATTTAAATTAAAAGTAGTTTTATGTTAGTATGAGTTCAGTACGGGCAACTGTATTTTATACTGTATGTATGTAACAATGCATGCTTTCAAGATGCATGACGTCACGATCCACATTAATATTATAAATGGGAAAGTGTGTGTGTCTGTTTCTTTGTCCGTCTTTCACGGCAAAACGGAACGTTTTTTAGGTGGAGACAGTTGAAAAGATGGAGAGTGACATAGGCTACTTTTTGTCTCTTTCTAATGCGAGCGAAGCCGCGGGCAAAAGCTAGTGATATTATAATATGATGTCGACAGAACGGTAGACAAAAGTGCAATTTCATGAAGTAGAAACACCTTTTGACGCTGACATATATTGTATCTAGACAATACATTTTACATTAAATTTATTCGTAGTAAGGTATATGGACCGGGTTACAAGTTGATTAGTATTTATTGCGAATTCATACGATTTGCTTGTCCATTAATTATTTGAAATATTTTCTCAAAACTGAAGTAAGAAAATGTCAAAATACATAGTATTATTTATTTAAGTTTAGATACATTTGGGTTTACTTATTTAGTTTTTTTAATTAATTTAATTAGTTTATTTTAAGATAGTTCATAATAATCAAAGTATTTTTTCCTGTGGTAATAAACCTACAGTAGTACTTAAATACACGGTCAAAATGTATAATGTTACGTAATCAAATTTTTTTTTTGCATTTTCGGGGAATGATCCCATAGTAAAAATTGCTGAGGTAGTAGCTCAAGTACTCATGTTAAGTACCTACCTATAGGTACATATACAGTTCGTAAATTGACCTTGTATGAAATGTTAATTAAAAATTGATTCACAGGTTTAAAGTCTCCATGGCAACCAGGCTGGCTCATTGGCAGCAACGTACTTGAATAAGCGATGTAACCCGCTAATTAGGAAAATTTCCCATCATCTCGTTGATCCTTTAGCATACTCATTTTACACACACTTCCTTTCAAAATTTAATTTAATTTAAAGACCGACTAAATTGGAACTGGAATAGGCTACTAGATTCTTATCGAATTTGGCACAAGAAATGATTGTTTCCTGTAGAATTTTACCATAAGAAACCAACTTTTATAGATTTTGGGTATTAAAAGTGTATGGTGGCTACGTATTTTCGATTAAAAATGTGTGTAATATTTTTTTTTAACTTTGGCCACCGAAAACGCTGTCAGACGTATAGTGACGTCATAGAACCTAACTTAACTGAATGTCGAGTCAATCACTGACAGGATGAACTTTATGCCTCATAACTTAAATGTCAGAAAATTTTGAGTTCAATTCAATTTACGTCATGCGCTGACAATCTATAGATTAACATGGCTAATGATGTTTTTGCCTAATTAAGTTAAAGTAAACTTTATAAATGTTTTTTGTGGTTTTCAAGTCGTAATAAAATATGGTAGTATTTTTTTTCGGTTAATTGGACAGTAATAAATAATATAAAATAGACTTTAAAAAACCGGCCAAGAGCGTGTCGGGCCACGCTCAGTGTAGCGTTCCGTAGTTTTCCGTATTTTTCTCAAAAACTACTGAACCTATCAAGTTCAAAACAATTTTCCTAGAAAGTATTTATAAAGTTCTACTTTTGTGATTTTTTTCATATTTTTTAAACATATGGTTCAAAAGTTAGAGGGGGGGGGACGCACTTTTTTTTCCTTTAGGAGCAATTATTTCCGAAAATATTAATATTATCAAAAAACGATCTTAGTAAACCCTTATTCATTTTTAAATACCTATCCAACAATATATCACACGTTGGGGTTGGAATGAAAAAAATTATCAGCCCCCACTTTACATGTAGGGGGGATACCCTAATAAAACATTTTTTTCCATTTTTTATTTTTGCACTTTGTTGGCGTGATTGATGTACATATTGGTACCAAATTTCAGCTTTCTAGTGCTAACGGTTACTGAGATTATCCGCGGACGGACGGACGGACGGACGGACGGGCGGACGGACGGACGGACGGACGGACGGACGGACGGACGGACAGACAGACATGGCGAAACTATAAGGGTTCCTAGTTGACTACGGAACCCTAAAAAGGGTCAAGTAGCCTATTGTTCTTTCGCGTTAATTATAAGTACCTACATACAGTTAAATCACACCTGGGACACTGGCGATCAAATATATGAAAGAGGCGCGTTCCTACGCACACAGTCTCAGCTCGTGTAGGTGAACGCGTACCATGTTCGTATCGTAATAAATAAATAAATAAATATTGGGGACATCTCACACAGATCAACTTAGCCCCAAACTAAGCAAAGCTTGTACTATGGGTGCTAAGCGACGATATACATACTTAAATAGATAAATACATACGTATATACATAGAAAACATCCATGACTCAGGAACAAATATCTGTGCTCATCACACAAATAAATGCCCTTACCGGGATTCGAACCCAGGATCGAGGCTCAGCAGGCAGGGTCACTACCGACTGAGCCAGACCGGTCGGTAATGAGTGAGATATGACAGGTCGACTGGTCGCGTGTTTGACAGGCGGTAACTGTGAGGTTTGCGGCGGGTGGGCAGCACTTTCAGCGGGGAGCGGGAGTGGCCATACTGTACGATAGTAGGTACTCTTTATTATACTGTGGTTTTAGATAGAAGAAACAAATTCATATATTTGTATAGGGGCCGAGCGTGTCAAATTTTGTACTGAAGTTGATTCTTGCCTGTAATTTTAAATATGTCTCAGGCTCTTGATTGTTCATAATTTTTGTGTTGTTGCAATTGAATATCACGTAACGAGGCATTTTTTATGTTTTGGTTGACTTCAACTTACAAAAATTGACGCCCGAAATCTGCAAGCTGCGAGTAAAGACGGACAACTCAGTGGATTTCACTGAGTTCATTTGGCACGCTTAGTAGACACGTTTGCTTGATCTATGGTATATATGACATCTGTGGTAGGAGCTATAGGAACACGTATTACAAGGCCCACAAGATGCTCCTCAAAGTTTTATGAGGTATTTTTTTTGCTTTTCACTAAAATTAATTCATTAAATTCTGTTTTTCTTCGTCGCAATAATATTTTAGTAAAATAAACTTTTAGTGATAAATGTTGAAAACAATAAAATTGTATTTCCAATTTATTGATTCCCAGCTTCACTATCACTACATAGTATAAAACAAAGTCGCTTTCTCTGTCCCTATGTCCCTATGTATGCTTAAATCTTTAAAACTACGCAACGGATTTTGATGCAGTTTTTTTAATAGATAGAGTGATTATAGAGGAAGGTTTACATGTAGGTACTAGCTTTTACCCGCGGCTTCGCCCGCGTAATAAAAGTATTCTTATTGAAACGTTTACAAAAAATAAGATTTTCATTTGGATCCGTAGGTTTCTTTGTAGGTACATCTGTCCGCGATTATTTCGATTAAGGTAAAGCGGGGCAATTCTCGACTGGAGGGCCATTGTAACTGATATATTTGCTGTACGGTCCGGTTTTGGCTGACTGTACCTTACACCTACTGTTTTTAAAGAAATTCTTGCAATGATTGTAGAATTGTTACACACCGACCACAGCGTAGGTAGTAGGTACGAATATGTATGTATTTTACCTATATAAATATTTATACTGGGGAAACTTCATACAACCCACATAGCCAGTATCTCGACGCTATGGTCGGTAGGGTAAAAAGTACTTCCTTGCATTATCGCTTACAATTTTTTCCATTTTGCTTATACTTATTGCAAACGTAAACATATAAAAGGCAAGCAAACAACGATCTTCTTACAGCACATTGAATGTAATAGTTATTACGGATGCAGGATACTCGCCGATGCCTACTTACTAATACCTTCCCACTGAGCCACCTGCATTTTACACTGCCTAGATATCGATTGCCGACCGATTATTCCGACCCCAATCCCTATTCTTATCCCCATCCCTATCTCTATCTTTGTCCCCGTCCCCGTTCCCGTCCCGTCTCTGTCCCCGTCCCTCCCCTATCCCTATCCCCGTCCCCGTCCCCTATTTTTATCCCTATTTCTATCCCTATCCCTATCCCTATCCCGATCCCTATCCCTATCCCTATCCCTATCCCTATCCCTATCCCTATCCCTATCCCTATCCCTATCCCTATCCCTATCCCTATCCCTATCCCTATCCCTATCCCTATCCCTATCCCTATCCCTATCCCTATCCCTATCCCTATCCCTATCCCTATCCCTATCCCTATCCCTATCCCTATCCCTATCCCTATCCCTATCCCTATCCCTATCCCTATCCCTATCCCTATCCCTATCCCTATCCCTATCCCTATCCCTATCCCTATCCCTATCCCTATCCCTATCCCTATCCCTATCCCTATCCCTATCCCTATCCCTATCCCTATCCCTATCCCTATCCCTATCCCTATCCCTATCCCTATCCCTATCCCTATCCAGATCCCTATCCAGATCCCTATCCCTATCCCTATCCCTATCCCTATCCCAATCCCAATCCCAATCCCAATCCCTATCCATATCCATATCCATATCCCTATCCCTATCCCTATCCCTATCCCTATCCCTATCCCTATCCCTATCCCTATCCCTATCCCTATCCCTATCCCTATCCCTATCCCTATCCCGATCCCGATCCCTATCCAGATCCAGATCCCTATCCCTATCCCTATCCCCACCCCTACCCCTAGTGCTCCTCTAAGGAACTTCCGTGTCAATTTGAAATCTCTTGAACCAGAAGTAAAGATAAAAACTAAAGCTATACTTATGGCTATTTTGGATATTTGAACCCCATTTCACAACAACAGGGGAGAAAATTTCTTTTCCACCTCATTAGATTTTAAAATCGTTGTATTTATCGTGATCAGTGACCCGATAAACCATAAAAACGATACCCATATTGTGTTTTTGACTTTACCCACTTTGCACCCCTTTAGGGGTCAAATTTTTAAAAAACCTGAAACATGTAGGTATTTAGTCATAATAATGTCTTTAGGAATCCTCCTGTGAAGTTTCGAATAAAATAGTCAAACTAATCTTGTTTCCCCATACAAACTTTGAACCCCCATTTCACCCTTTTAAGAGGAGAATTTTGAAAAATTCTTTCTTAGTGCTCCTCTACACCATATAAGGAACCTACGTGCCAAATTTGAAATCTATAGGACCAGCGGTTTCGGCTGTGTGTTGATATATCAATCAGTCAGTCAATATCTTCTGTTATATATTTAAACCCCATTGCACCACAACAGGGGAGAAGTTATTTCACTTCCGCCTCGTTAGATTTTAAAAACGTTGTATTTATCGTGATCAGCGACCCGATAAACCATAAAAACGATACCCATACTGATTTTTTGACTTTATCACCCCCTTTTCACCCTTTTAGGGGTTAAATTTTCAAAAAACCAGAAACACGTATTCAGTCATATGTCTTAAGGAATCTTCCTGTGAAGTTTCGAATAAAATAGTCAAACTAATCTTGTTTCCCCATACAAACTTTGAACCCCCATTTGACCCCCTTAGGAGGTGAATTTTGAAAAATCCTTTCTTAGTGCTCCTCTACACCATATAAGGAACCTACGTGCCAAATTTGAAATCTCTAGGACCAGCGGTTTCGGCTGTGTGTTGATATGTCAGTCAGTCAGTCAATATCTTCTTTTATATTTTTTTTGATATTTAAACCCCATTGCACCACAACAGGTATTTCACTTCCGCCTCGTTAGATTTTAAAAACGTTGTATTTATTGTGATCAGCGACCCGATAAACCATAAAAACGATACCCATACTGATTTTTTGACTTTATCACCCCCTTTTCACCCTTTTAGGGGTTAAATTTTCAAAAAACCTGAAACACGTATTCAGTCATATGTCTTAAGGAATCTTCCTGTGAAGTTTCGAATAAAATAGTCAAACTAATCTTGTTTCCCCATACAAACTTTGAACCCCCATTTGACCCCCTTAGGAGGTGAATTTTGAAAAATCCATTCTTTGTGCTCCTCTACACTATATAAGGAACCTACGTGCCAAATTTGAAATCTCTAGGACCAGCGGTTTCGGCTGTGCGTTGATATGTCAGTCAGTCAGCTTCTTCTTTTATATATTTAGATAGTACCCGTGCGAAGCCGGGGCGGGTCGCTAGTATATTATAAATGGGAAAGTATGTGTGTCTGTTTGTTTGACCGTCTTTCACAGAAAAATGGAGCGACGAATTGACGTGATTTTTAAGTGGAGATAGTTGAAGGGATTGAGAGTGACATAGGCTACTTTTTGTCTCTATCTAACGCGAGCTAATCCGCGGGCAAAAGCTAGTGTAGTTATAAACTAGTAACTAGGTGAGGTGCTTTGGTACAGTCAGCGTCAAATACATTGTGACGGCCAAAGTGCCGAATATATCGTAACACACCTTTGTTAGCATAATATTAAAGATCTGTTCCGGTATATTTGGCGCTTTGACAGTCACAGTGTATGTGACACTGACTGTACCACAAGGACAAATCGCTACTGCGTTCACAAAGCTATTCGCCACTAAGTTCTGTGTGTATTTTTTAGATTTGGACGTTTTTAACCGAGTTTCCATTTAGGGTTACCACTACCCGACATACTGTGTCATAATTTAAACAACAATATCAATTTAGTTAAGGTACAGCGGGGCAAACCTCGACTGGGGGGCAATTGTAACTAATCAATTTTTTCCATTATTACACTATGATGTTGAGATCTACATGTATCCACTGAACACGCCTACCATATACAGGGTATATTTTGATAGCGGGTCAGTAAGGGCAGCTATGAGATGCCGTAGTCCTACGTGAAAATGGTCTAAGGGGGCCATCCATTGATTTCAAATTGATGAAAAATGGCATTTACAGATTTTGGAAAAAACATACAGGTTGCGAGAAAAAGGACATTTTTGACAAACTTTTTTTTTGACGCCAATCGATCCCATTCCTATCCAGGATCAAAAGCTTGTATGGGACCAAAAAACAAATTTCCGGCTAGAAATGTCACAAATTGCGAAAAACTTTTCCAATACAATTTGTATGAATTTTTTGGCGCGAGTCAACGGGCCGGCAGCAACTTAGAGCGATTAATCGCGCGAGTAGGGCAGTGTGTGGCCGGAGATCAAAAACTTGTATGGGACCAAAAAAATTTCCGACTAGAAAAGTCACAAATCGCGAAAAACTTTTCCCAATTTTTTTTCGCATGGTGATTTTTTGATGCCAATCGATTCCATTTCTATTCAGTATCAATACTTGCTTAGGAGCCAACTCACGGCAATGCACTAAAACTCACAAATCAATGCCTATATTTTACTATTGGGAAAATATCGAAAAAGTTTTCTTCAATTTGTGGCTCTTTAGTACATTACCGCAAGTTAAGCCTAAAGAAACTATCGATACTGAATAGGAATGGAATCGATTGGCAATATTGGCATCATAAAAACACCATGTGGAAAAAAAAATTGGGAAAAGTTTTTCGCGATTTGTGACTTTTCTAGCCGGAAATTTTTTTTTGGTCCCATACAAGTTTTTGATCTCCGGCCACACACTGCCCTACTCGCGCGATTAATCGCTCTAAGTTGCTGCCGGCCCGTTGAGTCGCGCCAAAAAACCGACAAACTAGGGAGCGGTGGGCATGACGAGGAGCATGACGAGCGGCATAACGGGTAGCGCGGCCACACTATGCCTCTGCCTACTTCCCTCGCTACTTCCCACGCCGCTCGTCGAGTGTGTGGCAGAGGTAATAAGCATAGGCCTTTGTACGTCACTTCATCCGGTCCTGAGCTAGTCTCATCCAGTTGTGACCCTCAATTTGTCTACATAGCATGAGTCAATCCTTACGTAGACTATTTCGTTTTTTATTTAAAACACCGGCAAGCCCAGGGGCCCATTTCTCAAAACTGAAAGTTACAAGTTACAATTGGAAGTCTCTTTCCAACTTGTCATATTAGAAATTGACTACCAGTTGTAAATTGTGACTTGTAGCTTCGAGAAATGGGTCCCAGGTGGTAACCCTATTCCGATGTCTCTATCGGGAGCACTTAAAGCTGCATTCAGCTTATTGCGGCTTCAAACCGGTAGGTTTGTGCTTTTAAATTTATTGAAAGTTGGCTCCGACGGACATGGAGTGCCATGGGCAAGTTTTACAAAGAGCTGCAGGGCAACCACGTTATCCAGGCGAGAGTATCTCACCCGCGAGATAAACTACCCGTCCTTCTCTAATTCTATTAACTAGAGCGGGATAGCTAGTCCATGTCGCAGGCGAGATATTGGTTATTCTATCATATGCTTGCTCTCAGCACTGCGAATGACAAACTAAGTTTAACTTGGGAATTATATTTAGGAATTCCGCTGACGCTGGATTTAATGACCGAGCTTTGAATGAAGAAGTTGGCGTAATCCAATGGAGGATTTATTGGTTTATGACTTTTATAAACGCTTAGGAAGTTTGAATAAAAATGGCAATTAAATTGTGCAGTGAGCATGTACTTTTTGTCTTAGACAATGCCTCTCGACACGATTGTTCCTTAGGTCAAACATAGTTGGGTACTTAGCACAATGCACATTATTAACGATTATCTCCATCGCTCTTCTGTATTGGAGCAACAGAGCCAGACTACGTTTCGATCAGCGTCTAGCGTCAACGATTGTCATTTCGGACAAAATAAAGTTTTATTCTATTCTATTCTATTGTCATTTCGGCTAGGTCGGTTGATGTAGCCCGGTAGCCATGAAATCGTACCACGAACACCCTCGAAAAGTAGTAGTAGTAGTAGTAGTAGTAACTCTTTATTGTACAAAAACACATTAAAAATAACATACATTGAGATGCGAAGTACAAAGGCGAACTTATCCCATAGAGGGATTTCTTCCAGTTAACCTTTGAGTAAATGAGAGGAAAGAGTTAAAGAGGGTAACAAAATCTAGCAATTTGTACAACAAGGTACCATAACGACAATAGATAAAAATCTATATATAGTTATAGGATAAACATAACTATATCACACAAAAAGGAATGAGAAAAATACACTAAGTTGAAAAGAAACACAAAATACATTTACATATAAAGCAACAAAGGCAATTTAGTCAGATAACCACAGCTTCTTTAGCCTCTCCTTGAGCGACGCAACCGATTGTGCCTGTCTAAGCGAGACGGGCAGCTCATTCCATAGCTTCACTGCACGGACAGCAAAAGACTTATGGTATCCACGAGATTTGTGAGGGGGAATGGCAAGACATAAATTCGCACTAGAACGCAGACGGTGGCCACTGCCATCAGCCAGAAATATAAATTTTTGAGAGAGGTATAAAGGAGAAGAAGGTGTAAAAAGAGCATTAAAGAGAAGAGAAAGAGTGTGGAGATCCCTGCGGTGACGGATAGGAAGCCAGTTAAGTTTTTGTCGGTAGTAAGACACGTGGTCGTACTTCCGCAGACCAAAAATGAATCGTATGCAAACGTTTTGCAAACGCTCCAACTTATCGAGAAGTTCCTCCGACATGTCTAGGTTCACAGCATCGCCATAATCAAGCAATGGCAATAATAGTGACCGAGCGAGCATAGTTTTGGTGTCAAGTGGCAGGAAGTTCTGTAGACGCCTCAACGAGTGGAGAGAACCAAACAGTTTTTTGCTGATTTCAGATACATGAGGGGCCCAAGAAAGAGTTTGATCCATGATGACTCCTAGATTTTTCACGATGGGAGAGAAAGGAATTGGAACACTATCAAAGAAAATACTAGGTAACACCAGCCCCGGCAGTCTCGAGATGTAGTAGGGACTTCCGAAAATGATCGCCTGCGATTTCAAGGCGTTGACTTTAAGACCGAAAGATGAAGCCCACAAACAGACAGCCTCCAAGTCAGCGTTAATTTGGCTTACGAGATGTCCGAAATCATCAAGGCTGGCAGCAGCATAAATTTGCAGATCATCTGCGTAGAGGTGATAAGAGGATTTTAAAACTGTTGTAATATTATTTATAAAAATAGAGAAAAGCAGTGGAGATAGTATACCCCCCTGAGGGACGCCGGAAGAGAGATCACACCAATCAGAAAGAGTATCATCAACTCGAACTCTCTGACGCCTCCCAAAGAGGTAGCTGCGAAACCAGGACAAAGAAGTGGGTGAGATATTTAAAAGGTTTAAGTAGGCTAGGAGGATGTCAAAATCAACCGAGTTGAAAGCGCTGCTAAAGTCTAAAAGCACCAGAACTGTAACTTTCTTATTTTCTATATTAAAACGTATATCGTCCGTGACTTTAACAAGAGCAGTGGTGGTGCTATGCCCGGGGCGGAAACCGGATTGGAGAGGATTAAAAAGATTGTGTATATTGAGATGCGAAGAGAGACGTCGATTTGCAAAATATTCAATGATCTTAGAAAGGACTGGTAGGATGGAAATGGGACGATAATGGGAAAATGAGGATGGATTCGAAATTTTAGGAAGTGGTATTATATGTGCAAGTTTCCAACACGAAGGGAAGACACCGGAGGAAAAAGAAAAAATTATTAAGTGCGATAGAACAGGAGCTATTGTATCCGCTACGAGCATAAGCATATCCAGGCTCAAATTATCATCTCCAACTGCTTTAGTTTTAATAGATTTGAGAGTTGAGATAACTTCTTGCGGGGAAATGGGGTCAAAATTAAAAACGGGGGTATCTGGGAGTGGAGAATTGGCTAAAACAGATAAAGAACTTTGCTTAACTCGCGGGTCAAGGCAAACAGGAAAAGTGCTCAAATATTGATTAAGCGCGTTCAGATCTAGAGTCCCGATAGTGCTTGACTTAGGCTTGCCAACACCGAGTGTTTTTAAAAAGTTCCAGAGCTTGGTGGGGGGGCATTCGTCGATAGATCGATGTATATATTTTCGCCTAGCGTCCCTACAGGCTTTATTGCATCGGTTACGAAGCGATATATAAGCTCGATTATTGCGTTCCGACGGATCGTGCCTTAGCCTAATACGAGCTCTATTATTTTTATTCATAAGGTCTCTAATATCGGAAGTAAGCCACGGAGCAGGGAAATGTTTAACGCGTATGGGTTTAAGAGGAGCGTGTCTGTCAAAAACCGCAAGCAAAATATTGTTGAAAGTCTCTACCTTCTGGTCTACATCAGCCGTGGAGTCTAACAATTCCGTCCAGCATATTTCGTTTAACTCGGTAATAAGAGCATGCTGATCAATATCGGCAAAGTTACGTCTCATAATAATTTTATGACGTCTTTTCGGGGGGCGAATTTTGAAGGAGGCGAAAATCAAGTCGTGATTCGAGAAAGCAGGAGCATTGATTTGACCATGACATGACACATGCCCAGGAGAAGAAGTAAGGATTAAGTCAAGCAAAGACGGTGGCCCATTATGCGGAAAATGAGTGGGAGTAAGAGGTAAAATATGAATATTGAGGGAAGAAACGACGGATTGAAGCCTCTTTGAACGTTGGTCGTTTTTAACAAGGCAAGTGTTAAAATCGCCCATTATTATAATATGCTCAAATTGAGGGGAAAGATTAAATAGTGTATTTTCGAAAGTGTCAAAATAGTCAACATTAGAGGAAGGGCTGTAAAAAACTCCAAGAAGGACTTTAGTATGATGTAATGAGACATCAAGAAATAAATACTCAGGAGAATTCGAATAAACTGTGGGAGACTGAGCTGCAATTTGGCAAGTAATCTCACTTCTCAGGTAAATGGCAACCCCACCGCCTCGCACCATGCTGTTTCCGCCATCCCTACTACCCGTTCTGTCATTTCGAATAAGACGGTAGCCGGGCAAAGGATAGAGGGTAGATGGAAGTGAAGGTTTTAACCACGACTCGGATATCAAAATCGCGTGAGTATTTTTGCTGTTAAAAGTGGCCAGGAGCTCTGGATAGTGGGCCGGTACGCTCTGTGCATTAATGTGCACGGCATTAAAGTTTTTTGTGGTGGTTTGAAAAGTGCTATGTAAGCGATCGGTGAGATCAGGTACATCAGACCCATCGCTCAAGGAGTCGTAAAGGCTGGAGGAAGACAAAGAAAAAAACTCGCTATCATTGCTTGAGTTAAGTTCATCTGACATGGTAAGTACTGATAATTGTTAAAGTTTAATAAAAGTAAACGTGTAAATAAATAGATGAGTATATATAAAAATATAATAATTTATGATATATGTGTGAATGAAGTGTGCTGTTTTTAGCACCTCTCGGTTGTATAGTACCTCATTTACTCGCCAGCAGCTGTAAATACAATGAAAATAAAATTAAAACAATATAAAAATGGTGCAAACAAAGTTCCGTGTAACATTCAATTTATACTTGATTTATTACAATTTTAAAGTTTACGTTCCAGAAAGAAAAAGAAAGAAGATTTGCTTAATTCAGTCCAGATCCAATGTATTTTTCGTAACCCCGCCCAAAATTGAAAGAAAACAACAGATGCAGTCTGTTTAACGCTTATGCATTTCAACATAAAAACAAAGTACCTACAATTTTATGTACACATATACGGAAGCTCTTACCACGGTGCCTAGCCAAGAAGCCAATCTTTCCCAGTGTAAAGGAAACGTTAAGCGTTTTTCTCTTGCACTAATACGGAGAGATTATAGTTGCGTTCGCAAAATATTAGTATCATGGTTAGGCTTTCAGAAGTCTTTAAGTTAACATGTCTAAGTTTTAATACTTACTGCCAAACTTGCAGTGCAACTGCAATGAGCTAGCATAATTAAAATATGTTACTTAGTTGCACAGTTTGAGCGAAGTAGTCGTTCTAATGGAATTGAAATCAAGCTAAGTACATGTTTATATTGAGCGTTTTGACCAAATATTTAAATAAAACAGTGGTTTAAATAACAATTATCATTTTTAATGTTTTTTTACAGGGCATGATAGCTAGGTTCTTATAAGATGTCGGACACGCGGTTAGCTTGGTAGACTACACAGTTAGATAGGAAGAGAGAGTGCCTCGCACACCGCTGCCTCATGTGGTGACACGTTGACGAAACGCTGGCGCCACTGTCGCGGTTCGTAAATGGCCGCGAGGACCGCCGCTCATTGGTTTACTGGGTTTGGTCCTCAGACGAAGGATACTATAGACTTGACACAAGCGTACACCCGTAAGGGACAGATATAGAATAATGGAGCGAATTTAAGAATCACTTTAAAAATGGCTGACAGTTTACCATAAACAACCTACGTAATTTGGGCGGATAATAAGCTTGACAAGTCACGTCCTTATTGTTTGCCACAAATTCGTTTGTGGCAGCGGCGAAAAAGTGAAACTATGACAAAGACTAAAAATAACATTTTGCTCTCTGTCACTCTTATTATAATTTGTATGTGACCATCTCGTTCGGTAGTGGTATTATTATTTGGCTGTCTAGTCTATAGTATCCTTTGTTTAAGGTTTGGTCTGTTACCGTGTCTTAGCTACACATCAGGCACAGGCTACAACATTACCTTTTTAGTGAAAGTAACCAAATCACTACAGAATAATATATTGCTACAATTAAAAGTCATTTCTTTTTTTACATCGGTGCTATTGACGAATTTTATCGAAGCTTAAAATATTCTTTATGCTCAGATTCTAACGCTACAGTACAATATCTAGATTTAAACTAGTTTTCAGTCCCACAATATCAATACGCCGCCTAACTCTAATGCCGGGGACTGATGTCATTTGAATTTCCAGTAGTCAGGTGTTTAAGTTGTCTAATTAGATACGAGAGAGTGAACACAATAAGATTAATAAGGCCTCTGCAATGGTGGTCTGAAATAAAGAGATTTTGATCTGATCCTAATGATGGTTGGTATTTTTAGTTTTGACGAGTATTCGTTGTCTGTAGACGGAAAAGTGCATTCTGCTCTAGAGTACACGTACAATATCTCGATTTAAACTAGTTTGTCAGTCCCACAATATCAATACGCCGCCTAACTCTAATACTGGGGACTGTCATTTGAATTTCCAGAACTCAGGTGTTTGAGTTGTCTAATTGTATACGAGGAGCGCCTAGGGAGTTCGAGTCTGCTCTAACACTCGTCTAACCAGGGGCGTAGCTGACGACAATAGATTTAGTTGAAGTGTACTACTAAGTACACTTTATTGCACAAAACATGTCACAGAGAATAATACGCACGAGATTGTGTCGCCGCGACACAGACTACACATCAGCACGGGAAGCATGTTCGCGCGATAGACGATAAAATATCAGGCCGTCCCTATCGCACTTACAAATAGTGCGATAGGGACGGCCTGCTATTTTATCGTCTATCGCGCGACCATGCTTCCCGTGGAGATCTATGTCACGCACGGCAAGGTACTGTCTTCGTTTAGCACTGTAGCAGCGTAACCAAAGAGACAATAGCTTTTTCACCACAACAAGTGGTAATGGCTCTCTTTGCTATTCGAAAACAGATAGCAAAATAGCATTTTATCCACAAGAGTGCAAAGTAATTTTCATACAAATTTTAACTTGATGCCTTAAGCTGGCTGGTAGATTTTACCTATAAAGGATAATTTTTAATCATAAATATTGAATAAATTGATGGATTTGATTTAGTTTGATGTTTTATAGTCAGTATTTTGTTCGTGTTGGTGTGGTGAAAAATTTTGTGTTTCACTCGGTGGCAAAGTTTGTTTAACTTTCGTACCTTGACGACCGGTCTGGCCTAGCGCATAGTGACCCTGCCTGCTAAGCCGCGGTCCTGGGTTCGAATTCCGGTAAGGGCATTTATTTGTGTGATGAGCATAGATATTTGGTTCTGAGTCATTATTATCTGAGTACCCGCAACACAAGCCTTCTTGAGCTTACCGTGGGACTCAGTCAATCTGTGTAAGAATGTCCTATAATATTTATGTATTATTTATTTATTTAGTTATTTGAAACCCTCGCAACGCTCAAGATTCCAATTTTTTAACCACTCGCTACGCTCGCTATAATATTGGAATCTTTCGCTTGCTCGGGTATCAATATTGGCACGAGCGGTTAACAACAACTTTGCCCCCTTGTAAAACAAATAACTATAGTAGTGCCGAGTAGTGTAGGTATGTAATTTACAAATACGAACTATTGAAATGCAAAGAGAAAACGCAGCGCAGTAAAGCAGTAATCTTGCAGTAGGGCAGTAATCTTGCAGTAGGGCAGTATAAGCTTGTAATTCGCAAGTTATCCGTCCATTTGTAGCGGCCCTAAGTGGATGAGTATTATAATTATTATAGGTACTAAAAATAATTTTTGATTCATAATGAATACAACTAGGGAACAAATCAAATTATTTTTATTGAATATTTTTTTGATTTGTTCTTTTTTCAAGTAGTCACACTACTATATATGTAGGTATGTATGTATGTATGTATAAACTCTTTATTGTACAAAACACAAAACACAAATATGACACAGGATAGACAGTACAAAGGCGAACTTATCCCTTTAATGGATAAGGGAAGGGGGTTAAGGGAATATATCAATTATAAACTGAAATAGATATCATACACGAAAGAAAAAACGGCAAGGCCCACTGGTGGCCGAGCCGGGAATCGAACCCGGGTCTTCAGCTTACGCGGGCGGGCGTGTGGTCTAGTGGTAAAGAAAGACGTTAGCCGCGTAAGCTTAAGACCCGGGTTCGATTCCCGGCTCGGCCACCAGAGGGCCTTGCCGTTTTTTCTTTCGTATATGATATCTATTTCAGTTCATAATGAATACGTTTATAAACTGCAATAGATACCATACACTAAAGAAAAAGCGATCAAGCCCACTGGTGGCGAAGCCGGAAATCGAACCCAGGTCTCCTGCTAACGCGGCTGACGTGATAAACCGCTACACCACCTCGACCGCACGACCCCGCCTCGAACGTCAGCCGCGTTAGCTGGAGACCCGGGTTCGATTCCCGGCTTCGCCACCAGTGGGTTTGATCGCTTTTTCTTTAGTGTATGGTATCTATTTCAGTTTATAATTTATATATAGTAGTGTTACTACTTAAAAAACAAATCAAAAAATATTTAATAAAATAATTTGATTTGTTCCCGAATCGAACTGAATCGACATCGTTTACTGAATAAATACGTTTATATGAATACGTACGAACAATGAATACGTTTGTTAGGGTACTTATATAAGTATCTGCATTTTACTTTATATAGGTACATATTGGATACCTAACCCAATATTTGCATTACTAAATACCTAAATACATTGTCACAGTAAACTACCATTTGCTATATTCAAAATATCGACTCAATTTTTACATTCTGACTCCATTTTGAATCATTACCTAGTCAGATTCGAAAAATCATTCAACATCAATACTTAATATCATAATTGGGAAAGTGTGTGCGTCTGTTTGTTTGTCTGTTTTTCACGGCAAAACAGAGCGACGAATTGACTTGATTTTTTAAGTGGAGATAGTTGAAGGGAGGGAGAGTGACATAGGCTACCTTTTGTCTCTTTCTAACCCCCCACTTCCCTAAAATGGGGGATGGAAACTTGTATGGAGCATTCCGCAATTTTCAAATTTAACGCGAGCGAAGCCGCGGGCAAAAGCTAGTGGAAAATAAAACTATTTCATGTTAAACTTATTGGAAAACTGCTCAAATATTTGCAACAATATTTAATATAGCAAAGCACACTAATATGCCAGATATTGCCGTATTGAAATCCTTACGTTACAGAATTAAACGGAGGAATCTAGGAATCGTTTTACAAAGAAGAGCGTCTGCATATTAGAGCGAATATTACGCTTTTGCCTTGTTCTTATTATCTTTTTTATACGTATATTCTCTTCATTTGCATTTTAACTTGGATAGCATTTTAATTTTGCAGCTCTGGATTAAAACATTATGAATGAATTATTGAAACACAATAATAAGTAAAATATTGCCCATGAAAGATTTAGGCCATAATAAAAACTTATTTTATTGTTCTTTGAGTTACTTGATGAGTTGAAGGGTTTGATAATAAGAGTAGGTATGTCATGACCATGACTAAATATAAGAAAACTAGCTTTTGCCCGCGGTTTCGCTCGCGTTAGAAACACACAAAAAGTAGCCTTTGTCACTCTCCATCCCTTCAACTATCTCCTCTTAAAAAATTACGTCAATTCGTCGATCCGTTTTGCCGTGAAAGACGGACAAACAAACAGACACACACACTTTCCCATTTATAATATTAACTAGTATGGAAGTATGGATGTTAAAAATTATAATACGTAAATACTTATCAGAAATAAAACCGTTTTCTCGTACTTTTTTGATTGTTTTATGGCTTCAGTTTAAGTCTATCATACGGTTTTTCAGGTAAACAAACGAAACAATTCAATATTAACAGTAGTAATGCGGCGAAATGCACCAAACTTCTGTACAAACATATAACTTCAGTTCGCTCTCCATCAACAACACTTTAGTCGTAACATAAAATCATATTTGCCATCGGAATGTCCTATGTATGGAGCTCTAATAGGTTACATGATGTACGGGCAGCGCTCCGGGCGCGCGGCGCGTGACGACGCCAACGAAGCGATGCCGGAGAACTTTATATCACCCGGTTTATCATTATCAATTTAATAAATATTTAAACTAAGTATGCCAAAAATAGTATTTTATGCAACTGGTGGTTTAAAAGAGGTCAAAAAAGGTGAGTGGCGTGGGTAACAATTTAAAGCGAAGCCGAAAATTGTTAATAAAGACGCCACGAGCATTTTTTGACTCAGTTAAACACCGTTGCATACAATACTTTTTCTACGACCAAGCACTTACTTTGAAAGAAAATTATAAATTCAACAAATACCTACTTTCAGTCATCTTAATTATCTAGTGGACCGCCTACCATTTTGAATATGCGGTTTGAGTGCAAACATGAAAATAAAACTGTCTATGGTATAGTTCTCTGAAGCCTGGCCACTGAGACGAATCGAGCCGCGTTGAATCGAGTTCTCATACATTTGAATGCGATTCGACGCGGCTCCAATGAACGCAACAGAAAACGAACGAGACTTGACTCTGCGAATGCCAGGCTTTATCTGACATTCTAAGGTTGGCAACAATGTATTTCATACAATATTTTAATTTTCTACGGTGAAGTGATTGATTTGTTAAGTTGGTAGCAATGTGTTTTCAGGGTATAGACTAGATAGTCCTTTGTCCTGACATCTTTTATGTAGGGTTTTAAAGTTCTATGCACGACCTTTTAACTCACGAATAACAGTACGGGAGTAGAAAAAATATATAATTATTGCAGACTGCCAAAAAGATATAGCGGGACGAACGTCAAATACAGTGTAATTTGCAGCGACTGGCGAGAGCAGGCATTGAAATGTTATGAAACCTATGAACGGAACCTATACCAGCTAGCATTGGAACAAATAATATGTATTAGAGTCTGGCTAGCCAATTATATTTCCTCGCTTCATTGTTCGATATAATTATTAAGTTTACATTATTGTAGTTTATTTAATCTACTGGCAACATATTGCACGCTTATTTTAGAGATTTATAAAAAATAAGTATTTCAATTGGCTCTAAACCTTCCCCCCCACCCTCAGGTCGGTGTCAACCGGCGGTGGGATCCTCATTATTTTTTCGTGCACGGCAACAGACGCACGCGTCCACTGCACTATCTTTTGATACTAAGTTTATCTTGGTTGTTGGCAATGCCAAAGCGTAAAACGCACTAACCAAGAAAAACAGTGGACTAGTATTTTTATCATCATCTACGGATGATCACACAACGCGTACTTTTAACAAGACGCGAGCCTGGGGGTTGACCGTGAGTCAACACGAAGGCAGCCGGGGGGTTGACCGTGAGTCAACACGAAGGCATAACTCATGTAAGACATGGTGATTCTATTACGAACACATGTTGATATGAACATTAGTTACTGAAGGTTATCCGCGAGATAACACTAAGTAAGACGCGCATTCGCGCATATGGGTGAAATCTACACTGAGAGAAATTTGCATTGTGAATTTAACAAGTTCGACTTGTTGCGGTTTATCCGTTTGAATCAGCCAAACGTATGTTTAAAACAATATGTGTCAGGTTGTTTTTATAAAATCGACTTGTTGATTCAAATGACAAGTAGCTTGTTGTTTGAACCAAAAAGCACGTAGGTGCTATTTTAACCAAAAAATTTGTTGAACGAACATGAAACTGGTTGTATTTTCTCTCAGTGTACCCACAATTTTGGTACTATTTTTATTTTAGTTTTTATAAAACTAAATTATGGCTTGGTTCTTTGTTCTGTTCAGAAAGCATCGTTGCTTTCTCGAACAAGAAGTCACGGAGACCGAAATGGTACATTCCGGACAACCAACTCGATTACCAGGACTCGAATTCTCCATACATCGAGAATGTTCCGGAGATCTTACCTGAAGACGCAACACCTTGCGGGTACGGCGCCAGGCTCAACTCCTGAAAATTCAGCTCCAAAAGTACCTGATTTGGACCCAGACCTGGTTACCGTGTTTAGGTGAGGCTATATACCGAACATACACCCATACTTGGGGAAAAATTCACGGTAACTTAGCCTCCCTTTGGCTATCATTAGTCCGCAAGGGTTTACCAAATATTTGAAGGATAAGATATTAAAAGAATACCTTATCTCCGAAAATTGTACGCATTTAGATGCTTCATGCAGAAATTTCTGCGGCCATTACAGCCATGCTGTTTGTGGCAGCTGCCAGTTGGGTGTAGGCATTACAGCCATAAACCGAGCTATTACTGTTCTATTGACGTCTGATGATATATAAGATCACTGCTATCAAGCTGTTAAGCGACAGTTGTCGCATCTTATCAGACTTGCATTATTGCAAAACCCAAGCACGTACAAGGCTTGTCACACCCAGGTTATAAAAACCCTTCTTGACCATAATTCAAGATGCGGGCGATTTACTCTATGGAAGTAAACTCCCGGAAAACATAAAAGCCTCAAAAGTAATTGAGAAACAATGGCTACAGATAAAAAGTCTGTATATTCGGGAAAGAGCAACACGGCTCCATCAACTTCGACAACAACGTCGGCGCGCAACCAATACCAGTTTCAGGGAAACGGGTCAGGCCCTCCTCGTTACCAGTCGAAAGGCGGGGGGGCCCAGAGAAAGGACAGCAGTCAACCAACCCCGAACCCTCCAGCTAGACCAGCGGGCCAGGGCAAGCCCCGTGCCACTCCTCAACAATGAGTCAGTTACCTCACGCTGGTAAAATAAAATATTTTTTATGATTGCTGGTCAAAAATAACATCAAATGAAGTTATTTTAGATTCGCTTAAAAACGGTTGCTCTGTAACTTTTGAACGTCCGGTTTTTCAAGACGTTGTACCCCAAAAATAAATTGGAGTAGTGGAAAAGCCGTTATGGAGGTACGTCCAAAATTTAATTCAGCTGGATGCAGTTGTCCCTTGCATCCCACAGCATGACCAGTTTATTTCGAGAACGTTTTTGTCACAAAAATCTATGACACCAAACGTTTTATTCCAAATCTCGAAAAGCTGAACAAATTTATTCCTAGAGAACATTTCAAAATGGAAAACCACAGACCAACCGTTAAGCTTATACTTACCAACAGGTAGCTTCATGGCTACAGTTGATTTGAAGGAAGCTTACCCACTGATTCTTATTGCGAGATATTGCCGCAAATATCTGAGCGTCCATTTTGAAGATGAAAACCCTAGTTTATTAACTTAAATGAATTTACGGCTTTGTCTTATGGTCTTTTTTAGCGCGGTATTTTATGTGTCGGTACTCTTATGTAGAGTGTTTACGAAACGTAAACGTTAACCTACTAGAATGCTTGTGCTTTGTCATAAACTATACTAATAGGACATTAAAACCACGACAGGTTTGTCGAGACTTAGGTTTTATGTTCAAACTCAGTCGATTTTTTTACCTACGGGAAAAACGAAAGAAAATCAACGTGATGGTTAGAAAATCTCTGTCACTACACTCTTGTTCCGTTAGAGAATTATCTCAACTGATCGGAGTACTTATTAACGCATGCCCTGCAGCTAAATTTGGGTGGCTATATACTAAAATTCTAGAACGCCAAAAATTTCTAGCCTTGCAACGCGACCCAAACTATTGTAAGAAAATTAAATTACCGAAACTAATATTAAATGATCCGAACTGGGGGATGAATATTATATTCTCTTGCACACGGAGCGTCGAGATCCGAGGAAAAAGCTTTCCACATAAACCATTTGGAAATGTTAGCAGTATGTTTACCTCTTAATATTTCTCAAATGACCGTCGTTGTGACTGTTTTATATTAATTCGTATAGACAATACGAAAGCTATAACTGATATAAGCGATGAAAATCGCATGGGCAGCGTTCAATTTCGAAATTTGAACAACCCTTTCAGACGGATTTGGCAGTGGTGCGAAGAAGCGAAACCTTTGGTTTTTTTGCATCGTATATAAATATTAAATATACGAAAGACAATATAGAAGTAGACCGGGTATCACGAAATGTTAATCTCGATACTGAATGGTAACTATCTCATGAAGCGTTTATACTGCTACGCATAATGTATACTGCTGGTGAGCCTGATATTGATCTTTTCTCTTCTCGCTCCAATGCCAAATGTACACTTACTTATCATGGTGGAAATACCCAGATGCATCAGCTGTAGATGCTTTTACACTAGACTTTTATAGTTTCCCTCCATTGCCGATCATTTTAAAATCTTTAAAAAAGATAATTTATGACAAAGTAACAGGAAGTTTAGCTTCCCCGTCTGGCAATCCCAAGCGTAGTTTCCTTTGTTAATGTCATTGTCACTAGTAAAATCCGATATTATTTACATGAGCCCCGAAGAACATAAGGTCTGTTCTGATCACAGCACCAGGAATCCGTTCCACGAGCGCCTTTTCCTGGGTGCAGCGGTGCTCTCCGGTAAAGGTTATCTGAGGAAACTTCATGTGATCGCATCTATTTCTAAAAATACCATTCAGCAATATAACGTTTCGTTTAAACGTGATTTAAACTATGGTGGACATTTTGATCACAGCAGGATCGTCATATTATGGATCCATAAACAATCATAAGGTCAGCATTATCCCTGTTTCTCAGGACCAAAAAAAAAAAAAACAAAAAACAGAACATGTTAAACGTTTGTTAAAACGCATATTTAAAATGGGACCTAATTTTCCAAAATATACTTACTCACTCTTGGGATCCAAAAATAGTATTGGATTACATTGATGAATGGTATCCAAATACGACTATATCTTTAGAGCAGATTACCTAGGTACTAAAAAGCTTGTCGTATTATTGGCATTATGCACTGCCCATCGCGTGCCAACATTCTTACTGATTAAATGAGTGAATATACACTACCCAAATGGGGTAAAAATTATCGTGTCAGATATAACCATCTGCCCCGACATACTTATACTGTTCCTTTCGTACCTTAAAGAAACGTGTCGCGCGACTTCGGTCCTTCGCGAGTATCTCACTCTAACAAGCGATAAAAGGCCTCCGAACTCAGAACACCTCTTATTAACTGCGAAGCGCCCTCACAGGGACGCGATGGCACAGTCAATAAGCAGGTGGATAAAACAAGTACTAGCGGAGATCGGGATGGACGTGGCAACATTTAGTGCACACAGGCACTCGCCATACTACCACGTCTACTGCCGTTTCGGCATGGGTCAATGTTTGACATTATCAGAAAAACTGCGGGTTGGACCTCAACCTCGCAAATATTTCCTAAATTCTGCCATCGTCAAATAGTTGACGAAGACCTATTTGCAAGATCAGTTTGCTATAATTAATTATGAACTGTGTTACTGAATAAGACTGATCTTGTGTATAAATTACATAATTATGTAATTGCTAGTTGTTTAGTAATAATTATGTAACAAAATTTAATGATAAATATTTAATTTTGTTTTCACAATTGGCAAAACTTTGTCTCTAAACAACTACAATAATGTAAACTTAATAATTATATCGAACAATGAAGCGAGGAAATATAATATATGATCAAACGAGCTTCGCAAGCGAAGTTCGATCGATATTATATGACTCGCTTCATTGGAAGATATAATTACCCTCCCCCCCGATACACCCAGATTCCAAAGTTTTGCTTAGAATAATCTCTGAAAATAATGAGGATCCCACCGCCGGTTGACACCGACCTGAGGGTGGGGGGGAAGGTTTAGAGCCAATTGAAATACTTATTTTTTATAAATCTCTAAAATAAGCGTGCAATATGTTGCCAGTAGATTAAATAAACTACAATAATGTAAACTTAATAATTATATCTTCCAATGAAGCGAGTCATATAATATCGATCGAACTTCGCTTGCGAAGCTCGTTTGATCATATAATATTGTTGACAGATATTTCCTTGTGGTATCACCAATTGTCTATGGTTTTAAAAAAAAGGCTAAAAGTCTGCTGTCAATTTATGTCACTTATTCAAATTGTTCGCGGGTTATTAAGGGTAAATCTTAAATATTATAACAATGACGATACCAAGCGAGGTCCGCAATTTGCTGTTTATGCTAATAAATAATTACAACCAAGAGCGAAGTCGACGTGAAGCGGCATATAATGAAAAACTGCAATGTTTACAAGTCGTAAACAATATAGTAGGTTGGTGCTCTATTAATATTTTGATACTTTAAGTACTAGTTCTAACATTTGCCTATAACTTTGATTAAGTATGTGAATATAATAAAACTTAAATCTCATAAACAGGAAAAGAGTGTAAAGACAAGGAGAAACTCGAAGCTCTGGAAAGTATTAATAAAATAAAAATATTGGAACGTAACGACTTACTTACGAAAAACCAATATTTAGAAGAAATCAGTGAAGTGACTGGTCAGTAGTAATTTGATATAAAAATATAAAAAATAAAATAAATAATATAATTTAGCCTATATACGTTCCACTGCTGGGCACAGGCCTCCTCTCATGTCTGAGAGGGCTCGGGCTATATAGTCTCCACGCTAGCCCAATGCGGGTTGGAGACTTCACATAAATCTTTGAATTTCTTCGCTGATGTATGCAGGTTTCCTCACGATGTTTTCCTTCACCGTAAAGCTAGTGGTACATATTAAATGATATTTCGTACGTAAGTTCCGAAAAACTCATTGGTACGAGCCAGGATTTGAACCTGCGACCTCCGGATTGAAAGTCGGGCGTCATCGTCATATCCACTCGGCCACCACTGCTTATATGGCAATAAAAATATAAAATATATAAAAATATCTTGGTGAAACATGTCTATATATGAGCGGCAAAAATGTCGATAGTGCATTTTCTTTACCTACCTACTTAACATATTAAACAGACATTTAAAATAAAACTCCCCCGGGATGTTCCTTCGGGACATCCCGGCGTCCATTTTTGGATAAAATAGAGGATCATCTCTAAACTCCATACACTCACGCAAAAAAAAAAAAAATTGAAATAAAACTCTTTTAAACGGATTAATCGCGTATATTAACATCATGACCTACGTTTCGAGCCCTTTACAGCACTCGTCTTCACAGGTTCTACCCCTAAGACAGACATTTGAACCTTAAAAAATGTCAATTACCACCATTAATTGGATCAAATGCTAACAGATTTTGTCAAATTTCTGTACATATATTAGCAATTTCTATTGATTTTCAATATAAGTGTGCACAGAAAACAAAAATATTTTCTAGTATCAAAACTATATCTCCTACTATACCAAATGTGACCAGCCCTAGATTTTTTGAATTTCCCGCCAAAAGTTGGGGCAATATTTCATTAGCCACACTCTAGGATATCTATAGGACTATACTTTTCTTTCTACACCTCACATTTCAACGCCTCAACATAGCTTTAAAAACGATAAACACCATTAATTTCCCCATCATCAGATCAAGTCGGTGGTGCCATTATAAATTGGATTGTCACCTGACATACATAGGTAAATCCATACTAATATTATAAATGGGAAAGTGTGTGTGTCTGTTTGTTAGTCCGTCTTTGGTCGGTGATTTTTTAAGTGGAGATAGTTGACGGGGTGGAGACTGACATAGACTAATTTCTGTCTCTCTCTAAGCCCCACTTCCCTAAAATCACAGCGATATTAATAGCTCACAGTAGCTATATACATCGCCGTGTCTCTTTTACTTACACGGGAGTGATTATCTTTTGTTCGTTTTTATAGCGGATAGCCCATAGTTTACTAGCTCGCGGTGGGACCAGCAGGCCTAGCACATGATGGCCGCGGGAGTATGTCGCCGCGAGATAGACTACCTGTCCTTATGTCATTAAGAGCCTGTTCACACTAGCGATTCTTTTCGGCGATTTTTAGGCGATGCGAGATCGCGGCGTGCACGCAGCGAGCTCGCCGCGGGTCGTCGCGGCATCGCGGCGATTATTTTATCGCATAATATCGCCGCGAGCACGCGGCGAGCAAGCTGCGATATCGCCGCGATTGTTTATGAGGTAGACAATCTAATCTACCCACTTTATGCTACCATTCAAGTCAAAGACGCATTTGCATCCCGTTACGCGAAAATGGTATCAGAAATTGATAATTAATTGTTTATAGAAGAAATACGCAAGCGTCCAGTCGCACTTATAACGAAATGTACTGTTTTGGGTTACATTCAACACGCTTGCGAAAGAGCACAAAATATTATAATCACTTTCTGCTAGGCGGTAGTCCCATGCGGGATCCTCCCAAAATTTTCGGTTTGATTTTCGTTTTCGATTTAATCACCTTCTGAGCAACACAGCTAAAAGTATCTCCTCGTCCATTTTGTGAATAATGAAAGCCCGTAAAGATAACAGCAGCGAAATCGCGGCGAGCTTGCCGCGAGTACGCGGCGTTACAATCGTGATAAAAAATTGCTGCGATGCCGCGACGACCCGCGGCGAGCTCGTTGCGTGCTCGCCGCGATCTCGCATCGCCCAAAAATCGCCGAAAAGAATCGCTAGTGTGAACAGGCCCTAATACAATTAGACAAAGACGTGTCATCTATCTCGCGGCGACATACTCCCGCGGCCATCATGTGCTAGGCCTACAGTGCCTACAGCTGCAAGTCAAAAATCTATAAATGAAACACAGTAAAGATCGTGTCGGACATTGTAAAACCCTCTCAACCCCTTTATACAAGAGAGGGGAGCTCCTAGCCACAAGAGAACCACTAGCAGACTAAATTAGCGACCACATTGTCAATTAATATATGTTCCGAATCTGAGAGCTACAATTTATCGAGTTTGCGAACTCGAATACAACCCCAAATATCCATACTAAATATTATAAATGGGAAAATGTGTGTGTCTGTTTATTTGTCCGTCTTTCACGGCAAAACGGAGCGACGAATTGGCGTTATTTAAGGGTAGATAGTGGAAGCGATGGAGAGTAAATAGGCTACTTCTTATCTCTCTAACCCACCATTTCCCTAAAGGGGGGGGGGGGGGAGTTTGTATGGAGCATACCCCAATTTTCTAATTTAACGCGAGCGAAGCCGCGGGCAAAAGCTATAGTAAATTATATATGTGGGCGATGAGGTTAGTTTTAATGGCTCGTTTGTATTATAATAGATTTACTTTATGTTTGTGGTTTTGACATTAAAACATACGAGTAATTGGTTTAATTTGGCAGATACAATTTAAGCGATCACTGGTTTATATTTGATGCTTGTAAAATTAATTACCTACAATAATGCTCTTAATATTCGGTGTCATTCATTTATTACGTAAGACAGTATTTGAGAGGAACGATCATTTTTCATTAATGGGTGGAAGAGATGAGTTTTTTACGAAAGATTCAATTATGCATATTTAAAATTACACTTTGAAGAAGCGCAAACTAATGAAAATCTTATGTTGTCTTAAAAATTAATTAAGTATTTGGAAGATAATACAAAACACATATTAATGATGCCCGTGTGGTGACGGGTTAAGAATTTCACCACCCCCTTTCTTCCCGTGGGTGTCGTAGAAGGCGACTGTGGGATATGGGTTAAATTGTGGCGTAGGCGAGAGGCTGGCAACCTGTCACTGCAATGTCACTTCTTTCAACCCCTTATTTGCCAAGAGTGGCACTGAAACCTGAGTAGTTTCATGTGCTCTGCCTACCCCTTCATGGGACACAGGCGTGATTGTATGTATGTGTATGTATGTATGTATGTACATATTAATGAACGTTACAGTTTTGAGAGACATATTGAAATATTGAATTAATAAACTGTTGTATCCACTCACGTTCTTATATCGCAACTGTGTTGCGACATACCTATTTTGGGTAATTTAAGAGACCCATCTTTAGCGGCTATACTCCGTACAATCCGATATAATAACGGAAGTACAACAGTTTATCAATTAAATACTCATAATATGCTACAATTTGCTAAAAACTTCATCTTGCAATCTTATAACCGGAGCCTCCTTAAATTATTACGTATTACATCCACTGCCATCCTTATTCCAGATAGACACGAGCTAAAACTACCTTAATCAGAGTTGCCAACAAACTAAATTAATTACATCGCGAACGGTCATACAAAACTACGGCAGCGCATGTCATAAAACTTGGGAAACTTGCGGAGCTGCCAGCAAGGTGGATACGGAACTGTCACAGCCACTCGTTGCTTAGACACCACAGAGAACCTCCTATAGAGTGGCAATATTGTAAATTTTGTGCGTGCTACAAATCACCAGTGCTTGGGGCGCGAGGAGCGAGAGGGGAATGTGTTTAGCGTGCTGCGATTGGTCGTTTCAAGGACGGCAGGCAGTCGCGCCAGATGAAAAGGGACAGAAGTATGACTGTCCCTCTACTGTCGCGTAAGTGGCCAGTGTAAGTTGACCTATGCCGGCTCTGAATCCATACTCCATACTAATACTAATATTATAAATGCGAAAGTAACTCTGTCTGTCTGTCTGTCTGTCTGTCTGTCTGTTACGCTTTCCCGCTTAAACCACGCAACCGATTTTGATGAAATTTGGAACAGACAATCTTTAGACCCTGAGACAGAACATAGGCTACTTTTTATTTCGAAAAAAAGGGATGAAGGGGTTGAAAAAGAGGTTGAAAGTTTGTATGGGATTTCTTAATTTTAAATGATAAAACCATGAAACTTTATATTTTAGCACTTGATAAGAAATCATTAAACATATATTTAAAGTCACATACAGGTCGAACGCGATTAATTAACATTATTTTTACCTTTAAAATAAACATGGTGGGAAATAAACATTAACTAAAAGCGGGTAGATTATATTTATTTGTCTACCCCGAACATTTATATAAATTAATATCGGGTAGTTTTGTGTTGTTTACATCTCCGGTGACATTTTGCTGGGACGTCAGTCTTCCGCGACCACGGCCAGTGCAACCTGGCCGAAACGTTGGGAAAAAAGGTAAAAATAATGTTAATTAATCGCGTTCGACCTGTATGTGACTTTAAATATGTGTACAAAGCGCGAGAACTTAAAGTGTTATATCATTAAACATCTTGATAAGGGATAGGGATAGGGATAGGGATAGCGATAGGGATAGCGATAGGGAAAGCGATAGGGATAGCGATAGGGATAGCGATAGGGATAGCGATAGGGATAGCGATAGCGATAGCGATAGCCATAGCGATAGCGATAGCGATAGCGATAGCGATAGCGATAGCGACAGCGACAGCGATAGCGATAGCGACAGCGATAGCGATAGCGATAGCGACAGCGATAGCGATAGCGATAGCGATAGCGATAGCGATACGGATACGGATACGGATACGGATACGGATACGGATACGGATAATATGGGTATCGTTAGCGGGATACGGATAATCGGTCGGCGGTCTCTTACAATCAATGTGCTCTAAGACGATCGTTGTTTGCTTGCTTGAAGATTACGTTTGCGATAAGTATAAGCAAAATGTAAAAAATTGTAAGGGATAATAGAAAAAAGTACTTTTTACCCACCGATCATAGTGTCGAAATACGGGCTATGTGGTTTATAAAGGTTTCCCCAGCGTATATAGAATTACCTACGCTGTGGTCGATGTGTAATATTTCTACAATCATTGCAAGCAAAAGTATTATGTGCAATCGAAATAATCGCAGATAAATATACCTACAGAGAAACCTACGGTCCCTACGGATCCAAATGAAAATCTTAATGAATACTTTTATTACGCGGGCGAAGCCGCGGGTAAAAGCTAGTAAATTATAAATATGACTTATTTGTGGAATGTAATACCGTCCGTTTTTAAATGTGAACTTCTTGTTACCTTTCCACACCATTTCACACTACAGGTGGACCTTTAAGGCATCAAAATACCCTTTTTCAATTTTTTTATTGCGAAAAACACGAGCTGCTTTCGGATCGATTACTTGGTCGTTACTGATCGGGCACGGCGAGCGCCCGCGCTTATATCATGGCAAATACAAGTAAGGCTGGTGACCGCGAGTCGTCTTGTAATGGATGTCTATAGGGGTTGGTCTGTGTTAGACACGGATCTGAATGACTGAATAAGTGTGAAAGAACCTTAAGATTAACATAAAAGATAATAAGAGTTTTGAATATTTACGGTCACATTAGGAATTAGTAAAGTTTGTGATTATTTGTTCAGTCGTTAAATTTATTTTTTAAAGTAAAGTTTTTTGGAAGTAAGTACCGATTTGACCTAAAATACTTTCCCTTAAAAAACTACTTTATTTTCCTAAAGTAGGAATTACAGGTAAACGATGCAACCGGTTGCGAAAGACTCGTCCTTAGATATCTACTGTAGAGTATATACTCTAGGAGTATTTCAAATACCGCCAGGAAATATTTCCGGCTTATGGAATTATTGGAAATAGGTATCACATTTTCTGCATTTGTAGAATATCGATTAACTCGGTCATGGTCAACAAATACATGTACAGACACACGGAGCACAAAATGTTGCATTATTATTGTCTAAATCATTTTTTATGGGATAGGAGGCAAGCAAGCAGACAGGTCGCCTGATGGTAAGCGATCACTGCCGCCCATGGACACCCGAAACACCAGAAGTTTTGGAGGTGCGTTGCCGGCCTTTAAGATGGGTGTACGCTCTTTTCTTGAAGGATAATATGAAATCTGTATCTGATAGTGATAGTCTTACTTTACGATGTCACTAACAGAAACTCTAATTAAATTTAAGTACTTAAGTACCTAGAACATTTTGTTACAGAGAAAGAATCATTTTGCGATGATGGAATACATCAACCAGTAATTTGTTTAGTTTCAAATTAAGAACGTTTTAAAAGTGAACTGTGAACTGACAGTCGATTACTACTTGGTATTACCTCTTTTACCTGAATTGTATATCTTTAGGTACATATTGTAGAAATCTGTACATAATTAAGAATTAAACCACTCGCGTGTCATTTTATTATGAAACTCGCCGTTTAATTCGTTTCATAAAACAACAGTCTTTATGCACCAGTCACATGTTATACTTAGTTATGTCGCAACAATGCCATTAACGTATTTAAAACAGCTCAGTGAGTTTGATAAAATACATAAAGGATCCCAGAAATCAGACAATGTTTCTGCAAAGCACTAACGAGTTAAAACAGTGTATTTAACAACTTCATAATAATAGTTATTTGTTATACAAGGGGGCAAAGTTGTATTTTAACGCCGAGTGTGGAATTGAAAAACGAGCAAGTGAAAGGATTCTATCGTTGAACCACGAGCGAAGCGAGTGGTTCGAAAATAGAATCCTGAACTTGCGAGTTTTTAACACACGAGAAGTAAAATACATTTGCACCCGAGTGTAACACAAAAATTTTCCCCTCACTACAGCGAGGAAACTACAACGAAAAAAATGCGTTTATCACTGCTTCCAGTAGTTCCACAGGTGGTAGGTAAATCATCTTTATTACTAGATTCACCTACTTTTATCAATTTTAAAGCAGTTAATTTGACTTTATTCAAGGTCAAATCACTTTACCCACTAGTGGATAAAATGCGTTTTTACCCGCTGGTATTAAAGGACAAAACACGTGTTTCCGAGCTAGTGAGGGGAAAATGACGTTTGTAACTCGCTTCACGCCGAACTGGGTTTGTAGCCAAATACGCTTACGATAATATCGTTACCGTAGCTAGCTATCTCTATCGCTCTTCCGTGTTAGCGCAACAGAGATAGACAGCATTTTGATCGGCGTCTTGTATCAACGATTGGTTAGGGCAACAGCCGGTGTAGCCGAATGGTAATCGTCGAGAGCGAAGCGAATCGCAAGAGCGATAGAGATAGATGCTACGAAACAGGGTGGCTAGCCGAATGGCACAATCGCTCACGAAACGCTCACGAAACGAAGCGCTAGTAGATATCTATCTCTATCGCGCTTGCGTATTGGCGCGACAGAGCCGGAGAAATGCCATTCGGCTACGGGGCCTGGCCCCGTAGCCGAATGGCATTTCTCCGACGCCAAACGAAAGCGATACGCCGCTGGCTCTGTCGCGCCAATACGCAAGCGCGATAGAGATAGATATCTACTAGCGCTTCGTTTCGTGAGCGTTTCGTGAGCGATTGTGCCATTCGGCTAGCCACCCAGCAGGCCTAGCACATGATGGCCGCGGGAGTATGTCGCCGCGAGATAGACTACCTGTCCTTATGTCATTAATACAATTAGACAAAGACGTGTCATCTATCTCGCGGCGACATACTCCCGCGGCCATCATGTGCTAGGCCTACTGATATCATCGTGAGCGTTTGTGCATGTAGCTACCTACCCAAGTACCTACAGATATACAATTTGGCTTACAAACTAATTGGCTTCAAGGAAACTACACGTCAACCCACTGCTGACGGTTTTCACGCTCGAACGAACACATCACCTATGAACAAAATTAATCTCACGTCCAGAGGCACTTAAAAATAATTGAGAGAACGCCCTTATTTGGGTTTTAATTAACTGTAAAAGGCCGAGTTTTCAGTTGAAATTTATGTTGGAATACTATACTTTTGTTCGCGCTCATGTTTAAGCTTATTATGGAACGTTAGAGTAATTTATGATTTAATTGTGTATTTGATATCAGCTCAACTTGGATTCGACACGAAATTGCGCACAAAATGCAAGTTTAATAGAAATCCTCCTTGCGTTATCCCGGCATTTGCCACAGCTCATGGGAGCCTGGGGTCCGCTTTGACAACTAATCTCAAGATTTGGCGTAGGCACTAGTTTTTACGAAAGCGACTGCCATCTGACCTTCCACCTTCCAACCCGAAGGGTAAACTAGACCTCATTGGAATTAGTCCGGTTTCCTCACGATGTTTTCCTTCACCGAAAAGCGACTGGCAAATATCAAATGACATTTCGCACACAAATTCCGAGAAACTCATTGGTGCGAGCCGGGGTTCGAATCCGCGACCTCCGGAACGAAAGTCGCACGTACTTACCGCTAGGCTGCAAGTTTAATAGAAATGTGTTATTAAAAGCATAGGGGATGATCAATTGTCAATACAAAGAAATCCTTATTTTCTTCCCTTACACATTGTGGAAAATATTGTAACAAACAATAATAAGTATTTTCTCAAACATGGTATGAAATATTGATGTTATGTGCCTTATAATTGGCAGCGAAAGTATGACGTTGCAGGTGCGGCTAGGACGATTGATAGATAATGGAATTTCATACATACCTTGCAGGCCAAGGCCGGCAAAGTCCTCTTTTTTAATTTCCAAACACAGATAATTGTGACATAACATCCAGGTATTTAGCCAATTAAAAAAAAACTATAAGGGGCTTTATAGACGTGCCGACTGCAACTGGTACGGGCCCTAGACAATATTTGATTTTGGGTGCGTTTTCATACAAAAAAATTTTTTTTCGTTTTTTTTTTAATTTTTTTTTAACTTTTTGTTTTTTTATAAGCGTATACGGGGAATCAAAGGGGAACGAAAATTCGATTATTTTTGCGCTACGACGCACCGTTTAGGAGATACAGCCATCCAAAGTTACTATTTTCAGTAGACTTTATTTATTTCATACCATGTTTGAAAAAAGCACTATACATACCTCGGCGGGAAATGGGGTTGCCCGCCTCAGACCTATCCTATATGTCTTCGGCCGGCAACCCCCTTTGTCCCGGCCTCTGTAGTAATGTACTATAGGAGCATATCTCATAAATAAGCAATTTTTCCAGTCGTGCTTAAACTCCGATGCCAAGCAATCGATAGTGAGGAAAGGTTACTGACAGCATTAGCTGGGACCTCGAGCGTTATTGATAGCGTTAGGGCGTTCTACATTTTAAAGCTCCAAGAAATGTAATAGGATCACGATCCTTCACCATGTTCCCATCGGAAAACTAGCGCGGGCGACGAAAGATGAGCTTTTTAGATAAGTGTAATGTTTATGTTTATTGCAAAAAGGCCAGGTCAGAAGTACTCGAAACCGACGAGCGTGTATGAGAAACGTTATTAAAGTTTGTTAAGCGAAAGTGGTTTGTCAGGATCTTAGCAAATGGAAATCCGTGATCTCTGCCTACCACTCTGGGAAACAGGTGACTTATGTATGTGAGGATATGAGAAAGACGCGATATTTCACGATTTCGAGGTTGGTCCTAAGCAAAAGTTGCGTATTATGATCTACATTTTTCACATAGAAAATATCAGGTTCCAATGTAAGAAAATACCCTGTGTAGTATTTAATATGGATTACGAGTCTAATTAAATATCAGAATCAAATCAATATTTTTCCGTTCAATAAAAAATCACAAAAAATTCTCAACTGACAAGGTAAACAAACCTCAAAATTTAACACGACTCCAACCGTAAAGGTTTTAGTTACCCTTAACTCCTGTTAATGTTTCCACCGCCAAATCCCTTTAAAAGTGTTGCCAACATTAATATTTTACGTCGAAAACCTTTTAAATCGTAAACATCCGTCGGTTTTGTTGCGAAAAAACCAACTCCCGAGGAAAGAAGTTACAAGATTTATGTTTTGCGAAGAAGCCTCGCCGAATCAAGTTACCTTATTTCGCCGACTTGTTTAGGCTGCGATGCGTGAGATATACAGGACGATTCAAACGTATCACTGAGATCTGATTGATACCTAGGTCACACCTCGGACACTGGCGATCAAATATATGAAAGAGGCGCGTTCCTAGCACACAGTCTAAGCTCGTGTAGGTGAACGCGTACTATGCTTGTATGAGTGAAATATGACAGGTCGACTGTTCGCGTTTTTGACAGGCGATAACTGTGAGGTAACTCAGAGGGGGTGGGCGGCACTTTCAGTGGGAAGCGGGAGTGGCCATACTGTACGATAGTACTCTTTATCATACTGTGCCTAGGTATTGTAAAAGGGCTCACAGACGTTCATTTTGCCAGACAGACATGTGCAATTAGTTTTTGCAAGCTGTTTGCAGAGATGACGATAGTGTTGAGCGTAATGCTATGGAAACCTGGGAAGCAGGAGTTACGGAAAACCACGTGCCAGATGGTCGGACGACATCGAAAAGACGGCCTGAACGAAATGGAAATCCATGAAAGAGGCATAGGGATGTAGAGATAGATAGAGGGAGAAAAAGACGTAGAGTTGTTCCGTACTGTTACAGTTTGTTACTAAGTAAAGCTAGGAACAAATTATGGGACGTGTCCGGCGGACGCCGTCCACTGCCGCGATCTAGACAATGAATATATGTGAGTGTGCACGGGAAAACGTCCCACTTTGTCGATTGCTATAAAGCCGCTTTGTCAGTTTATTCATATAAAAATACATACAAGTAAATCTAGCCTTAATGGTAACCGACAAAGTGGTATGTTTTACTAAACTCCATGTACACTGAATTGTGCAAACTATCGGACGTAAGCCGTGGACGTGACCTTGAGCGTTCGGATGTCCGGACGAAATCTTATCAGTCGCGTCAGCGTGACGCGTCCCATAATTTAATTTTGTTCCTAGCTTTAGAGGCGGTGATGTCGTCCGGTCCTAAAAACTGATAACATCCTAGATAGTTCCGGACGAAATCTTATCAGTCGCGTCAGCGTGACGCGTTCCATAATTTAATTTTGTTCCTAGCTTTACAAGCGGTGATGTCGTCCGGTCCTAAAAACTGATAACATCCTAGATAGTTCTACTTGTATTTAAAAAACCGAGTGCCGCTAACTGACGATTTGAGATACCAACTAGCGGTTGGCGACAGAGCTGTTGTTATTTAATTGTCATTCACTTCCTCATACTAGCCTGTACCTACATAGATTAGCGGAAAAGAGACGTAAGATTAGTAAATTACAGATGTAGCGCGTAAAGGGTTTCCTTCGAAAACGTTCGTATTTGTCGTGCTAGTTCAGTCAATGTCAGTACATCTTATACTGACACTGACTGAAATAGCATGACTCGTTCGTACGTTTCCGTAGCAACACGAAGGCAAATCTTTTCGCGCTACATCTGTAGTTCATTTTGATATCACTCTGATGCCAATGTTAGTTCGACTTTGCCTCTCAGCAAGGCCCGCATTAGTACAAGATGTAGAATTTTGGGTATTCGGATTAGGAAAAAAAACTTTTCCGAAAAGTGGAATGAAGCTGGTTAAAGTACTCAGACCCAAGATTTGGTTGAACAATAAGAGCCATCAAAGCGGGCCGCAGTAATGTATGAAACCAGTAAAAAGTTTTATACAGCCACGAAGTGTTGGCAACGTACGCAAAGAAGTGGCGCCGATTGACAAAAATACAAGTAATTTTATGGAAGTAATTTTAATCCATAATACCTATTTAAAATAGAAAAGGCCACAACCAGTCGTGCACCTAACGAATAGATACATAGCAGCAGGTAGCTGCTGCTACGTAGTATATAGTGGATGGACAGAATTTTACATTACGATACAAGTGCGAAAAAAAGGAAGTTCGAAATGAGTGGCGATAAATTAAACGACGTTTTTCAGTACAGATGGCCATCCGAAGTTTCGACCTGTCATATAATAAACCACTTCTCACACTAGTGCGTAAAAAAGACACCATCTGTACTGAAAATATTGTTAAAATGAGTCTAATCGAAAATCGCAAAACAACGGATCAAAAATTGGGAGGCGTTACGAAAAACCAATTTTGCCGGTGACAAGCTGGTTTCGATGTGACGTCGGTTAGACGCTGTCAGTCTCTAGTCTATTAGACCGTGATTAGACCTGACACATTCGATGTGCATTCGGATTTCTTTATTAATTGATAAATAACCTTTTCAGTACAAATGATGCTTTTTTACGCACTAGTGCGCGCTAGAAGTGGTTCATTATATGCCAGGTCGAAACTTCGGAAGGTCACCTGTACTGAAAAACGTAGCTAGTGTTTTTTTGCGCACTAGTGCGAGAAGTGGTGTCAGGTCGAAACTTCGGAGGTCCATCTGTACTGAAAAACGTCGTATGTACGATTAAAGTGCAAAGAGGAAGTTCGTAACTCGTGTCGATTTAATCTTCGGTCGTGTTTTAATTTATCGCCACTCGTTTCGAACTTCCTTTTTACGCACTTGTATCGTAATGTACTAAGTATTTCTCAAACATGGTGTGAAATATTGATATTATGTGCCTTACAATTGGCCGCGAAATATGACGTTTCAGATGCGGCTAGGACATGAGCTCGATATTGTTATTTCATACATTTCTTGCAGGTCTAGGCCGGCAAGGTCCTATTTTTTTAAATTTCCAGTCACTGATATTTGTGACGTAACATCTAGGTATTTAGCCATTTAAAAAAAACTATAAGGGGCTTTACAGACGTGCCGACTGCAACTGGTACAAGGCCTCGGCAATATTTGATTTTTGGTGCATTTTGTTACAATTTTTTTTTTGTATCTTCGGCCAGAAACCCCTTTTGTTCCGGCCTAGTCTGTAGTAATGTACTAGTTTTTCAGCACACTCCCGCAGTAAATGTGCAATTGCACGCAGGGCCGTCGCAGGCAGAGCGGCAGTTATAGAATAATCGTTCTCCCTAGGCAGTTATAAAATATCTAGTACCGCATTTTAACTCTTCTTTATCTTTAATTACTTTTTTAGGGTTCCGTAGTTAACTAGGAACCCTTATAGTTTCGCCATGTCTGTCTGTCCGTCCGTCCGTCCGTCCGTCCGCGGATAATCTCTCTCAGCTGGATTTTTTTTTTATTAGGGTACCCCCCTTACACGTAAAGTGGGGAGTGATTTCTTTTTCATTGCAATCCTAACGTGTGATATATTGTTGGATAGGTATTTAAAATGAATAAGGGTTTACTAAAATCGTTTTTTGATAATATTCATATTTTCGGAAATAATCGCTCCTAAAGGAAAAAAAAGTGTGTCCCCCCCCCTCTAACTTTTGAACCATATGTTTAAAAAATATTAAAAAATCACAAAAGTAGAATTTTATAAAGACTTTCTAGGAAAATTGTTTTGAACTTGATAGGTTCAGTAGTTTTTGAGAAAAATACGGAAAGCTACGGAATCCTACACTGAGCGTGGCCCGACACGCTCTTGGCCGGTTTTTTTTTAAATTAATAACACAACTATAAATAACAAAATTGATAATTTCTATTTTAATTAGTCGCCCGTATAAGGCTTACACACTGTAGACTCCATATAACGCTCACACCACAGTATAGTAAAGAGTACTATTGTACACTCATTAGATCATTATAGACACCACACCAAACTAAATTCATAGGTACAACTAATATGCATTTTCTAACACGCATATTAAAATGACTACACTTTAAAGACTGAAGATTCAAAGAGATACGTATACATCAGCAGCGGCTGGTCCATACAAGCCGATTCCCACCAGCTTGCCTAAAATTTATTACTAGTAAAGTGCCTAATGTTAAGGTAGGTTTCTTTTTGCTCAGTGTTGCCTAGGAGAAAATTTCACCAGCCGCCCCTGGTGTACATAAATAGCTATAGCGATTCTATGAATAGCTAGATTTGTCCGAAAAGTGGCATCTGCGTCAAATTTACCCGTATCACGCCATACACCCTGCAGCTTAAAACCGCTACTTAATTTTAACCGTCTACACTCCACAGTTCCACACCCTCATTCTCGATCACGCATTGAAGATACTAAAATTATATTGAAAACGAATTGATGGTGTAATACAAACCAAAATACCGAATTCTTTAACATTCTTCTTCTTGAAATAAAACTATGGAAACGGATTATATCGCGTATAATGAATTTACAATTCATCCGAAGTAGAAGTAGTAACCGAAGACAATATTTTTCTTCTTTCAGTTCTTTCACATGCATCATAATGGTAGGCTGTGATACTAGGTTTTTCCCGCGACTTCGTCTGCATGGGCGAACGATGATGATGGTTACCTTAACATATCCTATGTCCCCTCTATCGTATCGTATTGAGGTGTACAATGAGTATTTTTATTGTAAAACTCAGCTGGTTTCAGTGATACAAAACTAATCTTGGCTTCCAAACCGAGAGCGTGCCACGACTGTCCAGGGTGGCTAGCCGAATGGCACAATCGGTCACGAAACGAAGCGCTAGTAGATATCTATCTCTATCGCGCTTGCGTATTGGCGCGACAGAGCCAGCGGCGTATCGCTTTCGTTTGGCGTCGGAGAAATGCCATTCGGCTACGGGGCCTGGTGCCGTAGCCGAATGGCATTTCTGCGACGCGAAACGAAAACGAAACGCCGCGAATAGTAGTCTGGCTCTGTCACGCCAATACGCACAAGCGATAGAGCGTTTCGTGAGCGTTTGTGCCATTCGGCTACGCACCCTGATCTTGCGCAGCCTTCTGCCTGGTACTGACGCGTAGCCGACGCAGATCCGCTACCTACCACACTATCATACCAGCAGCAATAGTTGACGCTACGCTACGTGGCGACCGAAAGTTAGTCTGGCGCTGTCGCGCCATTTCAAAAGAGCAATTGGGAGAGTTTGCTACGAAGCGCTTATGAAGTGTAAGCGATGGAACGTTGGTTAGGTACCCTGGGTTGACCGAAATTTTGTATTGTAGTTTAGGGGTTCCGAACATAGTCCGCGCAATCTGTGTATAATTTAGCTGGATCCGCTGACGCAGCATGTTCCCTTTACACGGATAATCCCCTACGAGGGGCTCCACTCGGCGAGGGCTTAATTAGCTCTTTTCAATAAGGAAACTACTCCCTAAAAGGCTTAGAAAAAGGCTGAGCCTTTCGGCGGTGATAGTGGTGTTTTTCACTTATCTAATTTACGATCGAAAGGATGGAAAACATATACCTACCTCTGTGGCTACCATTAGTCTTCAGTTTGATAGCGTAAACTTTACGAAAAATACATTAATTTTATGGAATAAGTGGACATTGCCCCGCAACGGTAACTTACTAGAACCAAAAATACATCAATTTACTCGCTATCTTAGAATGGATTGAAATGCTGTGCGACCCTACCTGCTTACTTTAATTCTAGCACTAAAAATCGGCTTCTCATTAAAAGTTCATACTTATAATTATGCTAGGCTTCATAGTCATCTTTTTTTTTTTTCTAGCCTGCGTTAGTGTCCCACTGCTAGGCAAAGGCCTCCCCTCTCTTCCTCCATTCGACCCTATCACTCGCATTTTTCCAGGTCGTCGCACCATCTCCTTTTTGGTCTGCCTGTACCTCTACCTACACCATCTATCGTAGTCCGTGGGTCCCACTCGGTAACCATTTTAGCCCACCTTTCAGGATGCATGCGGCAGACGTGTCCAGCCCAGTCCCACTTAAGCTTAGCGGTCTTGGCACCTACATCTACTACTCGAGTTCTGGAGCGCAGTTCCGTGTTTCATCATCTTATAGAAAACAAAAATTCACCCAAATATTTAAATGGTAAACTGTGGGGTTAAAAAAAAACACTTGGAAAAAAGACTCTCAAGAGTTATCTCCTAAAATCTCCTAAACAAAATATATTACGCAAAATTCCTGTTGCTAGGAAATCACTCTAAAATAGAACGAAATATGCTAAAATTCACCCGATACCAAATTATAGCGGGCGGTAACAGATGAACGGGTGCAGAATCAAATTATAAGGGTCCACCTGAACCCTCGTAGAAGGGGAACTAAGTTGATTTTAAGTGCAGTTTAAGGAAATTAAAGTAAAGAATTGGAAGGGTGAAAATGTTTTAGTATTTTTAGTTCGTACCGTAAAATTTATCTTCAATTTATCATATTTTTTGCGTCCGACTGATGCTGTTTGTGCTTAGCCGGGCTTACTCATGGCCACAGACTAGCCAAGGGCACTTGGCCTAAGATGGAGCGAACTCGCCCAGAATGTTCGACCTTGATTTTCTATAACATAGCTTTTGCCCGCGGCTTCATCATCATCATCATCATCATCACATCAGCCGAAAGACGTCCACTGCTGGACATAGGCCTCCCCCAAAGATTGCCACAATGACCTGTCCTGCGCCACCCGCATCCACATCCGCGGCTTCACTCGCGTTAAATTTGAAAATTGCGGAAAGCTCCATACAAACTTCCATTTCCCATTTTAGGGTAATGGGGGATTAGAAAGAGACAAAAAGTAGCCTATGTCACTCCCCATCCCTTCAACTATCTCCACTTAAAAAATCACGTCAATTCGTTGCTGCGTTTTGCCGTGAAAGACGGACAAACAAACAGGCAGACACTTTCCCAATTATAATATTAGTAAGTATGGTTAAAATCCATCCATACTATATACTATATATACTATATACTATATATACTTATACTATATACTATAAAATTATAAATGCGAAAGTAACTCTGTCTGTCTGTCTGTCTGTCTGTCTGTCTGTCTGTCTGTCTGTCTGTCTGTCTGTTACGCTTTCCCGCTTAAACCACGCAACCGATTTTGATGAAATTTGGAACAGACAATCTTTAGACCCTGAGACAGAACATAGGCTACTTTTTATTTCGAAAAAAAGGGATGAAGGGGTTGAAAAAGAGGTTGAAAGTTTGTATGGGATTTCTTAATTTTAAATGATAAAACCATGAAACTTTATATTTTAGCACTTGATAAGAAATCATTAAACATATATTTAAAGTCACATACAGGTCGAACGCGATTAATTAACATTATTTTTACCTTTAAAATAAACATGGTGGGAAATAAACATTAACTAAAAGCGGGTAGATTATATTTATTTGTCTACCCCGAACATTTATATAAATTAATAGCAGCGTTTTACCTTACAATAAAACGCATATTAAGCGAAATACCTTATTTGAAGCCTATTTAATATATTGAGAGACAGCGATACTGCTTGTAGATGCGTAGCGGTTCACAGCAGGTACCTACAGCTGAACACCTGTAAACAACTTGCAACTCCAGTTTTACGATTCAGGTTTCCCCTTCCACCAGGCGACCCGTGCCGTAGGGACGGCAACGATGTTTCATCATTGGTTCTCAAAATATTAATTTAACCGAAGTTGCAATATACCACTTACCAAACGGTTGCATCATTTATGAATTCAAATGTGAAATGAAATAAAGACGTATCTTCGAAACTGAATAGTCTAAAAATGTTGTTTACTAGCAGCGAACAACAAATACCCTCAAATGGAAAAATAAATGTGCCTTGGTTTATTGCAACTGAGTGTTGTTGCCACAGGCGTAGTTAAAAATATAGGCTTCAAATAAGGTATTTCGCTTAATATGCGTTTTATTGTAAGGTAAAACGCTGCTATTAAGCTTCTGTACCGTTATTTGAAGCCTATTTAATATATTGAGACGTGTCTGTATTCGCCTGGTGGTCAAGAAACGCCAATGTGATTAATTGAATCGCCAATGGAAATAACAACTTCAAGTGCACTTCACACATCAGATACCTTGTGTACCTATATGGAGGAATGTGAATTGCAGCTGACAGCAGCTGCAGTGACTGAATTGATAAGTGCACAGTGACCTATTTTTCTATTGTAACTTATTATTCGTCGGTAAGGAAAGTTTGAAACATTTTTAAATTTTATGTATATACCTATTATGTATATACCCATAATGATATTAAAATAAATTATGAAAAACCTGTTACTTTTTTATTTCATCCCCCTAACAAGGTCAGGTCATGACATATGTTTATGTGTATTTCATTATAATATTCAATTTAATACACTTAGTATGTTTTTAATGTTTTGACCCCGACTCTGCAATTTCCAGTAAGTAGGGTTATTGCAGTATCATTACTTTTAGGGTATAAGCGAAAAACTTAAGTTTTGGATTGTGTGTCAAATTCCTCGCAACTCGTTTATCTCTTTTCAGTATCATAGAATAATCGACATGACATAGGTACATCATATTGATATATTGATTTGCATGACATGATATTATTACATATGATATTATAGAAAACAGTTAAGGAACTGATCCATTCATTAATGCCTTATCCAAATAGTCACTATTTATTTCCGGCAATTACAGCATTACATAATAGACAGTGAATATTATAATTACTGCCTTATGGCTATGACATGGCAAAATTTGGTAGCGAAGAAAAATTTCGCTCAATCGGCTACAACTTTAAAAGTGTATAACACTAATATGCGCAGCTATTGAAAACCTTAATACCCATGGTATGACTAATGTTCCGACAATCATGGTTCTTTCGTGATGTACTTAATTCGTTTTATGAAATCCAATTTTAGTAATTTTCCCGAGCATTCTAGTATGCCGGAAATATTCTTGGCCTCTTGGGTATAACCCATACTGAACCCATGTGTAACGTGGTTCCAATTTTATTAACGGAAATAATAATCTGGGCACGTTTGGTAAGTGCTAAAAAAAAAATAATCTAATCATTCTAAAAAGTCTTATTATCATATATTAAGCACACTTGTGAATTTTTCATCATTGAAAACTCCTAAGCACAAGATACTCTTTTGGTAAACGAATCTGTCATCCAGGAAGGAAGTGTAAGTATATCAAGTAACAAGACTATTGAGGTTTTGTATAAGTATAACTTAGTCATTCGTTATACATTATGAGTATACGTATTAAGGTCATTGAATCCATGTATGAATACAGTCCTAAACAAAGTACCTCCTGTGCAATTGGTAGTAGTGGTACTACAACAGTTCAACTTTTAATTGCCTTGGTTAACAGGCTACAACTTAACCTTAGACTTTTTGTCTGGAGAGTTCTCTCCCAGTTCCCTAATATTTTTTGTTAGTTATTTACCCAATATGTATGTACTTTCTGTTAAGCCAAGGATTGGCATAGGCTAACAACGCCTAGGCGGCTAGACGCACATGTGCGAAGCGTTTTATTTGTAATTTGTACACATGTTAAGCCAATGCTGATGATAGAATTTTCTTCGTATATAAATGCCTTTTTGTTTTGGGTAACCATGCAGCTTATGAAAGCGCAAGATGTTACAATCAAATATTTTTCTCCTTAAGGATATGTATGTATTCGGGTAAGACCCGTGATTTTCGTTGGAAGCATAAAGATATATAACCATTCCATTATATGGCATGACGTAGCCTTCTGGTTTTGTAATGAAGAATATGATATTGAGGTTAAGGTACCTAGATCTGTAGTTCCGAGATCTGAGGTCCAAACAAAATTTTGAGACACTCATCAAACCCCATGGGTCATGGGCTTATTCGGCATAGCTTTAAAAATTGTTTTGACGGTCCATTTTTATATGAGTATTAAAATCATTTTGAAACCACATCAAGTACTTATCTTGCAAAATATTGTTACCAAAAACAATGATTAGGTTTGAAAAATAGTTTTCCGAATACCCCATGAATGTCATATATTTATTAACCATAGAGGTTACTTTATTTAAAAAAAAACAGATTAAAAGCTGTAATATGACAGCGTTTTAAGTTTGTAGTTGGGTTTATTAACCCGTACATTTCATCACTTCTTACGTAGGTGTTCATTCCCCTGTTTTATTTTTAAAAACGTGTTATGGCGGTAATCTTAACCTAAAACTCATAATTTAAATACGTATTGTTTCATTCGGACTAAATAATGAGTAGACGAGTCACCCCGTGCTACTTTATGAGGATGTGAACACATTTTAATGTAATGGTTCTTTGTAACATTGGTTCAGGTCGTTCCTGGAGCCTCAAAATATGTAATAACATATCACAACTGCATTCTTACATAGCGAAAAACTATGCAAAAATGTTTGCTATTTCATCCACATAGCCAATTCCTTAAGATGTGTTCAGCCCACGTGGGCTTAACTGAACAAATTAATGACCTAAAACAGTCCAAAGCAATCTGATCTTTAGATTTTTGGCCTCATGTGGCGCCGGAGCGGCCAGCGGGCTAGATAACTATTTGATTAAAATAATAGAATAAATAACCCATTTAAGATGTTTGGGAAACGGTTAATATCCTGAACCAAAGAATACTGCGGCCTTGATATGCATCAACACTATCAACAGGTTTACTTAAATGATTAAACGACCTCAAATCCCACTTTAAAACCTAAATAAGTAGGCTGATAAAACCGTGGTTAATTTTGAATATTATCGTGTCAACTCACTCCGCGTCAGCGTGAGCTAGGTGTTTCAAACGTCGTTAACGACAAAGATAAAATATGTAGTAGATAACTATATAGTGGAAAAAGTTTCCACAAAAAAAGAAACCACGTTTATCAAGTCGCCAGCAATAACTGTGATAATCTTTTTAGTCTTCACCAGACTCATCATCATCCTCCTTGCGTTATCCCGGCATTGGCCCCGGCCTGTGAAGGCCTGGGGTCCGCTTTGACAAGTCTTCTCGAGACTATTTAATGATTACTGGGAAGTGATTCCGCAGTAGAAATATATAACCCCTGTCAAAATGACTTTGTAATTAACAAAGTAAGCACTTGGTACTAAGCTTAGGAGGCGTTATCATATTGTGTTGTTTCCTCCATCACACGTAAGTTTCAAAACGCCTTGCGTAGGCCGACAAAAACCGCTTTAGAACCATGCTAATTGTATTATACCTATTATACCACATCTGCTTGATCTGCTTGTGACGCAGGATATGTAAACACGCGCCTTGCGAAGGCGGCAGGTTTTCAGCAGGCTAAATAAAATATTTAATCGCCTTGCGCAGGCAGAAAATTGAGTCACGAAAATTGCAAGCCTTGCGCAGACTGCAAAATTTTCAGCTGTCTTAACAATCATATTATTCACACACCTTGCGCAGGTGGGAAATATGAAAATGGGAAGATGCGCGTCTTGCGCAGACGGCTGGTTTTTATCTAGATAAATAGTAATACTCATAAGCCTTAATAAGCGGGAAATTTATTATCGGTACCAAAATAAATAGACATTGGGGAATCTATTTTTCCAAAAACGGAGGAAGGCTTGTACTATGGTAGCAAGGCGACATATTACTCTTATTATAGACATATGTATACTTACATACATAATAACACAACCGTAACTCGGGAAAAAATGGACGTAGTAAAAGGAAAAAGATCCAATTCATATAAACATAATTATTTGAATATAATCTCAACGTAAAAAGGGAAAAGCCATTCAAATAAAAGGCTATTTTCAGAGGATGGCTCTCTTTCGTTCAACTACGTCCCGCTATTTGTGTGCATCACACAAACATATTCCCATACTGGGATTCGAACCCAAAACCATAGGCTCTGCAGACAGGGTCACTGCCTACTGTGTTAGACTAGTGCTTTTACACCGTCTTAACACTTGATATTTTTTCCACTAATGCCTGCGTTCCACAGAATAATAATTATTATACTAGCCTTTAATATCCTTAAGCGGACTATACACAAAATAAAAACATACTGGTTGTAAATTTCTTCACACCTTGCGCAGGTAAGAAGTTTTTAGTAAGCTAGTGCTATGATGCACCCTTTTACTCTGCTTACGCAGCAGCCAAGTAATCAAATTAATCAAATACGCTCGCCTTGCGTTATTAAACGCTATTATTATAGTTAAGGATTAAAGAGTGACTCTCTCGTATGCGGATTTTCTCAATTATCTTTAACCGGAACTTATATTTGGTAATTAATACAACTCTCCACATACCTGAGTTTCACTTTGTAATCCTTTACTTCCACTGGCAAGCGGCTTAGATTTGATTAAGGCATAAGAACATTACCAAACTACATTTTTCAGAGGTATCCCTGACGATACCGTACTGTGCATTTAAAATTGCCCATATTTATTTACGGAACATTTTTCGGATTACACAAACATGTTCCCCAAAGACGCTAATGATATAGGTTTGTTAGTTACCTTTCTTTAGAGTAGAAAGTCTATTTTAAGGCACACAGGGATCGGATATAAAAGCCAACATGATACTTAGAATCAATAAATATTTATTGACGCCCTTGCCAAGTCCGGCAGCTATAGGCTTTAACTTTCGACTTTTGATCTATTTCTGAATTCCGTTACAGAATATCGATCTATTTAAAGAGATTGTAAAGGAATTTTATCCCACAGCACAGTACCTACCACAATGGGCACGCACGGAAATTATCAGGTCACAGCACAGGCTCATCTTCGGCCGCAAGGCAAAACAAACACTAATCGCGTCAATTACGACTTTAATTAGGACTGTTTTAGTCTCAAAGAGGACAAGGAGATCATTTTTCAATTTTTACTTTCTTGACCTGTTCCGTGCTTAAGACGAATCGATTCACTGAAAAAGAAATAAAAAATCGCTTACTTACGCGACACGCTGCGCTCAAAGTGAATCGATCAGGTGCTCAGCTTCTAAAACATTTAATTTATAATAGTAAACGAACGGTAAAACCGTTTTCTAAAACGATATTTTTGATTAAACTTACAAAAAATTCCAAGAATTAAAGAATTCTAAGAATTTTTTGTAGTGAACCGAACGTTCCGACAAACAGAACGCCAATGATGAAACATCGTTGCCGTCCCTACGGCACGGGTCGCCTGGTGGAAGGGGAAACCTGAATCGTAAAACTGGAGTTGCAAGTTGTTTACAGGTGTTCAGCTGTAGGTACCTGCTGTGAACCGCTACGCATCTACAAGCAGTATCGCTGTCTCTCAATATATTAAATAGGCTTCAAATAACGGTACAGAAGCTTAATATCGGGTAGTTTTGTGTTGTTTACATCTCCGGTGACATTTTGCTGGGACGTCAGTCTTCCGCGACCACGGCCAGTGCAACCTGGCCGAAACGTTGGGAAAAAAGGTAAAAATAATGTTAATTAATCGCGTTCGACCTGTATGTGACTTTAAATATGTGTACAAAGCGCGAGAACTTAAAGTGTTATATCATTAAACATCTTGATAAGGGATAGGGATAGGGATAGCGATAGGGATAGCGATAGGGAAAGCGATAGGGATAGCGATAGGGATAGCGATAGGGATAGCGATAGCTATAGCGATAGCGATAGCGATAGCGATAGCGATAGCGATAGCGATAGCGATAGCGATAGCGATAGCGATAGCGATAGCGATAGCGATAGCGATAGCGATAGCGATAGCGATAGCGATAGCGATAGCGATAGCGATAGCGATAGCGATAGCGATAGCGATAGCGATAGCGATAGCGATAGCGATAGCGATAGCGATAGCGTTAGCGATAGCGATACGGATACGGATACGGATACGGATACGGATAATATGGGTATCGTTAGAGGGATACGTATAATCGGTCGGCGGTCTCTTACAATCAATGTGCTCTAAGACGATCGTTGTTTGCTTGCTTGAAGATTACGTTTGCGATAAGTATAAGCAAAATGTAAAAAATTGTAAGGGATAATAGAAAAAAGTACTTTTTACCCACCGATCATAGTGTCGAAATACGGGCTATGTGGGATGTTTATAAAGGTTTCCCCAGCGTATATAGAATTACCTACGCTGTGGTCGATGTGTAATATTTCTACAATCATTGCAAGCCAAAGTATTATGTGCAATCGAAATAATCGCAGATAAATATACCTACAGAGAAACCTACGGTCCCTACGGATCCAAATGAAAATCTTAATGAATACTTTTATTACGCGGGCGAAGCCGCGGGTAAAAGCTAGTATAATTATAATATTGATCTAAGCCTAATTACATATTATATAAATATAGGTACATCTATGTTTTCAAAAGCGGTAGGCAAAGCACATGTCTTAGCAATTAACGGGATATTTCAGTGAAATTGTGAAATGTACCTTTGGTCGTGTTTTAACCATCATAAGTTGGAAATTACCTATTCGCATGTGTATAACCTATACCTACAACGTTTTACAGTATATAATGGTGCTGCTTTACTGCTTACAGGAAACATCATGTGTGTTGTCAATTAAATTATTCGTATTGAAATTAAGTTCTTTCTTCTCATCAATTTCCTCAGTCTTGCTATGTACCTCTACATTATATACTAAATAATTAATATAATTTTTTTTTTTTAATTAATGTTTATTAATGTTTGTTTGTGTTAGCTGATATTTAGTTGTAAGATTTGCTAGGTTAATTTGTAAGATTTGATTTATGTTTAGAATAAGTTTTATTATTGATATATATTGCTAATTGATAAATACATACTTATTGATATCCATTGTAATTTAATTAATATCGATGTCCTGTAAGAAATTTCTTAGATCATTCATTATAGTTACCAGTTTACCATTATTATTTATAAGACCCAAACGACTTGTAAACATAGTTTGGTCGTAATCTAGATTTCTGTTAGAGTCTAAAATCCAAGCATATTTATGTGTTATCACATCTATATGTAACATGTTGTTGAAAACTTCAATCCTGGTATTGAAAATGTTTGAAAAGTTTCCAGACCATATACCAGGTTGGAACATATAGAATAAAGTTTGTATGAGTTCACCCTGAAGTTTTTCGCGAATCTATGTCATTAAATTGTGGTAGTTGCATGTAGATGTGAAATCATTATCTCCTATAAAAATTGTACAATAGTCCGTCTCGGACAGATTTTTGGTTCTTTCTGTAATGTTTCTTAATAATTCTTTAACACCTCCACCCGGATTGATAAAGTGGCACAAATCGAAACTATTATTAAACATATTAAGAGCTATGTTTGTTATTTTATTTTTGTTGTTTGCGCTTAAAATGTACATTTTTAATACCTACTACTAAAGATTAAATTATGTAGGCGTGCTCGTGTAGGGACTTAACTCATAAATAGGATCTACATAAAAGGTTTTATTTTCATTTTACAATACAAAAAACATTTATTTATTTTTGTTACCGAACTTAATAGTTAATAAATGTTACCAATACATAATTATATTGCCATTTGAAGAAACACCGCTGCTACGATACTTCTAAGGTTTTAGTCGAATTCGAATTTTGTCGAGATGTCGTCTGTATATAAGTATGTGACATTATCTGGGTAAAGGGACCTTATTGTCGATGGCGCTTACGGCGTTATGAGCGATGTTCGTGTACAAATACGACGCCGTGGGACGTAAGCGCCATCGTCAATAAGGTAAGGACGCGATTTAATCCGTTTCCATAGTTTTATTTCATGAGTAACTATCGCGGTAACCGAAGACAATATTAAGGTCCCTTTACTCAGATAATGTCACATCCAATCCTTACTAATATTATAAATGGGAAAGTGTGTGTATGTTTGTTTGTCTGTCTTTCACGGCAAAACGGAGTGACGAATTGACGTGATTTTTTAAGTGGAGATAGTTGAAGGGATGGAGAGTGACGTAGGCTACTTTTTGTCTCTTTCTAACGCAAGCGAAACCGCGGGCAAAAGCTAGTATTTTGATAAATGGACGATAGGTATTAAAATTGCAAAGCTATTTTTTAATTGTCATAGTCAGTCTCGATATGTTTTTGACATTGTTTTTTTTTTTTAATTCTCAATATCTCACGTCAGTATCTCAAAATGTTTCTGGTTTTTATAAAAATTTAAACAAAAATGAAAATCCACTGCATTATTTGCACATCGCTCGCAGAGAATATTCAAATTTACAATTGTATTTTTTAGTATAGTTTTAGTATAGCCATCGAGAGGAACGGTGAAGCGCTTGCTGTTTCACTGGACATCTCGAAGGCCTTTGACAGGGTTTGGCACGCAAGTCTCCTTAGCAAGCTTCCTGCATACGGCATCCCTGCTGACCTTTGCAGTTGGCTATCTGACTTCCTGAGTGAACGGTCGATCAGAGTGGTCATTGATGGCTGCTCTTCGGACCTCATGGCCATTGACGCCGGTGTTCCTCAGGGGTCTGTTCTCTCCGCAACCCTTTTCCTGCTTCACATAGACGACATGCTGCAACCCAGCATTGTCGGCTATGCAGACGACAGTACGGTTGTTGAGAGATATTTAGCTGGTGCAGGGGACAGCAGGGACGACATACATTCACAGAGAGAGGCCATGGTTGAGCGAGCGAACTTGACCCTTAGTCGCGTTTCCCAGTGGGGGGACGACAATCTGGTCAAGTTCAATGCCACCAAAACGCAGGCGTGTCTGTTTTCGGCAAAACGGAGTCCGTTCGATCTGACTCCTACTTTCCGGGGTGCATCTGTACCTATTACCGACAGCCTAGAACTCCTCGGTGTGGAGTTGAGTTCAGTCCTCAACTTTGGCACCTTCATTGAGTCTAAAGCACAAACTGCGGCCAGAAAGCTGGGCATCCTAAATAAGGTGAAGCGATACTTCACACCTGGACAGCTTCTAACACTCTATAAAGCTCAAGTCCGATCCTGTATGGAGTATTGCAGCCACCTGTGGGACGGCTCAGCCAAATACCAACTCGCTGCTTTGGACTCAGTGGAGCGCAGAGCCAGGAGGATGATTGGCGACAAGAAGCTAACGGCCAAGCTACAGTCTTTGGCCCATCGGCGGAAAGTCGCTAGTCTGTCGGTGTTTTACAGGTTGCACTTCGGGGAGTGTGCTCAAGAGCTACACGAGCTTATTCCACCGTCCCCATTCTACCATCGGACTCTTAGACGCACGGCAGGTCTCCATCCTTACTTGGTGGATATTCCACGAATCCGCACGAAGCGCTTTGCTTCTTCTTTTCTTATGCGCACTGCCAAGGAGTGGAATTCCTTGCCGGCGGCTATATTTCCGAGCTCATATAACCCGGCAACCTTCAAATCAAGAGTGAACAGGCATCTTCTGGGCGAGCTCACTCCATCGTAGGCCACGTCTTTGCCTTTGGCTAGTCTGTGGTCAAGAGTAAGCCCATTTATAATAAAAAAAAAAAAAAAAAAAAAAAGTATAAATTGGAACACAAGGCATATTAACAACATAAATATTCCAAGTTCACTATACCTATATTTTTTCCCCCAAATACTTATTCATACCACTTATATAATATTATGAATGTGAAAGTTTGTGTGTCTGTTCAGTTTGTACGGCCGTCTTTCCCGACAAAACGGAGCAACGAACTGACGTGATTTTTTTAAGACGAGATAGTTGAAGGGATTGAGAGTGACATAGGCTGCTTTTTATCTGTTTCTAACCCCCCACTTCCCTAAAATGGGGGGTGGAAGTTTTTATGGAGCATTACGCAATTTTCAAATTTATTGCGAGTGAAGCCGCGGGCAAAAGCTAATAGTATTTTATATTGACATTCAAACAGTGACATTTGAAAAAGTGGAGTTGCTGTTGCTGATGATAATCCGAACGGATTTTTAGCAGACGCAAAGCCATTTATAACACGAGTGGGATTAGTTGGGAGGGTTACAGATTTCCTCTCACAAGATATTCCTTTCAGACAAGCTACGTTTATAGAAGTCGCCACATAGGCGTTAACTTAGTATTTACATTTTATTGACATAGGTGCCTCGCTCGAAAGGTACATACAATACAAAAGAGTAATCAGGCAATCATAAATAATTGACATAGAATGTTCTGACAGAAGTTAAATTGTTGTGTACAGTCATCACAAAATTTAATATATTGTATCAGCCAAAGCGCGAAATATATCGTAACACAACTTTATTGTAAAGGGGTAAGTATTCTTATTCTTCATTTTGTCACAGTATAATAAACAGTACTATCGTACAGTATGGCCAATCCCGCTCCCCGCTGAAAGTGCCGCTCACCTCCTCTCGGTTACCGCCTGTCAAAAACGCGAACAGTCGACCTGTTATATCTCATACAAGCATGGTACGCGTTACACGAGCTTAGAATGTGTGCTAGTAACGCGCAACTTTCATATATTTGATCGCCAGTGTCCGAAATGTGATTTTGAATTCTCTGTGCTTTATGTAAGGCTCTTGATTGATAATTCTTATTTTCAATTATGTATTTTTTTCATGTAATTATAAATAAATTATTATTATCATTTCAGTCGCCTCTCAGTATTGCGACATCTATCGTGAGATTATCTGCCACACATCAAAATCGTCAGTGTTGCCAGTTCAGTGCAGACCGATTGCCTGACGGCGACAATTACTGGCAGCTAACCTATCAATCAATCAGCAAATTTTAATTGATCCTATTTTGTTACCAACATTTAGTAATATAATTCGACTTTCGTAAGATATATACAGGATAATTGTTATAATTAAGAAAATATAGATACTAGACAACCTTAATGACGAAATAAAACTTAATAAAATCTCAATTCATCAACAAAATCTTGGTAACAAAATAGGAATTAATAAAAACAAATTTAACTTTTTCCTTAATTTTTGTACAAAGTTGACGGGAATTGCTGTGAAACGGTTACGATAATTATGAGACTGCACTTTTATACGACCTGTATTTATTGATATATTTTAGGGCAACTTCATCAAATTCACAAATCGTCACTACTTTTTAAAAAACTTGTATCTTCGTCTGTCAATGAAAAGAAAATTGTAGTAAGTATGTATGGAATGCATAAATACTTACTGCGTTTTAACTTTGAGGAGCAGCGTGAGATACGAGATTTTTTCAAAGTAGTGACGAAATGGTAATTTTTATTGGCGGTGCAATCAGAAAGCACATTTCCTATGTCAGAAAAAGTAGGTTACGTAACAACACAACAGTTTAACTAAATATAAGATTACCATTGAAATCATATAATTTTCATGTTTTTCAGCACCATTTGTTGAAAACCTACCGACTGCGCCATATCAGAAGATACGAGTATGTACATAAATGAAAATTGCCGAGAAATTGCCTTTTTAAAATGTTTCTTTGCTTCTGATCGTGATAATTTATATAGCACGGCAATGATTTCCTCGAAACGTTCGAGGATAGTTTAAAAATTAAGTGACAAATTACAAGTAAAACTGTGTAAGGTGCAGCGGGGCAAATCTCGACTGCGGCCAATTATAAATAGAGATGGGTCGTGGGTAAATACCCAATCTACCCACCCAGGTATTTACCCGGTAAATACCTATCTACCCGGTATTTACCCGTATCTACCCAAATTGACGGGTAGATTCATTTCATGTTGGACATGCTGATTTGTGTTAAAATGGAGATAAATACTAAGTTAGTGGTTGTAATTTTTATACACAATTTGAAACGAAACTGTTCAGTCAAATATACAATTAAGTTTACAGAAGTTTTTAATGTATATTTTTAAAAATAATTTAAAAAATATGTTTTATGAGTGCTTTTTAGATTGCATTAATTAGTCGTATTTATACGATAAAGATAAACTTCCTAGTACTGGTTGGAGGGGGTTATGGTGGGGTTAGGGGGGTAAAATGTATTTTTTTCATATTTCATGGAAACTATCATTAATATCGAAAAGTATTGTATGTACGAACTAAAGTATACACAATTTCCTACAAAAAAGTTTATATGCATTTTTGTCATAAAACATACTATGTATGAGTTATGAGCTTGAAAAAGAGATTTTTAAAATATTTTTATTCACATATTTTTATTTACAGTTTTAATTTATCAAACTTATAATTTATACTAAAAGCATTTGAAATTATTTCCGTATGTCAGAGAATGATATTACACGATTTTTATAGTTGGAGTGATACACTAAAATCACTCTTTATCTCATAGCAACCTATTCGTTCCCAATTTGAATAAACATCATGTGTACAATTACAAAGACTGACTTAAATTAATCTATTTTCGGCCAAACACCATTTAAAAACGTCAAATTTGGAAGAAAAATTAAAATACCCGCGTATTTACCCGCGGGTAGGTAAATATCGGGTATTTACCCGGTAAATACCCACCGTCGGGTATTTACCTGGGTAGTTACCCATCTCTAATTATAACAAATCCATTTTTTCTATTATTACACTATAATGTTGAGTTCTACATGTATCCACTGAACACGCCTACGATATACAACCGGTGGACACTATTTAATAATGCAACATTGTAAAACATGGAGAAATAGACCAGTTATATTTGCCCCCCCAGTCGAGTTTTGCCCCGCTGTACCTTACCTACTTATCGCAAATGTACCTTTGTACATTATAGGTAGGTACATATAATTCCTATTCCGGTGTTATTAGCAGAGATCATAGATCACGAGAGTAAATTATTTTCCTACTAATTTGATGTCTGAAGTGAAGTCAAATTAAGTATTAAGGCATATATTCCCTTTCCGAGCTCTGTTTAGTAGTTTACATGTAAAACTTCGACGAACTTCGTGCTCGTGGTTACTTACCCCTTTATTCATAAACGTTCACTAAAGTTATCAAGCCGATAAAGTTCGTTTGTCCCTTTCCGACGTATTGGTGTGATAGAAAGGGACAAACAAACTTTATCGGCTTGATAACTATGTATAGTGAACGTTTATAAATAAGGAGGTTAGCCTATAAATCCGATGTACATACGCACTTTGTATCGCGCAGGTGTGTAGACAACTTAATGAGCGGCAGTTAAACCTTCCCCAGATGTGTTTTATCATCTCAAGGAGCTTTATCAGCGATTATGGCCCTTACGACGAAGGCATAAGGGTCACTAAATTCGTAATGACACGTCGTTACGGTATCCGTGTGAGAGCTGAAACATTTCAATAGCTAACAGAGCAAACTATTCTAGCGCTCGATGGAACCTGACTACTTGGATTCTTACAAACTAGATCTATCTAGTTCGCTCGAACATCTTTCTCTGTTACTCTGACTGCGCTAAGACGGAAAGAGAAATATGCTCAGCAGGTCGTTAGCTTTGGCGCTGGCGGTAGTTGTTCTATTTACCAAGGAGGAGCATCTTTAAGAGGTAGCATATACTCGAGAGATGTAAGTTCAGCTAATGCATAATATGGAGAAGTGTATCATTTTGGGGCAAATGAGTGGTAAACGCGCTTGGGGTGTGGCTCGTAAGAGATGGTCTGACTGTGTGAAGAAGTCGACTGGCGGCAGTCCACATGGCTTATGACCGCGTTCAATGGAGACACGCTACTTGTGGTCGCGATCCTCAGCATTGAGGGAACGAGGAAGAAGAATATTTACTCGAGAAAATTCGACCCATACCACCGTGACAGAGGTGGATAAGGTCAATACGGATAAATGTGTCTGCCCTTCACATTTGACCTTTTTACTCATTGTCACAGGTGTTTCTGCGAGTTCATACCTTTTTGTTACTCACAATTAGTGATAAACAGGGCCCGTACCTTTCATGCCGATGACATCAATTTGACGTCACGCTGCATATAAGATGATTCAAATAATTTTATTGTAATAATTAATCATTATTCATCAATCAATTTAATCATGTACAAATGACTTCAAAAGTGAGCTATACTCATACGTGAAATAATTAATATCTACTTGATACGTGAAACGAAAAGGAAACAATTTTGTTTTGTTTTTTAATTTATTGAAATATGGTAACAAAACTATTTAATAAAAAGTATGTATAAAAATAAACAAATAATTTAATTTACTATTCACGTATCAAGTAGGTATTAATTATTTTACGTATGAATAGATTACTATTGAAGTCATGATTAAAATGATTGATAAATAATGATTAATTATTAAATAAAACTCTTGAATCATCCTATATGCAGCGTGACGTCAAATTTATGTCATCGGCATGAAAGTTCCGGGCCCTGGTGATAAACGTATGAACTCTCAATAAACACTGATTAGACACAGACACACTTCACCTTATGACACACTCACACTAACTATATATACTTAATTTACATTGTAGTTTAAAATGTATATTTCCGTGGTTTAACTTATAAATAATTATCATTTTATTTTCCAAATAAATCTTTCCTTTTTTGTTCTGATATATCTTATAACTTTCTAGTTTTATGGAAACTCTGCTACTGGCACATAAGTGCCATATAAATGTCGAACTGTTTGGCAACAGGCGACGCCAATGGCGGCGTGCGTCACGTAAGCAATGACAATACTGATCGGTATATAGTCGTACGTAATCGTAACCACTAAGGATGTCCTGCTTGCGTTTTATGAAGCTCGTAAGGAACCTTGTCCATGCGATGGATAGATATTATTTATTTTTTATTATTTACATGTGACGTTGTGGGATTGGGCAGGACATGTCTGCCGAATGCATCCGGATCGGTGGGCCAAATTGGCTACCGACTGGACACCACAGATTAGCCGGGGCAGAGGTAGGCCAAAGAAAAGATGGCGGGATGACCTCGACGCATTTTGCAGCGACTGGCCAGAGCAGGCGGCAAATCGTGATGAGTGGCGGAAGAAAGGGGAGGCCTTTGCCCAGCAGTGGGACACAATTATAGGCTAGGAAAAAAAAAACATGTGACGTTTAGCGTCATAGGTAGTGGTAGAGGTAGGTAGGAAATGAGAAAGAAGAAATAAATTTGCAAGTTTATTTACAAAATAGAAGCCAGGGACGTGGGAAATTAATTTTGAATTTTGAAGTTTATCAAATCGGCCAGCACCAAACGCATAGTAGGAAAAAATGTTGGAGAAAATAGAACCGTTACATACATACAAGTATATAAGTACATTACACAATGCACCAAAAGTAACTGATATCCTGAATAGCTTTTCTAAATATAGACAAATCTATATAGTCCGTGTTCAGAAATGTCAAAGTTGAATTATTTTTCTATGTACAGACACACATCTCTTTTACCAGTTACAGAATGGCAGTTACTTAAAGCGTTATTTGATCCACTACTTTTGATGCTGACTGTACCTACATCATTCAAAATCAGGTCGGAGACGATTTGATGACGTCATTCCGCTAAAGTACCTAGATACTTAGCTGATGTCGCTTCTTACGGTGCTGTTCCAACACAATTTCCAGCGATTCTCATACAATTGCCGCGTTTGTTCAACACGCACCAACTAACTATGGAGCAAACGCGGCAATGGTATGTGAACTGCTGGCAATTGTGTTACCCGTGTAAAAGCACCTTTACCAGCAGTTTTGGCGACTCAATACTCAATGGTCATATTAACTCCAGTACCCAAAGGTTGTCTTGAAGAGATCGCTCTTAAGCGATAAGACCGCCTGTTGTTACCTCTGTTTAATTTGTTTTTGTTTCTTGTGCATTACTTGTAAACTACGTGAGGTGTGCAATAAAGAGTATTGTATTGTATTGTAATACCATATCTACGACTATCTCGTATGTAGGTAGTTGACATACTAAAAGTTGGCTTCGTTTTCAGAATCTGAATTAAGTATGATAACGCAACATTTCTAGGCCTGTACATGGCTAAAAGTAAACTAACCCTTCAGTAAACACATAAGGCCTGTTTTCATAGCTTTTAAGTATATTTGAACGCAAACCCAGCTGTTGACAGTAATCCCCGCCGTCTGCATAGTTTTTGTTGTAATAAAACGACACCGGACCCTCTACCCTGAGTTTAGACGTTTTAAATACTCGTAGTGAAACGAAGAAATCTATAGATTAAACGCCACGGAAAATTTTACTCAGTAAGAGAACAAATCGGACCCCAGGCTCCCATGAGCCGTGACAAATGCCGGGATAACGCAAGGAGGGTGATGATGATGCAGTAAGAGAACAGCGCCCTCAAACAGGTACGTATTAATAAACCAAAAATTACAAACATTAATGCAACGAAAGAAGTTGAAATATTACAAAATCAACTACATTTTTTGTAGATTTATTGCGTAACATTTGTATATCATCGTTATCATCGATAATTAATATTTTGGAACTTAATAATTTCCTCATAGGTGATGTAAAAAGCGGTATGTGTCACTTGCTAGCAAAATAATTTCCATCTTGTGAGTTACGCTCAGGATTCTATTTTAATATCCCTCGCTAAGTTCAGGATTCAGGAACAAATATGTTCATATAATTCATGACACAAATAAATGCTCTTTGCGGAATTCCAATCCAGGACCATCGGCTTAGCAAACAGGGTGGCTACCGACTATGCCAGACCTGGCCCCGTGCGTAGCCGAATGGAATTTCTGCGACGCGAATCGCCACTAAAACGCAAAAAAGAAAGGTAATCTGTGTGCGTAGCCGAATGCACAAACGCTCACGAAATGCTCACGATAATATCTCTTTCGTAGCTATCTATCTTTATCGCTCTTGCGTATTGGAACGATAGAGCCAGACTACATTTCTGCGGCGCTTCGATAGCGATTCGTTTCGCAGAAATGCCATTCGGCTACGGGGCCTGGCTCTGTCGCGCCAATACGCAAGAGCGATAGAGATAGATAGCTACAAAAGATATTATCGTGAGCGTTTGTGCATTCGGCTACACATACTGTAGTCAAATATATCAACGTACGTCTAAATCTCGTGGTAGAGGTTCTGGTCGCAACTTTAAACGGCGGCCGTTACGGGTTTGTTTTAGTTCGCATTTCGCATACCTTTTAGTAACGTGGACTGACCAAATATATGGACATGCATTTAGCATCAAAAATGACAGTCGAGGAAAAAATATTGCTATCAAAATCTTGGTCTATTTAAAACCCATTTTTTTTTCAAATATTTCAAATATGTTTCTAGTAGTAACAATCCATAGTTTTCTCATACATATAATTTATCACATTTTTTAAATTCCAAATGAGTTGAAAAATCGAATAAAATTGTGAAAGAACGCTCGCAGAAAAGTATTGTAACTACTAATTGATCAGCGTTTTCTCTCAAGTTATTATTTTTTATTAACGTCTACGTATGTACGTTTTGATGTAGGTATATTTTATGGTCTAGGTCACCCCCAAAAAGTGCGACACATTTCTCTGACTAAAATATAGTGCTTACAATAAAGTGTACATACAATATATGTCTATAAGTAAGGCTATGTAGTTTTCCGCTGTCCAAATGAGTTTAAGTTTAGTAACGTAGGTACTTAATTTAATTTTAGTGTGTGTCCAAAACACATACTAAATGCGCCGAGGGCCAAATGAAAACCTGTGGTTAGATACTTCGTTATACCTATTTGTAGTGTAAGTAGTTTTGATTGCGTTTACATTTGTGTACCTACTTACTTACATTTTCTGATTGTGCGTTTGACACGAAACAAAAAAAAAGTTATGGGGCTTCGAATATCAGATTTTGCATGATTTAGAAAAAATATACAAAACTCGTATCTCTAGAACCGTGGCTCCAAAGACAAAAAGGAAGGAAATCGTCACTACTTTAAAAAAAACTTGTATCTTCGTCTGTCAATGAAAAGAAAATTGTAGTAAGTATGTATGGAATGCATACAGACTTACTGCGTTTTAACTTTGAGCAGCAGCGTGAGATACGAGATTTTTTCAAAGTAGTGACGAAATGACACCACAAATCCCCTAAAAGATGTTGTCGGGTCATGTGCCAAAAACCCAGTATATTTTTTTTGTACTACGTCGGTGGCAAACAAGCATACGGTCCGCCTGATGGAAAGCGGTCACCGTAACCTATGGACGCCTACAACTCAAGAAGTGTCACGTGCGCGTTGCCAACCCATTAGAAACCTGTACACTCCCTTTTGCTGTGCTAAGTACATAGCAAAAAGGAGTATACAAGTTCCAAGGAGGGTTCGGCTTGCTGACGACTCAAAGGACAATAGACGGAACAAATTACTTCCGTAGGTCCTTCATTCACCAGCACACCGCACCCTCGTTGAGCTCTGGAAGCCTTACTCACCGGCAGGAACACAACATAAGTATTAGCTAATTAGGTATACTAAATTTTTGCTAACATCTAGGAAAAATATGTTGAACGGTTTAATATCCAAAGAGGGAAATGGGGACCGTAGTCCATTCCATAATGTCCATATCATAAGGTACATAATTATGTAGGTAGTCATAAAGTATTATGTAGAGATGGGCCGAATATTCAGTAAATATTCGGTATTCGGCAAGTTTTTCAATGTTCGTATTCGGCCGAATAATTCTGTTGCATTGCCGAATATTTACCGAATAAACAAAGTAAATAACTAATGAAGATCGTACGTATTCCATTGGATAATAAGCTCCTATTTTAGTAGCTTTCTAAGGAACTACCAAAAATGTGTCAAAATATAAACACAATTGTTTTGTAATAAAGTTAAAAAACCGTAGTTTAAGAGTTGAGAAGAGTTCAGAGTTGTTTTAACTAAGTTTTAGCTATCCACTAAATCATAAGAACATAGTTGTAGTATGTATAACCATTATTTATCAATCATTTCATAATCTTAACATTCGCTTTAAAATATATGGCGTAACCGAATATTCGGCCGAATGTTCGGTTCGGTAAGAGCTGAACCGAATGTTCGGCCGAATATTCGTATTCGTCAAAGTCCATATTCGGCCCATCTCTAGTATTATGAAACACTGGCGACTGTCGACTTTCCTTTGATCAATATTATATATTTATATTTTTCTGGAACGATATGAGTGCTTGACATAATAATAATATCGACATTCCTTTTCACTCAACGGCAATGTACCACTTCAACATCAAAGGGGAATATGTAAAATATTCTGATCATCGACTCGTCGCAATAATAAGCAATAGGAAGGGTAGGTATTCGTAAATTGCATTTTACTTTATTCCGGTGAATACCATGACTTTTGAAAAGATATACAATGTTTATTTTACTTAAACCAGAAGAAAGTACACTAAAACATACATACATACATATAATCACGCTTATATCCCATAAAGGGGTAGGCAGAGCACATGAACTACTAAGTTTCAGTGCCACTCTTGGCAATAAGGGGTTGAAAGAAATCCAAATTGTGACATAATAAATAATAAACACACACTAAACATAATAAATAATAAACTAAAACTAACTCAAATTATAAATATTTCAAAAGTATTTACACACTAAAAAACCGGCCAAGAGCGTGTCGGGCCACGCTCAGTGTAGGGTTCCGTAGTTTTCCGTATTTTTCTCAAACACTACTGAACCTATCAAGTTCAAAACAATTTTCCTAGAAAGTCTTTGTAAAGTTCTACTTTTGTGATTTTTTTTCATATTTTTTAAACATATGGTTCAAAAGTTAGAGGGGGGGGGGACGCACTTTTTTTTCCTTTAGGAGCGATTATTTCGGAAAATATTAACATTATCAAAAAACCGGCCAAGAGCGTGTCGGGCCACGCTCAGTGTAGGGTTCCGTAGTTTTTCGTATTTTTCTCAAAAACTACTGAAGCTATCAAGTTCAAAACAATTTTCCTAGAAAGTCTTTATAAAGTTCTACTTTTGTGATTTTTTTCATATTTTTTAAACATATGGTTCAAAAGTTAGAAGGGGGGACGCACTTTTTTTTCCTTTAGGAGCGATTATTTCCGAAAATATTAATATTATCAAAAAACGATCTTAGTAAACCCTTATTCATTTTTAAATACCTATCCAACAATATATCACACGTTGGGGTTGGAATGAAAAAAAATATCAGCTCCCACTTTACATGTAGGGGGGGTACCCCAATAAAACATTGTTTTCCATTTTTTATTTTTGCACTTTGTTGGCGTGATTGATATACATATTGGTACCAAATTTCAGCTTTCTAGTGCTTACGGTTACTGAGATTATCCGCGGACGGACGGACGGACGGACGGACGGACGGACAGACAGACATGGCGAAACTATAAGCGTTCCTAGTTGACTACGGAACCCTAAAAAACGATCTTAGTAAACCCTTATTCATTTTTAAATACCTATCCAACAATATATCACACGTTGGGGTTAGAATGAAATAAAATATCAGCCCCCACTTTACATGTAGGGGGGGTACCCTAATAAAATTTTTTTTTCCATTTTTTATTTTTGCACTTTGTTGGCGTGATTGATATACATATTTGTACCAAATTTCAGCTTTCTAGTGCTTACGGTTACTGAGATTATCCGCGGACGGACGGACGGACGGACGGACGGACGGACGGACAGACAGACATGGCGAAACTATAAGGGTTCCTAGTTGACTACGGAACCCTAAAAAACTACAGCAACTCAATCATAAAAAACCGGCCAAGAGCGTGTCGGGCCCCGCTCAGTGTAGGGTTCCGTAGTTTTCCGTATTTTTCTCAATAACTACTGAACCTATCAAGTTCAAAACAATTTTCCTAGAAAGTCTTTATAAAGTTCTACTTTTGTGATTTTTTTTATATTTTTTTAACATATGGTTCAAAAGCAGCAGCAGCAGCTGGAGCAGAAGAATGCAGGTGTTCGTAAACAAGTGTTTGCGGCGAATCGTTGGAGTCTTCTGGCCACGGACCATCTCTAATGCGAATCTGTGGGAATCGACTGGACAAAACCCTATAGCCAAAGAGATACTTCTGGGGAAATGGCGCTGGATAGGTCATGTCTTACGAAGACCAAACAACCACCTGTCCAAGCAAGGGTTGACTTGGAATATTCCCGGATCAAGGGGGAGAGGTCGCCCGCGGACTACCTGGAGGCGCACGGTGGAAAAGGAGGCTGGCTCAGTGGGCCTCGGCTGGGCGCGCCTGGAGGAGGCCGCGTCGGACTGGGAACAGTGGAAATCCTTCCTGAGAGCCCTATGCCCCTGATGAGGGACAACAGGATAAAATCATCATCATCATCATGGTTCAAAAGTTAAAAGGGGGGGGGGTATAAACAGGTATAAACTAGCTTTTGCCCGCGGCTTCGCTCGCGTTAGAAAGACACAAAAAGTACCCTATGTCACTCGCCATCCCTTTAACTATCTCCAGTTTAAAAATCACGTTAATTCGTCGCTCCGTTTTGCCGTGAAAGACGGACAAACAAACAGACACCCACACTTTCCCATTTATAATATTAGTATGGATTACTAATATACATTGTACATAAGAGTTTTGAATGATTCACGGTTATTTTCATTAGACTTATATTGACCGGGATATAGACCGTGATTACCTTTTTGATTTTTGTCGAGCTCCCGATATTTCGACGCAGTTGCATGCATCATGATCACGGAAAACTGACGAAGGCGGGTGGATGTTAAAGTTGCATAGACAGCGCGCGATCTACCCTCCTTCGCGCGCGTCGGCTGCGTTCACTTTCAGCGTTACCACTGGTCGCATTCACACTCGATGGTCTGTCCAAACACACTACACTCACAGTGTCACTACGTTTGTTCAATTCTGACTTCACCGGTTTTTTACACAAACAAATCACTGGATTCCATACATTAGATAGTTTGAAGCCATCCTCACGATTGAAATTTTTATATTTGTGAATCTCAATGGCTTCTCTTACCAATCTCGGTAAGTAGTGGCGTTCCGTCGAAATTACCTCAGGACTATGCAACTCGATCCAATGATTTGCACCCGACTCAATTACATGTACAATTGTACATGCTCTAGTGTTATTTATAATTTAATGGCAAATACAAATGTATATGTTTAAACATTTTAGCAACTTAAAAGTTATATCTCATTCATTAACATGCGTATAGGCAACTTACCTAGAGTACCTGTAACAAGCTTAAAGTATTAATTAACCGTTAAATATTTTGAATAACAATTACAAATAGTCAAACAGAATTAGTATAAAGTAATATTAACTAAGTTAGTACTTAGTCTCTAATATTTTAGCTGGGTGGAAAAGTTAATTAGTTCAGAAATACGTTAAAATTAGAGACTAAACAATGTTACTCAGATTGCCGAGACTTCTTAACATTTTCCATGAAATTTTATAAGAAAATCGTCCGTTATTATTCGCTACCTAAAACAGGCACCACAAATAAGGAATATAATAATGAGACAGCAAAAAACGTAAGTAATACGTACCTACTTCTTTGCGAAAAGTAATTTCATACATGACTGTACATCAAAGAAAACCTTGAATTTTTACTTTGGCTTTTGTAAAGTCGAGAAAACATTGCGGAAACATGTTCACGTCCGAGATAATTAATCCTGACAAGTCAAACTAAATACGATTCTTAAACCAACTGGAAGAGAAGAGAAAAAAAAATCATAAGACATCTTTACACAAATTGACTAAGCGTGAAGTCACTCGAGAAGGCAACACCAACTCCCCAAGAAGCAAAGCAAATAACTTGCTACTATGACACATAGTTACAAATACCAGATAATCGTGCATACATACGTATGCAGACAGCTTAGATAAGCCCGAGAAAAATATAATATGACAATGATATAGCTCTTCATGACTACCATGAGCTTTTAATACCTATGAACTATTAACTCGATAACATAAACGTCACACAAAATGATATTAGTTATCTCCCCCGAACGATTACTTACTTTACAAAAATACAGAAAATTTTCGAGACTTTTATACTATCGTTTATTTCTTCTTCTTACTCTTCTTCCTACCCTTATCCCACGTTATGTGGGGTCTGTCGTTTATGTAACGTATTAAAAAGTCAAGCGACACGATTTACATTTTGAGAAAGTGACTGGAGGGAGGTAATAAACATTTTGAGTGACTGACTGACTATACCTATAATCACGCCTGTATCCCACAAAAAGGTAGGCAGAGCACATGAAACTACTAAAGCTTCAGTGCCACTCTTGGCAAGTAAGGGCTTGAAAGAAAATGAAACTGTGACATTGCAGTGACAGGTTGCCAGCCTCTGACTGACTGTCGGTGTAAAAGTTGATTCTACCTAAATCCATGCAATAGATAACGTTACCGCTCAACGCTCATAATGCACACCTACCCCTTTACATGCATTTCATGCTGCGACCTAATCTTCCAATCACGCGTGTAATCCGTAATACACGGCACCTATTCAGGCGCAAACCGACGCATTCCGACATGTGACGTCACTGTTATCATTTAACAGCCCGTTAATGTTATCATTGCAATGATTTACGGCCGCTGATTGCGCCGAGTCAACATGAATGGTAGCTAATCAGACATTGTGTACAATAATTAGCTAGGCTGCTGGGAAATTAACTGGCATTATAGTGAGACACAGGTCGTTTACGCAATAGACGGGGCATATGATAACTCGCACTCACTGCCAGTTCAAGTACTGAAACTGTCATCAACTCATCATAGAATGATAATTGTAGTAACGTGCAGAAACAATCTTCTTACAAAACCAAAGTTTGACCGCAGTTCAGGGTCAAATCGTGTTGTCACTTTCCAATGCATAGCACTATCCCTGTCGGCTGATTAGGGTCGTCAAAAATCTAATATCATGTATAATATTTAGGGCACACGAAGGGAGGTCAAGTTATACTAATACCAACCCTAATATGTGTCCCCTGCTGTTATGGTATGATCTATTGACTACTGACGGATCAGATTTGAGCCCCAACACTATTTTTTTGTCAAAATATTTCAGTTACAGTTAATCGGACCATGGTTGATGCCGTCGCAACCACGTCAGCTTTTATCGCGAAAAAGACGCTTGTCAATCTTCCACTGCGTGCTATAATGTGTGAGAACTAAGTTTCAATATGTTTCATAAAACAGAGTCCAAATGCAGTGGTCTATGTACAAAAATCATTTGGGATTTGGTGTATGGAACGTTCGCGAATTGACTGGAGCTTTGAAAAAATCACATCGATATTTCCGACAGCAGAGGGTAGTTTAAGCTCCTTATTCAAATCTAAATTCAAATATTTATTTTACTAATAGGCCTCAGGGGTTCTGTAACCAGGCAAAATTCCTTTTAGTTTTATTAGCCTCTGAGGATAGTAGGAATTTCAAATCCAGTTCTAATCTGTTTCTTACTAGGTAACTCGTTAACAAATACTACTAATGGCGAAGCCAAAAACGAAAAGCTATAATATGTAACTATATGCGTTCAAAAGTCTATTAATTTAGGTAATAGATGTATATGTAGTAATGTACGTACGAGTCCATCTTTGCTTCACAGACTTACACATGTGTACCAAGTTTAAACTTGATTGGAAAAATAGTTACGGAGAAAATCGGCCATGGCCGTGACAGGCGGACAGGTGGACAGACGCACGAGTGATCTTGTAAGGGTTCGGTTTTTTTGTTCTCATGTACGGAACCCAAAAAATAATAAATACGTTTGTAAAGCGAGCTGAGCAGTATATCAATTAATTGTTACAGTGAGCCTCATCATCGGACCAGATACATGGAGATGACCGAGATGAAGGATCTTGGGATCGTAGGGGGTAATTGCACAAAAGATCCCGATGGTTTGAAGTCGAAGTTGCACACACACACACATAAACATAAACAGTAAGAACAAACAAACAATCAAAAATAAACAGACTATGTGTGTCAGCAAAAAGGATCAAGCTTAGCATTGTGCTGAGCACGGGGGCTGCAGCGCTGATTTTCAACTTGCTCCTTGTACTGTGGTGTAGTTGTTTTTATCCCAAAGTAATTTAATTTATAAAAAATCTAAATAGGTAGCAGACTTTATTACAATATTTATTCTACGTATGTCGGTATTGTACACAGGTATTGTAGGTCCATTAAAAAACATGTTGGTCTAATAATATTAAAATAAGAGCCACTTTATCAATTTGTATAAATTTAAATTACAAGTAATTACGTACGTCAATGTTTTAATTTTCTGCTATTTAAAATAAGTCATACCTACCATAAGTACATAAATATAAACGAAAACCGGACAAATTATATCCCAGCAACGCAAATACAAAATTATTTAAACCCTGCCGTCGAAACTTCCAAATGAATTTCCTAAAATGCAAATCAAATCATAAATTATGTTTGGAAATTCGAAACTACAGTTTAACGGAGCGGAAATGAATTAAAATTTTACTCCTGTGGGACCTTCAGAGATTGCACAGCTTCCGTTTGGATAAAATGCATTTATTTACATAAACTGTATTCCCAAACCGGGTAGGCAGAGCACATAGCCTGATCAAGTTTCAGTGCCACTCTTGGTCATTAAGGTATTGAAAACATTGCAGTAACAGGTTGCTGCGGGCCGATTTCCGTTCGAATTCAGAAAATTGTCACTGAAAATAATAGGCAAGTCACCGTTTTCAACCGGTATTTTAGTGACAGTGAGACTCAAAAATCGGCCCCCTGGCCCATTACTCGTACCCACGCTACAATTTAATTGAACTCAAATCCCACAGTCGACTTTTACGACACCCACAGAAGGATAGAGGGTGGTTAAATTTCGTAAGTGCGATAGGGACGGCCTGATGTTTTATCATTTATCGCGTGACCATGCTTATAAGCCAGGAAAATAAATCTCCAAAAAAATTAAACCCCTAGGTAATAATTTCGACTCTCGGGTAATTTATTTGTTGACAACCAATCTGGCCTAGTCAGTAGTGACCCTGCCTGCTAAGTCGCGGTCCTGGGTTCGAAACCTGGTAAGGGCTTTATTTGTGTGATGTGCACAGATATTTTATATAATATGTATTTATTTATTTATAAGTACCACAAGGTCACAAACAAGTAAATGGCCAGAAGTAAGCAGTCACTATATCCTAAGGATGCCTGCAACTATAGAGATGTTACTTGCGTGTTGCCGACTATACCCTTAGTCCGTTTTCACATTATCCGATCCGATATCTGATGTCGGAAGGATTTCAATGGAAAAAATCCAAGATGGCGTCTATAATGTATGGGATATCGGCCCTACATCCGATGTCGGATCGGATAATGTGAAAACGCACTTATGAGACTCAGAAACAATTGTTCTGGTTTTTAAATTTAGAACCCTAACTAAATAAAAATCGGATAAATCGGAGAATTTATTCATGTTGACACAATTTGACGACCGGTCTGGCTCAGTCGGTAGTGACCCTGCCTGCTGAGCCGCGGTCCTGGGTTCGAATCCCGGTAAGGGCATTTATTTGTGTGATGAGCACAGATATTTGTTCCTGAGTTATGGATGTTTTCTATGTATATACGTATGTAATTATCTATTTAAGTATGTATATCGTCGCTTAGCACCCATAGTACAAGCTTTGCTTAGTTTGGGGCTAAGTTGATCTGTGTAAGGTGTCCCCAATATTTATTTTTTATTTATTTAATTCCGTAGTAAAAACACAGAATAAATTTCTAGCAACACAACGCTTTCTGTGAACTCTCCATAGCAATAATCCGGACTACAATAAGCGGCTAGCGTTCAATTCGGCTCTCTCATAAACGCAATATTTGCCGGAATTTACATTTACAATTCAAAATTATTCATAAGCAACTGCCGGCCGATGCGTTTACATACATGAGCTTGAGCTGTTCATATCGCTTATGCAACGCCATAATGACTTAAAGGGCTGACACATGATTGACGCGAGATTATCTCCTCGCGACATAGAAGTCCTTATGTCATTAAAGCGACGCTCTCAACAGTGAAATGCAGTCTCTGTGGCCGAAAGCGGCTTGGAGGAGATGATGGTTAATATAATTACGGAAGTCGGAAAGCCAAGTGTTCTTTGTCGCGGCGAGTATTGTTGCGCTAATTACGTGCTAGCCTTGCTGGTAGATTGGTGCGGCCTGGAAAATCATTCACTCAATTCCTTCATACCTTCACAGAAGAACACATCGCAGCTTCGAAATATTCCCGAGATCCATTCCCGAGACCCAAACACAGTTAACAGACACATCATTGTCATGCGGCGTCTATGAAACTTGTCATACAATATGATTTGACGGTATCTGTCAGTATGTACAAATAAATACTGGCAGGTATAACGCCGTAGTATACAAGTCACATAAAAGTTGATTTTATGTGAGTCTATTATTTTTATCGCTCTTCCGTATTGGCGCGACAGAGCCAGACAGCATTTCTATCGGCGTCTAGAGTCAACGATTGTCAATTGGCTAGGGGGGCATTCCACGAGAAACTCGCTTACGACATGCTTTTGCCTTGTATAGCAGCTATACCAATCAAATCCGGAAAGCTCGAGAAAATACTGCCAATTGGTTAACCAAGTCATGAAAGGTGAATGTGACACAACTTCGCTTTCTTAATGTCTTCAGAAGTATTAGGCAGCGTTCCCACTTATGCGTCGCGTGTCTCGGGGCGCGCAAAGGGCGTCCGCGCCACGCCACCTGAGTGTAATTCAAAAAGCGTCTCCTCAGTACATTTTGTATAGGAAGGACGTAAGGCGCGCCGCCAAGCGGCGCGGCGCGCGCCCCGCCGCCGCCACGCCACCTGGGGCGCGTCTTACGTCTTTCCTATACAAAATGTACTGAGGAGGCGTTTTTTGAATTACACTGAAGCGGCGTGGCGCGGACGCCCGTTGCGCGCCCCGAGACACGCGACGCTCTGGTGTGGCCGGTCACTTAGAAGAATTGCATGTCGTAACCGATATTCTCGTGAAATGACCCTAGGCCGGCTGTTTTTAATCCCCGACGCAAAAACGACGGAGTGTTATAAGTTTGACGTGTCTGTCTGTGTGGGTCTGTCTGTCTGTGTAAACTCATCTACTCTTAAATGTGAATATAAGAACTGAGACGCCGTAATGCAATAACTCTTATTTATTGATAAGAATCTTAGTTAAAACGTATACATGTTAATTCATTGAAATATATTGCAAAAATAAAAATCTAGACTTCTGTCTTCATAATGTAAGCTTCAGTTGACAGCAATTCAAAAATGTGACAGCTATATCGATTCTCTATGGTCAATCTTCTTGCTGGCCATGACATTCTCCCGCCTGAAGAACAGCAGAATCCTTTCTTCCAACATCTGGTAGTGGGCACAGCTTCGAAATCGATCTAGTTAACACTCCAGTTGCTGTGCGGACGTCGTAGACTCGCGTAACATTATCTTTTCCAGGATGTTTCAGTAACACTCTACCTAGTAGCCATTTACTAGGAGGTAATCTATAGTCTTTGATTAACACTAAATCTCCGACGTTGAACTCTTGTTGTCTAATTTTCCACTTAGGTCTCTCTTGTAATCTTGTAAGAAATTCTGTTTGCCATTTTCGCCAAAATATCTGTAACATTCTTTGCATATTTTGCCATCTCGATAGGGAATTTGCTTTATGTTGAGTCAAATCTCTCTCTGGTATTGTGACTAATGGTTCTCCGACAAGAAAGTGTGCTGGTGTCAACGGCTCTAGGTCATCAGGATGATCGCTCAGCGGTGATAAGGGTCTCGAGTTAAGACAAGCTTCGATCTGGTTCAGAAGCGTTGATAATTCTTCGAAGGTAGGTGTAGTATCTCCGAGGGTTCTCTTTAGATGGAATTTCGAACTCTTCACCCCCGCTTCCCATAATCCCCCGTGATTTGGTGATCCAGGAGGGATGAACTTCCACTTGGTACCTTCAGTGTCTAGTAAGGCTGCTAGTTCAACTGGGATCGTTGATTTGCCAAGTCTCCAAGTCTCTAGTATTTCTTTGCTCGATGCAATGAAATTAGTACCGTGGTCGCTCCACATCTCTTTGACGAATCCTCTTCGTGATGTAAATCTTCGAAATGCAGCCATGAACGCTTCCATTGTCATGTTACTCACACATTCTATGTGTATAGCTTTAGTTACCATGCAGATGAAAATACATATGTATGCTTTGAACGTTTTCGTTCCTCGTCCAGGGCTCATGCGCACGTTGACTGGACCTGCGAAATCTACACCTGTAGTAAGAAATGCTCTTGATGGCTTAACTCTTATTTCAGGTAAATCGCCCATCAGTTGAGTTACAGTTTTCGCTTTTTGTTTAGCGCAAGGAAAGCAGTTTCTAACATACTTCTTGATAGTATTTCCTGCGTCAATCAGCCAGTATCTTCCTCTCAAGTATATTGTCATAAGTTGCGGGCCTCCATGCAATGTCTTCTTGTGTGCGTCATCGAGTAAAAGTGGTAGCAGTACATTGTTCTTAGACAGAATGACAGGATGTTTGCTCAGGAACTCTAAATCTGCATGTTTCAATCTTCCTCCAACTCTGAGTACTTCTTTTTCATCAAGAAAGGGTGTAAGTGACAGTATTCGACTTCTTTTCTTAAGTGGTTGACGATTTCTCAAAGCTTCGATTTCTTCTGGAAACTCAAGTTGCTGTGAAAGCTTGATACATGTAGTAAGTGCTTTTTCTCGCTCATCATGAGTTACATACTGAGGTAAGTTTTCTTTTACATCTTTGTTTTTGAACATCAGCCATCTTTGACAGTAAGCTATGACTGAAATGAGTCTTCTCAATGATGAATATCTCTTTGAAATTGTGAGTATGAATTCTTCTTTCTTCTCTAACACTGTAGTAGTAGCACATTTGATAGATTTTCTCGTTTCTTGATCTGTATCTTCTACTTCACAAGATTCTCTTTTCCATTCTCTTTGTTGTAAGAATGTTGGACCTTGAAACCATAAGGTATGTTCTTTCAATTTCTCAGGTGTGACTCCTCTCGACGCTGGATCTGCAGGATTTTCTTTAGTATTCACGTATGACCATGTAGTATTTATGTTATTGTTGATTTCAATGACTCGGTTCTTCACAAATGTTGTCCATTTCAGCGGGTCTCCGAGAATCCAAGCTAAAGTTACTTTTGAATCTGAATATGCGTATGTATTTTTGTTCTGGATCTTCATAGCTGTAGCAACATGTTTCAGCAGTTGACTCAGTAGTAGCGCTGCACTCAATTCTAGACGGGGCAAAGTAAGTTGTTTTTTCATCGGTGAGATTTTTGTCTTTGCCATGATAAGTGACACTTTGACTTCTCCATCTGGTTGTATTACTCTGCTGTAGACTACTGCTGCATAGGCTGACATTGATGCATCAGCGAAGCCATGTAGTTCTATTAACTCACTGTGGTTGGTTGTTCCAATCCATCTCTCAAGTTTAATTTGTGACAGGTGCTCTATACCATTGCAAAAGGTTTTCCACTCTGTCTTTAAGTCTTCTGGTAGTTCTGTATCCCATGATAATCCTCTTGACCAAATCTTCTGTAGAAATATCTTTCCCATGACTACAGATGGTGCTAGCCAACCCATTGGATCAAACAAGGAAGCTATGACAGTTAAGACGTTTCTCTTAGTTACTCGTTGTTCAGATAAAGTGTTAATTTTGTTAGTTACTAAGAGAGTATCTTCGTTTGAGTTCCATGTTATTCCTAAGGTTTTGATTGTCTCTTTTTTGTTGATGTCTATCTCACATTTCTTCGCTCTCTTCTCTGTTTCGACTGTATTGATGAATTTTTTGCTATTTGAAGACCATTTTTGTAGTTCAAAACCTCCTCTTCTTAGTACTTCTGTTAATTGACGTTTTGCTTCTATTGCAGTTTCTTCTGTATCTCCCCCTGACAGTACATCGTCCATGTAGAAAGAGTGGTTGATAATCTCTCGAGCTTGGGCATATTCTTCTGTGTTTGCCTCATCAATTGCTATTTGTCTCAAGGTTTTGATAGCTAAAAATGGCGCACATGCTGTTCCAAATGTGACTGTTAGCATTCTGTGTTCTCTTATGTCTTCATCAGGGCTGAATCTCCAAAGTATTCTCTGAAAGTCTGTGTCTTCTCTTCTTACAAGGATCTGGCGATACATTTTGATGACATCAGCCACAAAACAGACTTTGTGTGTTCTCCATCTCATAAGAATGTCTCGAAGATCTCCCAGAAGTGACGGACCAACTAGCAGTTCTGAGTTGAGGCTCACTCCGTTGCTTCCTTTGCATGAAGCGTCATAGACTATGCGATACTTGGTAGTTTCTCTATCTTCACGGATCACAGGGTGATGTGACAAATAGACTCGTTTGTCAGTCTTCTTAACAGACTCATCTCGTTCGATCAATTCCATATGTTGAAGTGTTATGTACTCTCTCATGACCTCGTTGTAGGCTTCTCTCAATTTTTTGTTTGCTTCTAATCTTCTCTCAGTGCTCATGAATCTTCTCAGTGCAATTTCTCTCGAATTCTCAGGTAAAATAGGTTTGTCGCTTTTAAAGGGAAGTGCCACAATGTATCTTCCATCAACATCTCTAGTTACAGTTTCTTGATATATTTTCTCAGCTCTAAGTTCTTGTGGGGTGAGAGTGTCGTTTTCCTCTGACTCTAATCTCTCTGTCTCCCAAAATTTTTCTACCATCTCCTCTAAAGTTATGTTCAGATGCATGGTTTTGAATTCTCTTGTGCGGTTGTTTGTCAAATGACCTCCTGACAGTATATATCCCAAGCGTGTTTGTTGTGCTATGGGAGTACCTGGTTCTCCTTTAATCACTCCATTCATTAAGATGTCTGAGTAGATATGAACTCCAAGTAGTAAATCAATGTTGCTTGGTGTATGATAAGTTGGATCTGCCAGTGACAGGTGTTGCAGATGACTCCATTTCTGTGGATTGATCGGGACTTCTGGCATTATGTCAGTGACATCTTCAACAATGTAGGCTGTGCAGTCAGCTTTGAAGTTGTTGTCGAATCTTGAGTAAATCTCTATGTTTGTAGCGGATTTGATTGTAGTTGACATGTTACCCACTCCGGTAATTAATCCATCAACTGTTTTTCTTCGAAGTTGTAGTTTTCTAACAGTTGCTTCACTTATGAACGTGTTACGAAACCGTTCAAAAACCACCCTGGTTTTTGATCCTGTCTTCGTTAGGTTAAGATATTCATTTTTGTAATTAAAAATCAGTTCTCAATTTTATAAATTTAGTAATAATAATTCATTTTAATTCTAATTCATTATCATGTATCTGTTGACATTTCAATTTGTATATTCTTTGACTAAAATATTCAGTATTGTTCGAGTCGACATTATGCATTTTATAAATCTTCAGTATTAATTTATTCAATTTTTAATTTCATGTTATTGGTAATGTTTTAATTCATTCACATACTACTTGACTATTTTTTAAATAAAATACTCATTGAATTGTATAATTATAATAATATTTCAAATCTCTAGTTAAATCTAAATTTACAAATGGCAATGTGATAAGTTCAAATTTGACAGCTTTTAGAGCTTTTTAAAAAACTTACGGTTATTCCGCCTCCAACGACATTCACGGTGCCATTTTCTTTGTCTTTTCACAATTCGCATTTATTCACATTTTTTACAATTTCAAATCCATATCCATGTAATTTGGATTTTACATGGTCCTTACGAAGCCTCTGGATTGTGAGAGGACAAGACTGTGGCACCGAGTCAGGCTCCACCTATGCAACGGGTCTTCATCATCGAAGCCGTGGGTCGACCAGGTTGGCGCAGGGCGTATTCAGCTGCGTGCAGGTTCCAGGGCTTCCACTCATAGCGTCCCATCCCATCAGCCAGGATCCAGGACGGGTGAAAGTCGCGACGAGCACACGCAGCATCCCATTGCAGTGGGCATCCATCCGTGACCAGCAGTCAGTCGCGGAATCCAGCCAATTCAGCGCCAACTAGACCAGTCCAGGAGTATTCAGTGGAGATCAGCGGGAGCCAGCATTCAAAACCAAGCAGCAGCCAGCACAGGAGGGAAAACGAACAAAGTGAGATCGTTCCATTCCTTTCTTTTTTATCCACATTCCTTTGTTTTCTTCATTTTCTGTGTAGCTGCAATATTCATTAGGTATTATTCAGGCATACCTATTCAAATATCAAATTCATTGCTTTCCCATTAAGTGCAGAAAGTTAATTCATTGCCATCATTTGGATTACCCGTAGACATTGCCAGTAGACATTCGATAGGATTATTCATAGCGGTATTCATTTTCTTAGGTATAACCTCTTGACCCAGTTCACAGTAATACATAAGATTTTAATATAATATCACTTTCACATAATTCCTATACAATACAATAACAATAATTCAATAATTTTATAACTTTATTACGCTAATTTCAATTAAAAACTTCAAAAACAATAGACAAACACGTTCTTAAAACAATCTTGATAACTAACTGCAGTGCAAATAAGTCGTAAACAAGGTTACGTAATACAAGTGCATACCTTTGATTCGCATAGCAAATAGTTTTAGCGCCTGGAGATTTTTTAAGAGCAAAGTTTTTATTTAAGGTCATAATTTGTACCAATATTTATAGGCTCATTTTTTAGCATTTTATTATGCCACAATGTCATCGGAACATGATTTTCATAAACTTAATTACAAGGTTGGACTTATTAAAGGTAAACTTACTGTTTTTCACAATTTTGTGTCGCAACTAGCTGCTGAACCGCAAGTAAACGAGTTACAGCTTGCAGAGCTGCAGCTGCGATTTGACAAAATAGGGCCTTTGTACAATGATTTCGAGAATTTGCTGCTAGACATAGGCATATTGTCAGAATGCACAAGCGGAGAGTATATAGAGGATGAGCGGGCACTCTTCGAAGACATTTACTTCGCTAGCATGTCGAATGCACGAGTGCTAATTCATAAGTATTCAAAACTTAATTCAACAGTGGAAGTGTCCACTCAGGCTATCAAAAATATGTTAGATAGCACGATAAACACACAAGTATCCATATCCGCACATAAAACTCCCTCAAATACAAATATTCAGTTTATGGTTAGGGAATTAGATTCAAATGTTCCGAGAGACAGTTGTACGATACAATGTCAGTGTCCGAAAGCTGCTCATGATCAGCAAGCCACAACATCCATCACGTTGAATGAGCCGCCGACAGATGGCTATATAATTCACAGATGCAATCCCGATCGTGTGGCGGGAGCACCGATCAACTCCATGTACGGTCACGTCATTGATAATTCAGAGTTGCTCAGTTTCAATCATCATCATTATTGTCATGTGCACATCTTGATATTCAAGTATTACCGTCTCACTTTCTTGCATGCAGGGCCTTTGTTGAACATGAAAACGGTACAGCTCTTGTTATGTAACTTAACAAGAGAGCGTGAAGCGCTAGAGGATTCACCTATTCATTTACACATTTTTCACACATTTTACGCACATTCACATAGGTACACCTACTGATTCAAATTTCACCCAAACAGATTCCAGTCTCTTCCTCCTTCCTTCCCACTTCCTGATGGGCGATCCACACATTTCGTTCCACATGCACAGATTGCAGCCTCCAAGACATCATCAGTTCGTGGCACTCATCTGCAGGACAACTTGGAAGGCATCCATGGCAGCGACGGTATCTCACGGCCTGCACCATCATCTACCCTCCCCCTCGGCATACAGTTGAAGTCACAGACTTCAAGGCGGGAGCATGTTACGAAACCGTTCAAAAACCACCCTGGTTTTTGATCCTGTCTTCGTTAGGTTAAGATATTCATTTTTGTAATTAAAAATCAGTTCTCAATTTTATAAATTTAATAATAATAATTCATTTTAATTCTAATTCATTATCATGTATCTGTTGACATTTCAATTTGTATATTCTTTGACTAAAATATTCAGTATTGTTCGAGTCGACATTATGCATTTTATAAATCTTCAGTATTAATTTATTCAATTTTTAATTTCATGTTATTGGTAATGTTTTAATTCATTCACATACTACTTGACTATTTTTTAAATAAAATATTCATTGAATTGTATAATTATAATAATATTTCAAATCTCTAGTTAAATCTAAATTTACAAATGGCAATGTGATAAGTTCAAATTTGACAGCTTTTAGAGCTTTTTAAAAAACTTACGGTTATTCCGCCTCCAACGACATTCACTGTACCACTTTTCTTTGTCTTTTCACAATTTGGATTAAAACCAGCACCAAACTACAGTCCGCTTATTATTTCACCATCAATACGAAGACCTGAGACCAGCGAAGATTTTACAAACGACTCTTGAGAACAGGGATCAATGAGTGCTCGTAGTACTTGCATACCATGGCCGGTCTTGATATTTACTAGTGCGGTAGCCATTAGTGCAGTATGACTCTGAGTGATAAGATAATTTCTCAGTTTTGGTGTTTCTGAAGTTTTAGTGGTAGACTCTTCTCTCATGGTATAGTTTGAATTGGATGCGGGTGCTTTCGACGTGGATTGTTGATTGTTCTCTCTCTCTTCAGCGGTTTGATTCTCAAAATGAAGTAAAGAATGATGTCTTCTTTGGCAATGATGACAGGATACTTTGGATTTACAGTTTTTCACATTATGTTTTGATGACAAGCAGTTGAAGCATAGTCTCTCCTTTTGGACGTGTTGAACTCTATTGTTGACATCTAAATTTGCAAATTCTTTGCATAGATAGTTCAAATGGTCTTGCTTGCAGTAGGAACATTGTATTGTAGTTGTAGCGGGGCTTGTTAGAAAGGATCTTTGTCTCACGATAGCTCTCTCTCTGTCCTTCGAATAAGTTGTCGATGGAATCATTTCTAACACTCTGAAACGTGTGTCTAAGAAGGTTGTTAACTTCTCAAGTTTCGGCAACTCTTGTACAGGTAGCGTGCTTATCTCCTCTTCCCACTGTTTGCGTGTCTCTTCGTCCAATTTGTTGAGAATAATGTGAATAACAATTGTATCCCACTCGTTTATCTTCACGTCGTTGTTTTTAAGACTGTTCAGACATTCTTGAGTAGTATCGAGAAGTTCTCTAATAGATTTGGAAGTGCCGTTGTATACTCTCTTCTGATTCATAAATCTATTCAAGATTGTATTCACTATCATGCGTTTGTTGTTGTACCTCTTGTCTAAAGTTTCCCATGCGACATCGTAGTTTTTCTCGGTTATTTGTAGATGCTTCAATAATTGTTCAGCTTCACCAGTGACACTTGATTTCAAATAATGAAGTTTTTGTACCTTGCTCAAAGATGGTTTGTTGTGAACGAGTGACGTATATAGGTCTCGAAAAGATGTCCATTCTTCATAATTTCCCGAGAATTGGGGCAGTATTACTTTGGGAAGTTTTACATCTTGCGTAGATTGCTTGTTTACATCTGACGTGTTATTCTGCGGATGCGGTTGCGGGTTCTCTCTCACAGCGGTAGATTTGTTGAACAGATCAATAGTATCTGACAATTCTCCTTTTATCATAAAATACTCTTCTTCTCCAACAGAATAAATGTCGTTGACGAAATAAACATGTTCTTTTCTTTGAGCGCTCGTTGCATATTTAACAATTTGGAAATGGTTTGTCTGGAATTTCTGCCAATACTCGTTAAGTGTGTCGATTCTTGCTTGTACGTAGCCTTTCGTAATGCGTGTTTTTCCTTGCTTTTTGAAGTTTATTCCTATCTTCCGTATTAAGTCGTAAGTAGTTTCTTGTTCCGATACGTATGTATCCATTTTGTAGGTTATGTAGTAAAATCTTGCGACGAAATATCTAGAATCTTCGGTCTTGTTCTTCGAAAACACGAAATGTTCGGAAATTCACACTTTTTCTTCCAATTATTACGAATCGCGATGTATTTTCACTACTTTATGTCCATTGTTTACACTGATGCGCGGATCGTTTTTTACGAAAATATGACGAAATTTCTTCAAATTATTGTCCTCGCGGTAGTTTACACAGTTTTTTATCGTATTTATGCACTAAAACCTCGAATTATTGTTCATTTACTTGTATTACACGTATTTTTCTCACTATAGTTCGTATTTTGTTTTCTCACTTTTGTTCATTTGACTTTTGTTTTCTTCTCGAATGTTCGATGCGTGACGTCTATAATCTCTCTAAACTGTTCTTATTTCACTGCGATTGTTTGTTTTTCACCACTAATTCACTATATTTATCCGGTTCGAAGGACCACTTTGTAAACTCATCTACTCTTAAATGTGAATATAAGAACTGAGACGCCGTAATGCAATAACTCTTATTTATTGATAAGAATCTTAGTTAAAACGTATACATGTTAATTCATTGAAATATATTGCAAAAATAAAAATCTAGACTTCTGTCTTCATAATGTAAGCTTCAGTTGACAGCAATTCAAAAATGTGACAGCTATATCGATTCTCTATGGTCAATCTTCTTGCTGGCCATGACAGTCTGTCTGTCTGTCTGTTTGTCTGTCTGTCTGTATGTGTCTGTCTGTGGCATCGTAGCTCCCAGCGGATGAACCGATTTCGATTTAGTGTTTTTTTGTTTGAAAGCTGAGTTAGTCGGGAGTGTTCTTAGCCATGTTTCATGAAATTCGGTCTACTATGTCGCGGTCGGGGGTTTTTTCAAAATTTTAATTTTGTCTCTTATCAAATCAAAACCAATTCAAAACCTTAACGAACTGTCAAACCGGAATAAGCCTCCAGAATTTCTAAACCGAACAATCTTCTAAGATAACGTATTTTCTCCCCTCCTAAACTTAATTTCATTAACAGGTAACCAACCTAATAAATTTACAGTCGCGAGTCAATAGGCGGTGAGGCAAGAGGTATTAAACGAGGAGCGACCCCCGTAAATTTGGACCAACTTATTGGTATTAACAACAGGCTGGATTAGGTCCGGTGACCGACGAGGTCGGCTGTATCATAGACAAAATAATTAAAATAGACTGATCACTTCATAAAAAGAAAAAAAGCAACCCCATCCGACTCATTTACTTACCTTTTATGAGAACTTTATACTGTGTATACGAACAATTGCAACAGCCCTGTCGCAGGGAAATGGCCAAAACAGATTTGATCAAATCTCTAAGGGATATGATCAAATCACGAAGGATGTCAAAATGACGAATCCATTTCATCATTTCTCTAGAAAAATTCAGTCATTTGACTAAACCCCTGACTCTGTTTAGTGAAATCACAAAATCGGCCAATAGATACGCCACGTTTCGTCATTTCACTAGATTTGTTTAGGGATTTGATAAAATCCCTGAACCACGACAGTAAGTTGACGAAACGTACTCAAAAAGTCGACTAGTTTTAACATTTCGCATTTTTTTTATTTTCTTATTTATTAAAGCATTTTGACTTTTCACTGAACTTGTTTAGCGAAATGATAAAACTAGTTGACTTTATACGCTCGTTTCGTCAACTTACTGTCGTGGTTCAGGACTTTTATCAAATCCCTAAACAAATCTAGTAAAATGACAAAACGTGGCGTGTCTATTGGCCGATTTTGTGATTTCTCTAAACAGAGTCAGGGATTTAGTCAATTGACTGAAATTTTCTAGAGAAATGATGAAATGGGTTCGTCATTTTGACATCCTGCGTGATTTGATCATATCCCTTAGAGATTTGATCAAATCTCTGTTTTGGCCTTTTCCCTGCGACATACACCGTATAGTGTACGGAACGAAGTAAAATTTTCTAAATGACAGGAACTTTTTTCCGAAACTTCCTCTATTTCTCTTAATCGTTTTTATCAAACTAAGGTACAAGTACCAGTAAATTAATGAATGCCCGATAGCTGATACCGATCCGTCACATTAAATTTATTGAATGATTTTTAAGTCATTTCCACTCGACCCTGTCGTCGGGGTGGCCACACAAATAGACCACGTGACCCACCCCCTCCCTCTGGGCACGAAGCTGAATCGGCCCTTGATATACCCTATCTTTCTCAGGGCCTTTCTGAAAACAAGCTCACAGTCTCAATATGTTAGTCTATGGTCCTAGTTCCATCTTACAGGGTTAATGGGATCCAAGCGGAACAAACTGCCTCCATTCGTCTTAAATCGGACTCAAAGGCGTTTTTGTGCTCTTATTGATGGTATGTGTGCTGTTTATTATAGACCAATCTATACGGTGGACATTTTAGCTCACTTGTATAATTCTTGTATCGATTTTTTTTTTCTTTAACCTCGTGTCCCACTGTTGGGAAAAGACCTCCCCTCGTTTTTCCACTCGACCCTGTCGTCGGCGTTTTGCCACCATTTTGGATGGAAATGATGGAATGCGTCTATGTCATCCCGATATCTCTCTTTTAATCTGTCGGAAACCCAGTCTAATAATTTTGGTCCACTTTTCCGGGTGCATCGATTATTACCAATTTATTTTATGCACATACAAAGTCAGGCCTGTGTCCCAAAATATGTAGGCAGAGCACATGAAACTGCTCAGGTTTCAGTGCCTCTCTTATCAATTAATGGTTTCAAAGGTAACGAATTGTGATATTAGTGACAGGTGGCTAGCCCATCGCCGTCAGCATTAGAGCCTTTATAATACAGTCTACTTATACGACACCCATGAGAGAAAATGGTGTGCAGAAATTTTTAAACAAGCCTTAATCCTTAATCAAGCCGATATCGGATCGGATAATGTGAAAACGCACTGGAGAGTAACATTTTTTTCAGTTTATTTTAGAGTCTCAATCAAATAAGAATAACTGCGATGGATGATGTGAATATACCAGAGTCGCTAACTTTTATAATTATAGTCCACAGAAATAATGTTTTTACTAAATATACTCCGTCCAATAGGTGTACTTCTGGATCAAACGATCCGTAAGTAGACCTATTGATCGGAGTATAATACATAAGCCTATTGCTTTGAGTATAGTGACGGAATCGCGTCGTATCCAAATCTATTCGTGGCCAATGAAGCCTGAAATGCCGTCGAGTGTGTACCAAAGACCATTTGTTGCGTAATACATTGATTTTCGCTACGTTTATGGAGAAAGGATGAACATTAAATAGACTTCCGTACTAACGACCGTTTCCTGGAAAAGTACATTACGATACAAGTGCGGATAAGACGACATTCAAAACGAGAGGCGATAAATTAAAACAAGACCAAATCCCGAATGTTTTAAATCGACACGAGTTACGAATTTACTCTTCGCACGTGTATCGTACGACGTTTTTTAGTAGGTACATTATGGCCCTTTGATATTTCTACATGACAAGAAATGTATCACCTACTTGGAAAACTAGTGCGCGAAAAATTCACCAAGTGCACTGAAATAGAACATTACGATACAGATACGAAAAGCACTTGTATCTTAAAGTAAAATATAAACAAATTTGTGCGTAATGCGCAAAAATATAGTAAATTCTAATTCCATTTTGGCATTAGCTTTAGCTTAGCGCCAAAATGTTGAAATCTTTATCATTCTTTCTCGCGAATATCGCTGATTCGCTTTTCCACATTCTGGTTCCAACTGAGTAAGTACTAAAGTAAATCTAGGATAAGCGCCATTCACTATAAGAAGCTTACAATATATTTCAATGTTGCTTCAAAGGGATTACCTATGTTACAACTTATTACAATTTCAAGCTACTGGTAATATCTGTAAACATTTTAGAAATATATATCATAAGTAGTAAGTACACATGTAGTACGAAAAGCTTTTCCTTCGTATTCCTCCGGAAACATTTACATTTTTCATGCTAGTTCAGACAATGTCAGTAGACTGACTGACAGACCGACTGAAATAACATGACACGATCGTACGTTTCCGTAAAAATACAACCTTTTCGCATATCATCTTACGTTTTCACATTATCCGGTCGGATATTGGATGTCGGAAGGATTTCAATGGAAAAAATCCAAGATGGCGGCTGTAATGTATGGGATATCGGTCCTACATCCGATATCGGATCGGATAATCCATACTAATATTATAAATGCGAAAGTAACTCTGTCTGTCTGTCTGTCTGTCTGTCTGTCTGTCTGTCTGTCTGTCTGTCTGTCTGTCTGTCTGTTACGCTTTCCCGCTTAAACCACGCAACCGATTTTGATGAAATTTGGAACAGACAATCTTTAGACCCTGAGACAGAACATAGGCTACTTTTTATTTCGAAAAAAAGGGATGAAGGGGTTGAAAAAGAGGTTGAAAGTTTGTATGGGATTTCTTAATTTTAAATGATAAAACCATGAAACTTTATATTTTAGCACTTGATAAGAAATCATTAAACATATATTTAAAGTCACATACAGGTCGAACGCGATTAATTAACATTATTTTTACCTTTAAAATAAACATGGTGGGAAATAAACATTAACTAAAAGCGGGTAGATTATATTTATTTGTCTACCCCGAACATTTATATAAATTAATATCGGGTAGTTTTGTGTTGTTTACATCTCCGGTGACATTTTGCTGGGACGTCAGTCTTCCGCGACCACGGCCAGTGCAACCTGGCCGAAACGTTGGGAAAAAAGGTAAAAATAATGTTAATTAATCGCGTTCGACCTGTATGTGACTTTAAATATGTGAACAAAGCACGAGAACTTAAAGTGTTATATCATTAAACATCTCGATAAGGGATAGGGATAGGAATAGGGATAGCGATAGGGATAGCGATAGGGAAAGCGATAGGGATAGCGATAGGGATAGCGATAGGGATAGGGATAGCGATAGCGATAGCGATACGGATAATATGGGTATCGTTAGCGGGATACGGATAATCGGTCGGCGGTCTCTTACAATCAATGTGCTCTAAGACGATCGTTGTTTGCTTGCTTGAAGATTACGTTTGCGATAAGTATAAGCAAAATGTAAAAAATTGTAAGGGATAATAGAAAAAAGTACTTTTTACCCACCGATCATAGTGTCGAAATACGGGGCTATGTGGGATGTTTATAAAGGTTTCCCCAGCGTATATAGAATTACCTACGCTGTGGTCGATGTGTAATATTTCTACAATCATTGCAAGCAAAAGTATTATGTGCAATCGAAACAATCGCAGATAAATATACCTACAGAGAAACCTACGGTCCCTACGGATCCAAATGAAAATCTTAATGAATACTTTTATTACGCGGGCGAAGCCGCGGGTAAAAGCTAGTGTAAATAATAAATAAATAAATATTGGGGACACCTTACACAGATCAACTTAGCCCCAAACTAAGCAAAGCTTGTACTATGGGTGCTAAGCGACGATATACATACTTAAATCAATAAATACATAAGTACTTAAATACATAGAAAACATCCATGACTCAGGAACAAATATCTGTGCTCATCACACAAATAAGTGCCTTACCGGGATTTGAACCCAGGACCGCGGCATAGCAGGCAGGGTCACTACCGACTGAGCTAGACCGGTCGTGAAAACGCACACTGAGAGAAATTTGCATTGTGAATTTAACAAGTTCGACTTGTTGCGGTTTATCCGTTTGAATCAGCCAAACGTATGTTTAAAACAATATGTGTCAGGTTGTTTTTATAAAATCGACTTGTTGATTCAAATATATTGCCGATTCAAATGACAAGTAGCTTGTTTTTTGAACCAAAGAGCACGTAGGCGCTATTTTAACCAAAAAACTTGTTGAACGAACATGAAAACTGTTTGTTTTTTCTCTCAATGCACTAAGGGTCAATTTACACGATGCGAGTTCGCACTATTACATTGCCGGTTTTTGCTTGGTAGTAGAATGGAACATTCATTCCCTAGAAACTGTCCTTCATTTTTACCCGTCTAAGTTACGACCTGCAACACAGTTTTTCCATTTCAAATGTAAAGTAAATTAGGTTAGTCCAGATGAGCTCATGAAGTCCAGTGGCTAGGGCGTCACGTACAGCGATATAAACCGGCAATGAAACGTTTATGACGGAATCACAAATGCATTTTTCGTGTCCCTGAAAAAGTGACAGCGTTGAGCGCTCGCCCCTCGGGCCCCGCAGGCTTAAGGGCTGGGACTTACGGGATGACAGACCGGCTATCAAAACTTTTTATGTTCTCCGTGACGAATAAGACAATATTTTAAATAAGTAATCAGGGTTGTGATGCCGCTTTCTGGATTTGTCGTTCGTGTCGTTGAGTCTCTTGAGTTGGCCAGTAATCTCGGTCCTGGCCCCGTAGCCGAATGGCATTTCTCCGACGCCAAACGAAAGCGATACGCCGCTGGCTCTGTCGCGCCAATACGCAAGCGCGATAGAGATAGATATCTACTAGCGCTTCGTTTCGTGAGCGTTTCGTGAGCGATTGTGCCATTCGGCTAGCCACCCTGAGCCAGTCTCGTCCATAAGTTACCGGAAGCAAATATCGCCCGCCCACAGACGCCGGGCACATGTGCTCCAAAAAGGGATAGGCAGAACACAAGTCAATCAATCAAGTCAATTCTATGAAATGCCCTCCCTCTGCCTGTCAGGCAAGCTTCTAAACTCTCTTTTAAAAGCAAGTTGCGTAAGCACTTGTTTGCAAACATTCGAGATGAAAGTCTACGTGATGTCTCGCACTACGTACATTTATTTATTTATGTATATCGTCACTACTTTAAAAAAAAACTTGTATCTTCGTCTGTCAATGAAAAGAAAATATGTATGGGATGCATACAGACTTACTGCGTTTTAACTTTGAGGAACAGCGTGAGATACGAGATTTTTTAAAAGTAGTGACGATATGTGAATTTTTTATATATAATTATACTTACATGTATGTAGTATTTTTCATTGTATTAGTGTATGTTTATTTTATAATTACAATCATGTATTTAATCATTACAATCTCATACTGGCTTTATGATCTTGTGCACCAAACTATCTCTGTTTTGCCCAATGGTTGACTGGTAGAGAATGCGTTAAGGCGTTAAGTCCGCCATTTGTACTTTTTATTGTTAATTTGTGCAATAAAGTTAAATAAATAAGTAAGTTTTCAAGCAATTAAAGCATAGACAACGAAATTGTGATATTGCAGTGACAGGTTGCCAGCCCATCGCCACAGTTTAAAGACTAGAAAGAATAAAAAAATTTTGATTGTTTTAGGGATTTTTAAGTCAATTATACTCAGAATCACGAGTATTTTCAATCTCACTGGGAGACAAAAAGTGTCCCAGAATTTCCATACATTTTTGTTACTTTCCTCTCTTGTTACCCCATACAACATGTACGGAAAATGGTAACAAAATTAGAATAAATCGTATGGGACAATTATTTTAACTACTAGGATTGAAAAAGCTAGTAATTCTGAGTAGAAATAGCATTTTTTTTTTCAAAAATATCACACTTCATAAAAGTGGCAAAAAAAAAAGGAATGCTCAGTTACTCTCCGGCAGCGGCGACGCGAAAGGCCTACCTACTGCGTTCGAAAACACGTGGTTGACCAAAAATACTATAAATGTTATACGACTTCGTCCAAAGTAAGATGTTGTTATCTAATACTAGTATTAAGACGATACGGTAGGGGTCAATTCTCCATACAAACGCTCTCGACTATTTCCTCCCTGGTTTTTGAAGATAGAGCAATGATTTTTTCCCCTCACTAGCTAGGAAACACGTGTTTTGTCCTTTAATACCAGCGGGTAAAAACGCATTTTATCCACTAGTGGATAAAGTAGTTTGACCTTGAATAGAGGCAAATTTTCTGCTTTAAAATTGATAAAAGTTGGTTAATCTAGTGATGAAGACGTTTTACCACCTGTGGAACTACTGGAAGCAGTGATAAACGCGTTTTTTTGCGTTGTACTTTCCTCGCTATAGTGAGGGGAAAAGTTTTGTGTTACACTTACACACGAGTGCAAATGTATTTTACTTCTCGTGTGTCGAAAAACTCGTAAGCTCAGGATTCTATTCTCGAACCACTCGCTTCGCTCGTGGTTCAACTATAGAATCCTTTCCTTGCTCGTTTTTCAATTCCACACTCGGCGTTAAAATACAACTTTGCACTCTTGTATAACAAATAACTATTTCAACACAGATTGTTATTATTTTTATCTGTGTCGGACTGTTTTGATTTTTTGATATTCTGCTTTTTAAAGATTCTAGAGCCAATCAACAAATTCCACAAACGGCCTTTTTCATTGTGGCGCAAAAAAAGTGTGATACTCAAGATTGGTAACAATTAACCAAAAAAGCTAAACGGTCCGACATAGATTATTTCATTGTTATTCAGATTCTCAAATTTCGTTCTGATTGATTAAGTTTTGAAGGAGGAAAGAGTCGAGAGCGGAACCTCGATTTTAAAGATTTTTTTGAAATATCTTTTGACTGAGTTGTTCTTAATGGACAATTTTTTCGATAAATCTAGTTAATAACACTCGTATATTTAACTAAAATTCCCAAGTTGAAAGGGGGGCTTTTCATTCTAGCATTTTCGCTACCGTATCCTCTTAACTAAGTATAAGTATTAATATAATAATACCACCACATCATATCAGAAAACGTACAGAAAACACAAAGAAATATTATTTCCCCTCACTAGCTCGGAAACACGTGTTTTGTCCTTTAATACCAGCGGGTAAAAACGCATTTTATCCACTAGTGGGTAAAGTAATTTGACCTTGAATAAAGTCAAATTAACTGCTTTAAAATTGATAAAAGTAGGTGAATCTAGTAATAAAGATAATTTACCACCTGTGGAACTTCTGGAAGCAGTGATAAACGCATTTTTTCGCTGTAGTGAGGGTTAAAGTTTTGTGTTACACTCGGGTGCAAATGTATTTTACTTCTCGTGTGTTAAAAAACTCGCAAGTTCAGGATTCTATTCTCGAACCACTCGCTTCGCTCGTGGTTCAACTATAGAATCCTTTCATTTGCTCGTTTTTCAATTCCACACTCGTCGTTAAAATACAACTTTGCCCCCTTGTATAACAAATAACTATTATACGTACTTTAAAAAGTATTTACTCGAAATCCAACAACAATAGTACCTATTAAGCTTGCTCTCTCTCTCTCTCTCTCTCTCTCTCTATCTGTTTCTTAAAAAATAAGTCTCCGTGCTATACGTGTTCTAATCTGTTCCTGTTTATTTACTCTTTTGCTTTCTCTCTCTCTCTCTCTCTCTCTCTCTCTCTCTCTCTCTCTCTCTCTCTCTCTCTCTGTTTAATTCTGTATGTTCATTTCCTTTACTGTTTTTGTTCTTGTTTTAGTTTTAAGTTTAGTTATAATTATGGGTGCCCTGAAAATCAGTGCCGTGTCTCTTAGATACGGTCTACGCTGAGCGACGTCCTATTTAGTATAACAGTACCTAATGATTCATTTGCATCATGTATATATCTTGTCAGAAATGAAATGAAATATTTTATTGTGTGTTGAGATTAGGTTACAATGGTTGCAGGTCTAATAGCTCATAATGTTATCCTCCAAACCCTACCACTCTGGTATACACTATACACACATTAGGTATATGTTTTATACCAAATAAATATGTTTTCAGTACAGATGTTGTTTTTTTTACGCACTAGTGCGAGAAGTGGTTCATTATATGCCAGGTCGAAACTTCGGAGGCTCATCTGTACTGAAAAACGTCGTACGATACACGTGCGGAAAGGAAATTCGTAACTCGTGTCGATTTAAAACACTCCCTTCGGTCGTGTTTTAATTTATCGCCACTCGTTTCGAACTTCCTTTTTTACGCACTTGTATCGTAATGTACTATTTCTTTCTTTCTTTCTTTACATATATTATTCTTATACGCTAACCACAGTGCCCGTGTGTCCCGCAATCTGTAAGAATAATGTTCGATACATTTTTCTCGCGGTTGTCTCGCGATCGATTTTATGTCTTCTTGTCACTTCCCGTGACAGTTTATCTTATCAACGGTAGCACTTAGCATATTCATTGTTATTCACCCCGACTATCTACAATAACGGGAATAACGTAAACTAAAAGCACTTTAGTGGAGCCGTTTGTGATTTTACCACAATTGTTTTAGCAAGCTTAAAATGGTTATTGCTTTCTAAGTTAGTCAAATGGGTATAACATGTTCATGTGGTAATATATTACTTAAGTGTTACTAGGATAGCGGTGACGTCATCAACTCTATGGCCTATTTCACTACAGTGACATTCACACTTGACATTGACAATTCTGTGCCTATTCCTGGGTCGATAATTAGCATTGTTACTCAGCGTTAATATTTCCTTATTGGACAGGCAATAAACGGCAAATTGTCACCGTCGGGCGACATTGTCACTGTGGTGAAACAAGCCACTGGAAGTCTGAAGGGTAGGTATATTAACATGTAATCAAGTCTTAATAGAAATCAGTAATACTGTTCTCTCTAATTGAGAGTTGAAAAACAATTTCGTCGTTCATTTTTCAACTCATCCGCGTCGAATCATCAACGTAAAGGTTTGTATCAAAATTATATTAACTTCGTGGCCCTCGAAGTTTTAATCTTAACAGTTATTAGCTTTTGTATTGCTTATTTCATTATTAATATTCAGAGTACATATTTAAGCATCTCCGTATTATAAATATCTCAATTTGATAAACGCCAAGGCCTGAATACCTTGACCTTGACACACACTGCTACCATTACAGACAAAGCACTTGTACAGGGTAACTAGCCAACGTCACAGTCGTCAGTCTACGCTAATATGATCGTTTACAAGCGATTCTGACGTCTGTCGAACAAACGTCACAATATACCCTTATAGCTCTCTAACGGCCCGGCCACGACATTGGTCTAAGCTCGACAGCGGTGAGCGGTGTGAGCGGCAGCCATAAGTGCGAATGTTATCTTCTTAGTAGTTTGTGGTGCGAATGAACAGTCCCATCGCTGTGTCTCGCTCCAATCTATGGCCGCCGCTCACCGCTGTCGCGCTTAGATCAATGTCGTGGCTGAGCCGTAAGACTTTTCTCTATCGCTTTACCATATTCGCACTACATCAAAGTAGTCTTTCGTCGCTAAACAAATTACCGATTTTGAATCCCGTCGTCTTAAGGACCTGGACATTAGACGGGATGAGCTAAAAGCCCGTCCACCAGCGGCTATTACTTATAATTATGCCAATGGTGTGCTTTGCTGCCCGTCATGTGCACGGGTATTTGTTAACAAACTTGGCTATGCGAGTCACATGCGAGCGCACCAACGAAATGGAGATTGAAGCAGTCGCTGTGGTCGAAATCGGCCGGGAGAGTATATATATATATATATATATATACATCAAAGTCAGCGTAGCTCATTCGTAGCTACGAATGCTACGATAACAATATGAGCGTAAGCGGTTCTGACATTGGTTATGTAGCGGGTCTAGCCAAAATGGCAGTCGTTGATGCTAGACAGCGATCTAAACGCAGTTTGGCTCTGTCGCGCTCGCGCCAATATGGACGAGCAATTGGGATAGAGCTACGAAAACGATATTATCGAAAGCGTTTGTGCATTTGGCTACGTACCCTGAGAGCTCTCTAACAGCTCTCTCTTACGAAAACTATACATAACCCTAAGTGATAGTACGTTGGCTAGATACCCTGACAAGCCACTTACTCTGGATGAGAATTTCATTACGACTACAAAAGTTATACTTTCAATAAAACGAAATTCAGGCGTCTTAGTACCAACTCGTAAATCAAATTACTTTTTCGGTTGATATTCAAGCCCTTTAAATCATCTGAGATTTGAAATCAGCTTAAATATTTTTTTTAGAATTACATCACTTAGTTATCGAGGTGTAAATTTATTTCATTTCTTATTTAGTACCCTCTGATTTTTGTAATTTATAGTTCAAGGGCAGACAGTGCGATCAAGCGTATTTTTGCCTTAGATAAGAAGTCGTATACATTCCACTACCTTTGTAAGTACTCATATTTTATGTATTAGCAAATATTTCAAAAGTAGTACTGTTTCACTTTTTATTTCGTCTGGACATTCCAGCACCGATAGCATGGTCGCGCGATAAACGATAAAACATCCAGGCCGTCCCTATCGCACTCACATCCAGTGCGAAACGGACGGCCTGATGTTTTACCATTTATCGCGCGAGCATGCTTGCCTGCCAGTATGATGCGCCTTAGGGACCGTCCACACTCAAAAGACGAAGGACGCGCAAGGGACGACGCTTGGCGCGCCCCAGGCGACGAGTCGCTTGGCGCGCGCCGCGCCGCCTTGAGGCACGTCTTACGTCTTTCCTATACAAAATGTACTGAGGAGACGTTTTTTAAATTACATTCAGGCGGCGTGGCGCTGACGTCCGTTCCGTGTCGGCGAACATGCGTCTCTTGAGTGTGGACGGTCCCTTAGTGCAACGCCGCAACGTGATTGGTTGATGAGTTCGTACCACGCTCGCGTTGCTCGCATAGACTGCACGCTTGGCTGGAATTCAAGGACTCGCATGATAATTATTTTACATTAGCTACGGACGACTGAGGTTACGGAGGTGACAGGGATAGCTAGCTACGATACGCCTACGAAAGTTTAAGATAGAAATGTTTGATACGTACCTTGTATTGGCAATTTATACTTCTAAATCACTTCTAGTTTAGGCCAAGAAGTAGGTCAAACTTATAAGGTTTTATTACAAACAGACACACGATGAAAGCTGAAAGTAAATAATAGATTTTAGTCTGAAAGTCGCTGGTTGCTCTACTCAGTTGAACAATACATTCAACTGTCTTAAACGTGCATTTCTCAGGGCTTCTAAATGGACAGCAGCGAAGGGCCGGTGACTCAAGTGCTTCATTTAATTTAAGAGTACCTAGCTTAAAGCGGCTGAAATAGAAATGTTTAAGAAACGTAACCTGTGGGCTATTCCACAACAGTGACTAGTGCCTATTTCGGGGTTGATAAGAAACATAGTTATTCAGCGTTAATATTTACTTGTTGAACAGGCAATAAACGGCGAAGTGTCACTGTCAAGCGACAATTGTCACTGTTGTGAAATAGGCCACTATTTATAAATTGAAATAGATATCATACACGAAAGAAAAAACAACAAGGCCCACTGGTGGCCGAGCCGGGAATCGAACCCGGGTCTTCAGCTTACGCGGCTAACGTCTTCACCACTAGACCACCCGCCGCCGCGCGGCGGTGATATCTATTTCAATTTATAATTTATATATAGTAGTGTGACTACTTGAAAAAGAACAAATTAAAAAATATTCAATAAAAATAATTTGTTTGATGTGTGAAGTTGTATAGGGCACTGTTTGTATCCATATGTCTGTGTAATTATTTATATTTATAATTATTAAATAATGTTGCGGTAAATAAATAATGTCACAGTTATTTTTTTTATCTAATCAGAACCAGTTGTACATCTAGCGAATACATTATCACAAGCAGCAGAAGCAAATAGACTCCGCCTGGAGTCGTCCGAATCCGAGAGGACACGGCCTACTTGCGGCCGTATAAAATAAATTAGCTTTGACGCCGTTTGCTCTGTGGGAATCGTACACCACTTTTTGCTGCGCATTTACAAAGCAAAACAATTAGAACGAACTCTCACCTTTTTGTTCACACCTTTGAGCTTCGCGTCTTCGGCCATTGTCTCTGCCAGCAATTACCAACGAATTGAATTAACAAAGTAATTTAATATGTAGCTTTAGAGTTAAAATATTAATTAAGCAATTTTAGTGCCTTTGAGCGTTTAATTACACAACTTTTCTGGGAGTAAATAATTTACAATTAAGTTTGTGACAGGGAGGAACGATTAGCGTGATGGCAATTACGAAGGCGGCACCCAATTCCGCAGAGTTGCGAACTCGAAGGAATTTACATACTAGTGGCTGGGATCCGATACGAGTCAGTGGAATTGCCTTTGTACGGGATGCGATTAGAGCTCTTTGCTTTACGGGATTACGAGCAGTCTTTGAGGATGTAAGTAGGTAAAACTGAGAGATATAGGAAGGAATCATGTGTTCTGAGACTTCTGAGATAGAACTGATGGACAAAAACACACCGTGCACTGGTTTTGAGAAAAGTGCACACGAGTTTATTCGCAGATATTAGGCACAAAATTACAATTTATAGTACTAGGTATGAGGTGAGATGAGACTAGCTCAGGGTCAGAAAGGGCGTGCTAGAGAAGAGACTTATGCTCAGCAGTGGCCGATAAAGGTCTGACACTCATAAAATAAAAATATGGAAATTAATTGTATCGCGCATAGTTTATAATTAATCCCAATACTTAAGTCGAACCGTTTACAACGTCCGTGTTCAACGGAGTCAAAGGTACAACGTCCGTGTTCAACGGAGTCAAACTAAGCAAATATTTGTTTCAGAGAGCCAAGAGGATAATATGTGATCAACATTTGGCCGAAGTGCTTCAACATGCCTATCGAGCTCAGGATACCACAAGTCAAGCAGAAGGCCCACATATGTATATGAAGATCCCCACAGTTGAGCGACTTTTGACTGTAGGCAGTATAATATATGCTCCTTGTTCCTCTACTATGAGTTTCTGATATTTGAGAATCGTCACAGGTTTAATGTTTAATAATAGATAACTACTTAACAGTGATGTCAGTGATAACGATAGCAATTCAGAAAGAGAAGAGACACAGAATATTCAGAATATATATGACCACAATCCCAAAATTAATGTAATATTTGGTTCGTTTAAGTTAATCGTTAGTGCGTTTTCACATTATCCGATCCGATATCGGATGTCGGACCGATATCCCATACATTACCGGCGCCATCTTGGATTTTTTTTCATTGAAATCCTTCCGACATCAGATACCGGATCGGATAATGTGAAAACGCACTTAGGGTCGCTTCACTTTCTTCTTGCCTACAATGATAACCATTTTCTATGACGTTTGCGCTATCGAGTTACGTACTAAAATCTCATGGTACTAGGTACTTCTTATCAAACAGCACGTCTATCGGCGGTTTTGCGTCATCAGTCCCGCGGCGCAGACAGTCGGCCGCTACTTACTGCAGTATTAGCTGCTGCCGCTATCTGCTGCGCGCACTGCAGCCGGCGCCCCGCTTGCAGTGCTGACGGAATTTAATGATGTATCATTATTCTTTTTTTATATTTATAATATTTCATATTCTCTTGGTTGTTATGTTGTTATCAAACAGCACGAGTCTATGGCCGGTTTTTTTTTATCAGTCCCGCAGCGCAGACAGTCGGCCGCTACTTACTGCAGTATTAACTGCTGCCGCTATTTATCTGCCGCGCACATGCAGCCGGCGCACCGCTTGCAGTGCAGGCCCCGTAGCCGAATGGCATTTCTCCGACGCCAAACGAAAGCGATACGCCGCTGGCTCTGTCGCGCCAATACGCAAGCGCGATAGAGATAGATATCTACTAGCGCTTCGTTTCGTGAGCGTTTCGTGAGCGTTTGTGCCATTCGGCTAGCCACCCTGACCTGCTGACGGAATTATATTGATAGAAACAAAGATTTAGATTGAATAATAAAGCATTAGCTTGAAAAAAGATTTTTTTGTAGATTCAACAACATTAATTGTTCTACATGCGTAACATGCGCTGGAACAAATATACCTGCGAATTGGCTACGTGCACGACAATTACGCCCACTACCATGTGAACTTGAAGTGGAAAATGTCAAAAAAAGACATGTAAATAAACATATATTTTAACGATTTTTCGTTAATTTTGAATAAATCGAATAACAAGAGCTACTATTTCAAGTGTAATTTAGGTAGATCGATTATAAAGACATAGATATAATAATAAAAATCAGTTTCCAAAGCATTACTCACGGTATAAACTTCCAACCCCAGACCACATAAAGAGGCAATAAATTGGTGCTGGCAGGGCATATAAGGAATCTTGAAGAACATAGGAGTAATGGTAGAAGTTCTACGAGCGAGTGATATGGTATTAGCTAAACCTCCGTCCCGTTAATGCCACGTAAAACAAGTCTAAACGTAAGTACCTAGTCATGTCCGCGGCCGCAGAAATATCCGACACGGGCCTATTCCCAGGCCAGGGGACCGATTTTGAATCTCACGGCGTTCGAATTCAGAAAATTGTCACCGAAATTGCCTACTATTTTCAGTGACAATTTTCTGAATTCGAACGCCGTGAGATTGAAAAATCGGCCCCCTGGCCTGATTCTTTAAGCATAATCTTTTACGGTAGGAAAAATACTAACAGCGTATTGAACAATATTAGGTAAACAAAGCTTAAATATAATTTATTATAATGTTTTGTTTTGACATAACACTTACGTTTTCTTTTCACAGTCGCTATCCATTTAGTTCTTTGATCCAATTTTCAGTGTGCTCTAAGAAACGCATAGAACGTTATTTTTACAATTAACAACAAAACAACATTGGTGGCCCATTTCAAACATTACACATTGTATTATATTTTATGAGTTTTGATAGATGACAACCACAATCAGTGTCGATTTACCACCGCAAGCACTGCGATCGCTTTGCTTACCCCCTCCATGCACTTCGCACGAAGCCAATATATTTCTTCGCACGAAGTTAATAATAAACATTTTCACAAAGCTGTCTAAAAGCCGTAACAGACTAATCGCACGGCAAGGTAATCCAAAATTTAGACTAAGAAAGAGTCATATCATATTTTAGTCGCTCTCACTTTTGGGTGATTTGGGATTATGTTTCAGGTGCCGTAGCCGAATGGCATTTCTGCGACGCGAAACGAAAACGAAACGCCGCAAAAGGTAGTCTGGGTCTGTCGCGCCAATACGCAAGAGCGATAGAGATAGATATCTACTCTATTTTGTAGTTGTTGTATTTTAACGATTTTAACGATTTGGATATGTATGTAGTAAGTGTATTAGGTAGATTGATTAATTTATAAATGATGATAAACGCATGACATATACATAGAGACATAAATAGTATGGAACAAAATATGGACATATAACAATTGTTATCAATAAAGATTTTTCTTTTCTTTCTTTTTCTTTTCTATCGTTTCATGAGCGTTTGTGCCATTCGGCTACGTACCCAGCTGTTTTTTTATGCGCTTCTGGAGCTGATTGGTTATGATTTGAAGTATCTTTAATATTTAACTGATATTATTATATATTAAAGATTTACTGTTATGTCACAATTAAATGTCCTTAGTCCAGAAAACCTTTCTTATTTTGTCACCCTAAAACGGGCTTAATATCATAATTAATGCCGTACTCATTTTGATCCAGTCATCCGTGTCATCTATTTCAGTATTTCATTAAAACGAAATTAAGGTAAATAAAAATAAAGCTAATTTTAAACGACCTTTGTCCTCCTTTTGGGTAAATACTTAAAGGTGAAACAATAAAAAAGTAAAAAACTCGCTTTGAGTGGAATAAAATAAACGTTTTTATTTATTAGAAAACACTTTTGAAAAGAATCCGTACTTTTCCTCCTTTCTGTATTCAGAGCGTTTCCTTTTCCATTCAATGTCCGCCCTTGGATCTTTATTTACAAACATTTAGGAATAAAGAAACTGATTAAGGCTTTTATTGGTATAATTAAGAGCCACGGGAAGCCGTTTTTATGATGCTGTAAAACAAATTACTCTGGGAAAGTGTAGACATCATAAAAAAATGAGATCAACTGGGGTAAATGAAAATAATAGTAGTAATAGTTCATTGCGTTTATTTCGCTATTTCTCGGATACGATTTGCTGAACCGTCGTCTATGGCTGCATTTTATTTTGCAACAAGTTCAGGCTTTTATAACGTTGATTAATAAAGAACGTAAATAGATCGTACTTATATGTAAATATTTTCCGGTTGACAATCATATTTAACAATGACATGTCTGATGCTTATCGTTGTAGAACTTATTTGAAGTAATTATCCTAAAATTCGAATTTCACTGTACTTCATCACCGTTACGCTCGTAGCCTATGGCGTGCTTGGTATCTAAAAGCGGGTAGGTACGACGAACGGGGAATAAATAGAACGGGGAATCCACCTAGCAGACGAATCTTATGGCGCTTCCCCGAAGACGATGACATGGGTTTTCCCAAATGTAGTGAAAATGTGTAGTAGAGGCAAATGAACAACGTGTTGTGATTTGTGATTAACGCTTACAGGGTTAAAAATGTTTGCGCTCTGAATACGCCTTTATAAACTATCGAGGCAAGCAACCGTTCCTTTTCATCTTAAAGAATGTAGGTAAGTATGTCTAATATTTATACTACAAAGTTACAAACTTTAAAAAAAATCTGTTTTACATGTGTTTAATGCTACCTAGGCTTTTTCTCCTTTTTAGGGTTCCGTAGTCAACTAGGAACCCTTATAGTTTCGCCATGTCTGAAAGCTGAAATTTGGTACCGATATGTATATCAATCACGCCAACAAAGTGCAAAAAAAAAAATGGAAAAAATGTTTTATTAGGGTACCCCCCCCCCTACATGTAAAGTGGGGGCGGCTATTTTTTTTCATTCCAACCCCAATGTGTGATATATTGTTGGATAGTTATTTAAAAATGAAGAAGGGTTTACTAAGATCGTTTATTGATAATATTAATATTTTCGGAAATAATCGCTTCTAAAGGAAAAAAAATGCGTCAAACCCCTCTAACTTTTGAACCCTATATTCAAAAAATATGAAAAAAATCACAAAAGTAGATCTTTATAAAAACATTCTAGGAAAATTGTTTTGAACTTGATAGGTTCAGTAGTTTTTGGGAAAAATACGGAAAACTACGGAACCCTACACTGAGCGTGGCCCGACACGCTCTTGGCCGGTTTTTATATTAAAGACCTAGATTTTAATATTTTTTACCACACCAACTATTAAAGGTTAACTTGCTATTTGAAAACAGATAGCAAAATTGCATTTTATCCACAAGAGTGCAAAGTAATTTCATACAAATTTTAACTTGATGTCTTAAGCTGGCCGGTAGAATTTACCTATAAATGAAGATTCTGAATCATAAATATTGAATAAATTGATGGATTTAATTTAATTTGATGTTTTATAGGTAGTATTTCGTTCGTGTTGGTGTGGTGAAAAATTTTGTGTTTCACTCGGTGGCAAAGTTTGTTTAACCTTCGTCGTTGTTTAACACTCGCAACGCTCAAGATTCCACCTCGCGGTTCAATATTGGATTCTTTCGCTTGCTCGAGTATCAATATTGGCACGTGCGGTTAAACAACTACTTTGCCCCCTTGTAAAACAAATAACTATTTTTTAAATCGTCAGCACTGTGAAGCAACTCCAGACTCGTTGATGGAACACCGACACGTCTGTGTGTGAATGAAGGCGTTAAACCCCTAAACGGCGGAGTCTTCGAGCCATTCGGGCGGATTCAGCCGGCTCAGAGCCACTTGTGTGCCGACTGGATCTACGCCCGCAATTATACGATAGCGGCTTACAGTTACAATAAAACAAGCTTTTTGAAGGAAAAACATTAATTATCATTGTAATATTATGGTCAATATTACAAGCTTTTTCTTTTTTAGGGTTCCGTAGTCAACTAGGAACCCTTATAGTTTCGCCATGTCTGTCTGTCCGTCCGTCCGTCCGTCCGTCCGTCCGTCCGTCCGTCCGTCCGTCCGTCCGTCCGTCCGTCCGTCCGTCCGTCCGTCCGTCCGTCCGCGGATAATCTCAGTAACCGTTAGCACTAGAAAGCTGAAATTTGGTACCAATATGTATATCAATCACGCCAACAAAGTGGAAAAATAAAAAATGGAAAAAAATGTTTTATTAGGGTACCCCCCCTACATGTAAAGTGGGGGCTGATATTTTTTTTCATTCCAACCCCAACGTGTGATACATTGTTGGATAGGTATTTAAAAATGAATAAGGGTTTACTAAGATCGTTTTTTTGATAATATTAATATTTTCGGAAATAATCGCTCCTAAAGGAAAAAAAAGTGCGTCCCCCCCCCTCTAACTTTTGAACCATATGTTTCAAAAATATGAAAAAAATCACAAAAGTAGAACTTTATAAAGACTTTCTAGGAAAATTGTTTTGAACTTGATAGCTTCAGTAGTTTTTGAGAAAAATACGAAAAACTACGGAACCCTACACTGAGCGTGGCCCGACACGCTCTTGGCCGGTTTTTATAGGTAGATAAGTAACAAAGGTATTCATTTTCAAAAAAGCGCGTAAAACATAAATTTAGAGTGCGAAGAGCGCTGTCTCAGTCACTGAGACAATGAGAGGGCGATACAGTAGGGACTAATTACTATCGTTGTCACTCTTAAAATATAATTATGCATTACGTTACGTACCACATTAAGAGTAAAATATTTTTTTAAAACCGTCAGCACTGTGAAGCAACTCCAGACTCGTTGATGGAACACCGACACGTCTGTGTGTGAATGAAGGCGTTAAACCCCTAAACGGCGGAGTCTTCGAGCCATTCGGGCGGATTCAGCCGGCTCAGAGCCACTTGTGTGCCGACTGGATATACGCCCGCAATTATACGATAGCGGCTTAGAGTTACAATGAAAGCACTGGCCAGTAATGCCGAGCTTTTTGAAAAGCTAGCATCGTTTAATAGTAAAACTTTTAATACAGGATTTTTCTCTTAGATTCGAATAAAATTTGGTGGATTCGATAGTTTCCAATGTCTAGTATAACAACGAGGAACAGAATACAGCCACAGTGCAAAAAAATATGTATACAAGTATACCTTAACCGACAAGCATTAAAGTCCTATACAGGGTGATTCATGAGTCGTGAGCAGGAGTGAACAGGGTACTGGGGAGGGTCACGCTGAGCAACTTTCATAATGGGGCAACACTGAATTGTGATTATTTTTCTTAACTATGACTTAATTGATAAGTACTTAATTGATAGTTAATTATCAAATACGTTCTAATTATGACTTAATTGATGATTAACTATCAATTAAGTCATAGTTAAGAAAAAAAACTATCACAATTTAGTGTTGCCCCATTATGAAAGTTGCTCAGTGTGACCTTCCCCAGTAGGTACCCTGTTCACTCCTGCTCACGACTCATGAATCACCCTGTATAGGTACGTTTTTTGACACCTCGGTAGTATTCATAATTATGTATGTTGCCACACCTCGGACACTGGCGATCAAATATATGAAAGAGGCGCGTTCCTAGCACACAGTCTAATCTCGTGTAGGTGAACGCGTACCATGCCTGTATGAGTGAAATATGACAGGTCGACTGTTCGCGTTTTTGACAAGCGGTAACTGTAAGGTAGGCCGAGAGGGGGTGGGCGGCACTTTCAGCAGGGAGCGGGAATGCCCATACTGTACGAGTACTCTTTATTATACTGTGATGTTGCTGGCTGTGGAACGTTTTAAGCTACCCCTTTAGGGAATTCAGTTTCAGACGCGAGTTTATGTAAGTACATATATTATGTATGTATTTTAAGCGCAATTTCCCCGAACAGTCGAAAATAACAATCAACCCCTGGGCCTATTCTAGTTACAGTTTTGCGACATGGCGGCCAATCAAGAATCATACTCGCACTGTCCCGTCGGCTAACTATCTATATCGTGATTTGTTTACAATCAAGCTTTTTGAAAACAATACTGAGGACTGTGGCGACCTCTGCTCTTTTGTTTTTATTTTTTACGTTCTCAAAATTTATAATAAATGGTGGTGGTCGAGTAGATCTTATAATGACGCCTAAATTTTCAATCCGTAGCTCGCGGGATTAAATGACTAGAGAGCGGATTTCAGGCAGCGATTTAAATATTAATATGGATATCACTCGCATAATTTATAATTTTTGCTACAAAAAAAAAATGTATCGGTACAAAAAAGTAAAACCCTTTTTGGATGCTTTTGTGGATATCGGGCAAAAATTATGACGATAATAAAAAAATATATAAATTTGTTATTTTTTTAAACATTTTATTTAAATTCTTCTTCTTTAATATTTCTTCTCGCATTGCACAGTAAAAACTTATATTACGACTCAAAGAATAGAAAAATGAAAATAATTCGCTTCCTGTATACTAACTCCTTTATTTAGAATAAATTACTTTTCTTTAAAAGTAGTTTGTTGTGAAAATAACATGAATTTAATCTAATTATTCAGCGAAGTTTGCGGTGCGCGATGTAATAATAGTAGATTGTAAGACCTTATTATAAACGACATGACAAGTATTTAAAAAATTGCACTAGTCATATCCATATTAATATTTAAATCACTACCTGAAATCCGCTCTTCACAAATGATTTTTCGCTGAAGGAAAACCTGCATACATCTGCGAAGATAATTAAAAAGTATTATTGTGAAGTCCCTAATCCGCATTGGACTAGAGAACTTAAGGTGGCTCGCTTAGGTTACCCGAAGCTCAGGCTGCGTTAGATGGCGTTAATCTGCAAATTACCGGTCTTATTTTTTTTGTGGAGTCGTACAGGCATGTATATACTTTCAATTATGCTTCGCGAACATTTAATATTAAAATTGACGTATTACAACAAACATTCAACTTCTCATTGTAACGTTAATGCCCTTAATGTAAACAAATTTACTATTTTACACTATTTTTAAGTACCACTCACACATACAAACAGTGTTTTTGTATTCCTTCTAGTCGATAATTTCACGCGGCGACAGCTTGTTTAAATAGCCTTGCGGTAAATACGTGCCATCGCATGATTTGCATGGAAGTACTGGGTTCGAATCCAGGACTTTTTCTGTTTTTTTTTTTAATACTACGTCGGTGGCAAACAAGCATACGGTCCACCTGATGGAAAGCGGTCACCGTAACCTATGGACGCCTGCAACTCAAAGAGTGTCGCATGCGCGTTGCCGCCCCATTAGAAACTTGTACACTCCCCTTTGCTGCGTGTGCACAGCAAAAAGGAGTGTACAAGTTCAAAGGAGGGTTTGGGTTGCCGACGACTCAAAGGACAATAGACGGAACAAATTAGTTCCGTAAGTCCTCCCGTCGTCAGCACCCCACACCCTCGTTGAGCTCTGGCAGCCTTACTCACCGGCAGGAACACAACACTATGAGACACTATTTTTTGTTTTATTATTATACATAAATGTATATGTACTCGTACAGTAGTTACTGAGCGTTTTCCACAAAAAAGATTAAAAACCTATTCTCTTACATGGTAATAATTTTTGGGTTCGTCGAACTCAGAATTTCTAACATAATTATCCTAATCTGATATTTTTAAAAATTCCAAAAATTACAATGTGCAAAAGCTACCCATATTCTTGTATATAACCATTTAGTTGTTGAAGAAAAACATTCACACAACAATAACATAGGTCAACCAGCTCAGTAAATGCAATACTTTACTAATACTATGCCCACACTATGACCTATGTATAATGTATTATACCAGACGTGTAATATTTTATTTTATCAACAAAGGCATAATAAAGGATTGTATTGTAGTTTTGTATGAAAATAAAAAATAGGAAAGCAATATAGTAATAGTCAAATATTCCATTAAAAAAATAAAAAATACTTAATAAATCCATAAAAGTTCAAATGATTAAAAAAAACTTCGGACTCGAACCCACGATCTTCTGCATCATAGTCGGTCGTTTGACCGAGACGCCATTTCGATTTACATTAGCAGTGTCGAAATACACGATATGTATCTTTGTTGACAAAATGCGTCATTATTTCTGAGTCTGCTTGAGTTAACTAAACCAATATCTTTAAATAATTACTTGTCAAGAGCCAAATGTCACTGATGACAATGTCAACTAAAAATGCGCGAAATATGACGGCTCTGTGTCTGTACACAAAATTTGGCACGCACATTTACGTAAAATTAATAAAAAATTCACATGGATTTGTCCATGATTTCTGTATGAAACAATGTATTTCATTCACTACCGCGACGACGGATAATGTATAGTAGATGTATGCGCATATTTTTATTTAGTTGTAGTGTGCAGTGACTAAATAAATGGTAGATGTTTTTTGTATGGAAAGCGAGCCACCTTAACTTGTGCTTGAGAGGAGGCCTGTGCCCACCATTGGGACGTATTGTTGGCTCAGCTATTATTATGTACCTAAACCTATATAATTACTTTCTAAAAGTTAAACTCTTTTTGTATTATCAGCTAAGTATTCTAGGCTAGAGCTTAACTTGTAATTAGCATAGATGCTAAGTTAGATTGATACGACCATTGTTGCCTACGGCCAATCTATTGATATTCATACAATTTAATAACTCCTGATTCGAATCATCAACTTTCTGAAATGCAGACAGATAGATTTTTAAATGCCTAGTCAGGCAATGATAACGAAGAGCTAACTTCGAACAGCACACGCTCAATTTGCATCAATAATTGGTGTTCAAATTGGAATTTAAACTTCGTCTAAAGTTTATTGTCGTTTCGACAGTCTATACCATAGAGTACAAACCTTTAGCTGACGGGTATGTGACGTCATCATGGCAACACTTCGATTACATAAAGAATGCATATCAGTCTTGAGAAAGAAACAATTAACGTCAGAACGTCAGTCAATCAACCAATATTGTTTATTGCAAACCATGATATTACATTAAAGATGTTACAATACGAAGGAGGTCGCGTGGCACCCCGGTAGGGTATGGCAATAGTGGCAATTATATTTATTAATTATTTACTAAATTATATCTAGATTATTCCTAAATTTATTACAGCTACACACATTACATACTTATTGTCCCGGAGCTGTAAATTCACATTTTTGACACATGACAGCGTCCACAAAACGTAAACTCGCGGGACCTAATGAAATTTTAAATAAAATCCTGTAATAATATTAAAAAAAAACAAGTACTTAAAAACAATATTTCGCTTACTTTAAACATAATTCTAACACATGTTACATTTTTGCGGATCTTCGTTAGTGAGTATTTTACGATATTAATTTATCACGCAGGATTTACTTACTATGTCATTTATCATTCATTTTTATTATTAAACTAGTGCTGTGGCAAAGTCTGTCATACCGATTCAAATGACATTTCAGTTAGTTGATAGAAATCGTATATTTGTTTAAGCGCCTCCTTGTACATAGGGCCTAAACGATTCAACCAATTCGTAATTAATCGCTAGATTTGGCAAACGACACGTCTTATCCACATCGCAACATACTTCAAAACAAATGTGTCAAAAATGTAAACTTACAGATCTGGGACAATAGGTACATTCTAAGTTTAGAAATTGTATTTAAGGTTGTTGCAGATCATCCTGCATGAATTCTTGGATTGTATAAGTAGTATGTTTTTTAATAGCACGTATGAGTTTGTTGGCGAAGATATTATTTTTCTGTATAGACTTTATTTCACTAGGTAACTTATTGTATATATTTATAGCACGGTACTATGGTCAAGAAAGAGACAACGCTCTAGGAAGACGAAAAACCGGTGTGCATTATTTATGGCCATTTACTGTACGAGAGTACTGATAGTCACCAAACATTCCTATAATTTTTCATAAAAAAAATTGAATGACTGGGGAAGAAAAGTGGTAAATTGGTAACATAGTAGTAGTACTAACTAATTGAAGATCAAGTAGATCAGCTATGGGTGCATACATATCTGCCTGTTTTAGTAAGTCTGCTATCTGGTAAAAAACCGTCTATACTTTTTCTATCTATGGCATTTATTATTTCTGTCTATACCTATTGAAAAAGGAGTTCTAAGACGATCCTCTTCAACCATTTACATAAATTAAAAGGGATGTCTAAAAATTATTTTCATTTTAAATTATTTCTTAAGAGAATAAAAGGAAACACGACGTAGGTAAATGCTGTTTGACAGCTTGTCTGAATTTATTATACGTAAATACGGATTTGGTACTTATTAAGGAAATATTCTGGTTTAACCAATACTGAGGTAGGTAAGAGAAAAAAAATATTTGTGCTTCTTTTTGTTTAGGTACAAATTAAAATGGTATACTCTTGGGTCGACTCGTTCGTTTTTCGTCATGTTCCTAAATTTGTCCGATTCTGTTTTCGTCAGCCATTCTTCATTCGTCAACTTAGTCTGCAGTCATTATTGTCTTTGACCACAATGAGTTATTGGCCTTTTTCTTATTGCGACTCAATCATTTTTAGTCATTTCGTATTTGGTCATATTCTAAGTTGGTACCGACCTAAGACTGCGAAAAAACACGAAAAACATAGATTTAACAGTGAACATGTTGAAAGAAGATTATGACAAGTGAAGAACGAAACGGATTAAGATAGAGATGAACAACGAAATTGACCATAGTTAAGAAAGACCATCGACGATCGTGACGAATAAAGAATGACAGACGAAAGCAGAATCGGACAAATTTAGGAACATGACGAATAACGAACGAGACGACCCAATAGTATACCATTAAAATAAGTTACTAATGAAATAATCATAACAATGCACTTGTACGTTCCATGTATAAATAGTTGCAATCAACATTGTAAAGACAATTATGATTCATGGTTTTATACACGGTGTAACATGAGGAAACCGAATCATTTTAACAGCGTATTCCTAGACAAATGTCATGTAAACTTTTCTGGATTTCGCCTACTTTCAGAGTTATAAGCATTTAAAAAAAATAACTGCTTATTATTTCTCAGAACCAAACGCTGTTTTGATGGCGATGATGCCGTTATCGGACTTAATCTAAATATCCTCGTTGATAGATATTAAAAAGTAACTTGTGACATGTTGCAAAAAAGTATTTTTTTAGAAAACAATTGTAAATTTTTATTTGAAGTTCCAGTTTTACTAACAACATTCACTTTTTATGTGAAAATATAAATATATAAATAAATATTTTTGGCGAAATTAGCTTGACGTCATATAACATTTTATCTTTATTTTGCTCTCAGAAATGCGGAGTTAAAATCTTTCGGTTTCCTCATGTTACACCGTGTATAACAGTAGTTGGACTAGACTACTTAAAAGTACAAAATTAGTACCAACTATTTGTGTAAAATAATTTAACACATAACTTGCAAGCAACAAAGTTAGGTGCTAAAATAAGATTATTAATTATTATACATAACTGGGCAAGCAAATCTTGTCACTAAAAAACGGCGGCAGGAAAAATGTACCCTACTACATTTTTCCTGCCGCCGTTTAATGGAAATATTGAATTTGATTTGTTTGTCTATCTTGATGTTTTTACTTATCAGCAGCGGCTGCTGATCCATACAACCGATTCCCACCGGCTTGCCTAAAATTGATTACTAAGTGAAGTACCTAATGCTAAGGTACGTTTCTTTTTGCTCAGTGTCACCTAGCAGAAATTTTCACCAGCCGCCACTGTTAGGTATTTATTTACACTATTGTTTAGTATAACAATTATAAACCGAAATAGATGTTATATCATATATCAAAGAATCCGGCCTTCACCACTGCCTTGTTCACTAAACAAGCCAGTGGTAAAGGCCGGATTCGAACCGGCGTCTTTAGCTAACTAACGTCCTCAACACTTATAGGTACTCCATTCCACCAAGATTACAATTGGTACGCTTTTTGTACTTTTTTTGAAATATAAAGACATTTATTTATGTAAGTATAAAAATGTTACATTTAATATGATTCAAACTCAACGTTACCAATTCTTAAAGAAGATTAATTGGCACTTGACATTCAAAAAGAAACATTCAAGAAGAATCGCTTAAACGAAAAAAAGTAATAACGTTACAAAAATTCTTTATTTTTGTAACGTTATTACTTTTTTGGTAATGTGTTTATCATTTCATTACCTTCTTATGAATCGGATTCTTATATGTGGTTTAAATATTATTTAATAAAGGTGTACCTAGGTATCAACTCAACGAAGCTATCCTTAGTGGGTTTTCACATTATGCAGGACCAATATCCGATATCGGATCGGATAATGTGAAAACGGACTTAAGGAGCAAGGAAATGTTTCCACCAGAGATGTGCGAGGTAGATGAGCGCTGTGAGGATGTGTCAAAGAGTAAAGAAAGAGTAAATAATATGGAATATAACTATACTATACTTAACTTAGTTTGGATATGTAGCGAACTCTTTTCAAATATGCGACTTAATTCCGGAATTGTTACTTTTTAGGTAACGAAAGTAAAACCCAATAGAAAAGCAATAAATGTGACTTCTCAATAAAATATATATCACATTGTTACCATCAGCACGAATTTCGCTCGTATTTTATGCGAAATATACGTTAGAGCGTCCCTATGTTTCACATATTCGCCGCTGAGTTACAGTCGTAGGTTGTAGCGCAACGGTCGTAACCGATACATGGATTTCCCCGTATACCTATAGCGAAAATTGGTCATAGAGGTAAAACGCCGTGTCGTGATTAGAACTCAATGGGTCATTTGAAATTGTACTTCCTTTTAAATTAGAACGGCACCTATAATGAACGCCATCGGACGATACACGACTTTGTCGTTTTGGTTCTACGAAACCTCACAAACCTCACTATACCTCTATACGACGTTACCCCCACTTACCTAATCTATGACGTAGAGCTACACTAGTACAGTAACAGCTTAATGGTCTAATGGTGAAAGATGGATCAATGGTACAACTGTGATACTGTATACCTAGTATACCTACCTTAGTACGCGTATGTTGGACCAAATTAGTCTGTTGAACTGGTGCGTAGCTGAATGGCACAAACGCTCACGAAACAAAACCCTCGTAGATATCTATCTCTATCGCTCTTGCGTATTGGCGCGACGAGCCAGACTACGTTTCGCGGCGTTTCGTTTTCGTTTCGCGTCGCAGAAATGCCATTCGGCTACGGCACTTTTCGATACTGTACGATAGTACAGTCAACCAATTGGAACCTTAGCTTAGGCCACCCTACAACCATGTCAAAATGACAAGCAGTAAGAGATTTCTTACACTCTGATTTATAACGTCACTATGACATAGTTCTACAGGTTCCAATTGGTTGACTGTACATTGTGCCGCCTGGGGCGGAAATTAAATGTTGCAAACGAGAGTAAGTCAAATATCGACGGAGAGCGGGATCGAATTAAAGAATCGAGTCTGGAATTTTATTATGCACTGCAAAAATATGTGAATAGATATAAAAAAAAGTTAAGTACGGTCACAGTATAATAAAGAGTACTATCGTACAGTATGGCCACTCCCGCTCCCCGCTGAAAGTGCCACCTACCCCCTCTCGGTTACCTTACAGTTACAGTCAAAAACGCGAACAGTCGACCTGTCATATCTCACTCATACAAGCATAGTACGCGTTCACCTACACGAGCTTAGACGGTGCTAGGAACGCGCCTCTTTCATATATTTGATCGCCAGTGTCCGAGGTGTGGTACGGTACTAGAAATTTCATAAATTCCTTGAGAGACCGATGTTTGTGTAACTCCCACTACACTAATCGATGGAATCAGGCGTTACTTTGCGGAAATCCATGTTAATCGTAAACTAGAACTTTCCGACGGTCAGTTGCGGGACTTCGGACCGTCAACATCAGCTCCTGAGGATGCCTCGTAGAGAGGCGAAACACGTGTCGAGTTTTGTATTTTTGGTGGTGGGTTGTTATATTTATTTGCGTATTTATTTTTATTTTTGCGGTGGGAGGGTGGGAAAATTAATTGCATGTAAAAAATACGCAAGTAATTATAACAGGTTAGCACTGATTGACTTGCACGTTATCTATTCGCGGATTAGCAAAGGAAAGTTCTAGTTTACGATTCCCATACACTGCAATAGCACATTTAGTGTGCGAGATTGATGAAAATGTCCTGCACCTACCACTAAGGTACTTCAAGTGTAGAAAAAAAACAGCACAAAAAGAAATAACAGAATATACATACAAACAACCTTACACCTGTATTCCCAAATGGGGTAGGCAGAGGCGGGGTGGCATGAAACTGCACAAGGTTCAGTGCCACTCTTGGCAATTAAGTGGTTGAAAGAAAACGAAACTGTGGTATTTCAGTGACAGGTTGCCACTCCGCCCACGCAACAATGGAACCACTGTCCACTACTACGACACCCACGGGAGGAAAGGGGGTAAAAGTATAATAAGCAGACATCGTAACTTTTCCAGCAATTCCGGTGCAGCATAGTGAATATAGTAGCAATAAAGAAATTCATAATAGGCTACTTGACCCTTTTTTAACCGACGGGGTGTTATAAATTTGACGTGTCTGTCTGTCTGTTTGTGTGTGTGTGTGTCTGTGACATCGGCATCGTAGCTCCCGAACGGATGAACCGATTTAGATTTAGTTTTTTTTTATCTGAAAGCTGAATTAGTCGGGAGTGTTTCATGAAAATCAGTCCACCAGGGGTTTTTATTTTAAATTGTAATTTTGTGGTTATGTTATTACCTAAGTACTGTTATTAATCATAATGAACTATTCCAGCATGCACGGTCCGGACTTATACATTCCTTTAACCCGACAATGCCCCATCAAGATCGCTGGAAAAGTTACGATGTCTGATAATAAGTAATTAAAGGAATATTGATAATTGAAAGCTGACGTATAATCACTTAAAGTTTAAATCACAGACAATTTCAAGCACGGCGCGCGGAAACGATGTAAAATTAAATATCTGAATTATTCATAATGCAAAGTTAATTCTACGGAAATCGACAGCCCCTTTATCGACTCGAAGCTTAAGTTACAATTACTTATTCTGATTAATTTATTATTTATGGCCGATTAATTATTTGAAAGTGTTTGGGACCTCAGGAAAACGTTCCTGAGGCAGTCGGTCTCTAAACAGATAGACGAACCGATCACAAGATTCGTCTTCCTCTTTTCCTCATTCGTCGTTTGGACAGGTTCTATAGTGTGTGAGGATGAACAGTTGAACACCCTGCCGACGACAAATGATGCGGTAGTAAAAAGCAACCGTTGGTTACTCACATGCTTCCAATAGCCAGAGCTACGAGTTTACGCACCTCTGAATTGCTTGCAGTAGCTGTGGCTACATAGCGAAGTATTGAAATGTTTGATTGTGTTTTCTACAATAAAGAGTTTATACATACATACATACATAGGTGAAAATTTCGTCAGTCATCGCGTCGCGATACCTACTTGGTTAACGGCCATGAATAATGAACTATCGTGGACGTCAGCTTCGCTGGTGTGTTGAGAAATGGCAGACACCGAAACATCTCTATGTAGTTAGTCATCACCTCCCGTTACATACTTCATTAGATGTTAGTTTTAATTACTATGCATAAAAAAACAGTCGATTGTACCGCGGTGGAAAGACCCTAATCTGATTGCATGACTGTGTCTCCGGGACTAGTGCCTCATACACGAGGAGACGAACTGTCTCCTTAAACAAACAAGTTCAATATCTTTTGTTAGTGCGAACGTCGACGATTCTTACAGCGCGACTTTAGACAATTCTATGGAAATGTGATGTTCAAGCTAGCGTTCCTACACTTTATCACAGTTGATACAGTACCAGACGGCTTCTAGATGTTTTATGCATGGCTTATATTAGTGGGTGCTCAACCCCCAATTTATTTTCGATTGTCATTAGTTTCTCCCATCGATTTAAACTTCTCTAGATACACTATCACCTACAAATTCGGCACTCAAAAGTGTCCGATCGCTTAGTTGCAAATGTGTGCGTCCAGTTGAGAAACGAAAACTTCGCAATGTAGTAAAAACTACTTTCATTTTTTTACAAAAACAACGTTATTTCTTAGTACTTAAAGTTCAATTTCAAATGCAAGCAATTGGCGGTTATGACATTAATGAATGTGATCATCGCGAAAGCCATAAAATTTTATTACCGCAGATCGCAGGTGTGCATATTTTTAAAAAAATCTACGTCTTATTGCAACCAACTTAAGTTTAATTTCGTTTGCGCTGCAACAATCTAAACGCCATTTTTACATTGGGAACGAGGATGGACAGAGGCATCATGGGAGTCGCGCTATGAGATGAAAGGCGAGAATGAGGAAATTTGCGGTATTTTTGCGAAAAACTGTTTTAAAAAATCCTATTAGATAGAAAATTTCTTAAGGAACAAAACGTTTGGTATTAACATTTTTCGAGATGTTGCGTATTTTAAGCGAAAAAAAATGAGTTTTTACTGTACGATATTTTTATTGATATTATCTCAAACAAAAAAATATATAAGGTACGGCGGGACAATTTGGACTGGGGGACAATTGCAACTGAACTGATTAATATCTCCACGTTTTGCAATGTTTGCATTATTAAATAGAGTCAACTGAGGTATATATATATATATATATATATATATATATATATATATATATACACCGTGTTTCACTTAACACTAAAAACCTGAAAACAGTTTGTTCAGAATCGAGAGTAGAATCGATTGAGCTATATCTTGATGGGGGTAATATTTTTATTTAAATTAGTATTATTAGTTATTTTTTACGTGCCCATTCTATTGTACTCGTAATACAACATTGTGTATATCGCATTGTTAGAGGTTGTTTACCTTTTTTCAGTATTTAGGGGTATTAATACTGGCCGGTTACTTGGACGATTATTTTTTCCGCTACTAGTTTGACGTTGTTTGTCAGTTTAATCTTAATGTTTATCATAAGTCATAACAAATTGAACTCTTACCTAATTACAACCTTGTCATTTTGAATATTGAGTTTATTTGCTTACTGCGATTACCTGTCCGATTTGAAGTTTACTGTGACAAAGCTTTAAAGTGTTTTACAGTGACATCTTAGCTGTCTATTGGTAAACCTTATGTCGTTGCAGTAACGTACACAAATAAATAGTCTTATGGTTTATGATGGTAGTTAGCAATTATTTTATTGAGTGTAGAGCTAAAAGTCAAGTAGAGCTGTACAGAAAATTAAAAATTCAATTAAAAAAAAAGTAACAATCAGATTAAAAGATGAATACTCTAGATGAGTTAAAAAAAATAAAAATCAGTTGGGGTTTTGAGTGATACCGGAAACACCGTGTATATTATATATATATATATATATATATATATATATATGTGTGTGTGTGTGTGTGTGTGTGTGTAGGTATGTATATATATATAACATATGTGTGTGTGTGTGTGTGTGCGTGTAGTGAGTGTATGTGTAGCGATTATGTGAAGGTAAACAGTTGAGGGATTGTATGTGGTGTGTGTGAGGGTGCACTTGGAGAATATGAATTAAGTAGCTATTAAAACAAAGAAGAATTGAACGATGACATTAATTTATTATTCTACGTATAATTTCTTTCAAAGCTTTGTTTGGGTAAATCTTCTCTCCGCTCCTCAGCTATAATCTTGCGCCATTTTTCCCTTTCAACGTCTTGTTTTGGGAATCTGGAATAAAAAGCTTTTTTATTACTTAAAAACGAATTTGCTATTCCCGGGTTGTTTCTTTTTATAATTAAAGTAATTTATAAGATATGTATTAATATTATTGAATTGAAATCATTTATTTCAGACTTATTGGTCCATAATAATAAATAAATACATACATTATTAATATGAAATAGGCTTCTTTTACAAAAAATATAAATTAGCGACTCCATCATTCCATTTTTAACTATGTTCCACTTCATCCATCTTTTGTCGCCGTCCGCTCATTACTAGTATAGCGCGAGAGAAAGAGACAAACTGCGTAAGACCAAATCAAGGAATTTACTTTAATTATTCTAGAAAATAAATGTTTTTTGTAAGTTAGGAAGCCATTTTGACCACAAATGCATAACATTATAAAATTATTAACAATTACTTACCGGAAATACGATACGTCATCCTTTTTCAACGTATATAAGGTGTTATTTTTGCATTTTTTTACGGAGCACTTAGGCATGTTGCCGACACGGCGGATGAAGCGCTACTGACCGCCCAATTGTGCTTAGAACATTTTCAAGCACAATTTGCTGCGGACACATTCTAAGCCGTGATGGTGCATCTAGGTAGTTTAGATCGATGGTTTCTCCACATGTTCCATCCAATTATTTGGCAAATAGATTCTCAATTTCTCATCTAGGTTTTGGCGCAGCTGTTAGTCGATCAAGTTATACAATAAAGGGCAATGGCTTATTTTATGTTAGACTGAATATAAAGTTAAAAAAATCTGAACTAAACTACAAAGAGTTAAGGTAATGAAACGTTTTACTTTTAATGGAGATTATTATTCGTTTGAAGTTTACTATTAAAGCCTTTCTCTTTGTCTTACTTTAAAGTAATTGGCTCTGATATGACAGCGACTATGTTTCTTTTTCCTTAGATTCTTTTTACTTTTTTTGCGATTGCCTTTTTTCCAATCCAAGCAGAACAGAAACAGAATTAGTTGCAGTTGTACAAGGCAAAAAAACGAAGAATACGGCTTTTGCTGAACCAAAGATTTCCTTTGGTAGGATTGGTCCTTAGGGCCCAAGAAGTGCCACTCTTGGCAATTAAGTGGTTGAAAGAAAACGAAACTGTGGTATTTCAGTGACAGGTTGCCACTCCGCCCACGCAACAATGGAACCACTGTCCACTACTACGACACCCACGGGAGGAAAGGGGGTAAAAGTATAATAAGCAGACATCGTAACTTTTCCAGCAATTCCGGTGCAGCATAGTGAATATAGTAGCAATAAAGAAATTCATAATAGGCTACTTGACCCTTTTTTAACCCCCGACGCAAAAACGACGGGGTGTTATAAATTTGACGTGTCTGTCTGTCTGTTTGTGTGTGTGTGTGTGTCTGTGACATCGGCATCGTAGCTCCCGAACGGATGAACCGATTTAGATTTAGTTTTTTTTTTTATCTGAAAGCTGAATTAGTCGGGAGTGTTTCATGAAAATCAGTCCACCAGGGGTTTTTATTTTAAATTGTAATTTTGTGGTTATGTTATTACCTAAGTACTGTTATTAATCATAATGAACTATTCCAGCATGCACGGTCCGGACTTATACATTCCTTTAACCCGACAATGCCCCATCAAGATCGCTGGAAAAGTTACGATGTCTGATAATAAGTAATTAAAGGAATATTGATAATTGAAAGCTGACGTATAATCACTTAAAGTTTAAATCACAGACAATTTCAAGCACGGCGCGCGGAAACGATGTAAAATTAAATATCTGAATTATTCATAATGCAAAGTTAATTCTACGGAAATCGACAGCCCCTTTATCGACTCGAAGCTTAAGTTACAATTACTTATTCTGATTAATTTATTATTTATGGCCGATTAATTATTTGAAAGTGTTTGGGACCTCAGGAAAACGTTCCTGAGGCAGTCGGTCTCTAAACAGATAGACGAACCGATCACAAGATTCGTCTTCCTCTTTTCCTCATTCGTCGTTTGGACAGGTTCTATAGTGTGTGAGGATGAACAGTTGAACACCCTGCCGACGACAAATGATGCGGTAGTAAAAAGCAACCGTTGGTATCCACTCACATGCTTCCAATAGCCAGAGCTACGAGTTTACGCACCTCTGAATTGCTTGCAGTAGCTGTGGCTACATAGCGAAGTATTGAAATGTTTGATTGTGTTTTCTACAATAAAGAGTTTATACATACATACATACATAGGTGAAAATTTCGTCCGTCATCGCGTCGCGATACCTACTTGGTTAACGGCCATGAATAATGAACTATCGTGGACGTCAGCTTCGCTGGTGTGTTGAGAAATGGCAGACACCGAAACATCTCTATGTAGTTAGTCATCACCTCCCGTTACATACTTCATTAGATGTTAGTTTTAATTACTATGCATAAAAAAAACAGTCGATTGTACCGCGGTGGAAAGACCCTAATCTGATTGCATGACTGTGTCTCCGGGACTAGTGCCTCATACACGAGGAGACGAACTGTCTCCTTAAACAAACAAGTTCAATATCTTTTGTTAGTGCGAACGTCGACGATTCTTACAGCGCGACTTTAGACAATTCTATGGAAATGTGATGTTCAAGCTAGCGTTCCTACACTTTATCACAGTTGATACAGTACCAGACGGCTTCTAGATGTTTTATGCATGGCTTATATTAGTGGGTGCTCAACCCCCAATTTATTTTCGATTGTCATTAGTTTCTCCACATGTTCCATCCAATTATTTGGCAAATAGATTCTCAATTTCTCATCTAGGTTTTGGCGCAGCTGTTAGTCGATCAAGTTATACAATAAAGGGCAATGGCTTATTTTATGTTAGACTGAATATAAAGTTAAAAAAATCTGAACTAAACTAGAAAGAGTTAAGGTAATGAAACGTTTTACTTTTAATGGAGATTATTATTCGTTTGAAGTTTACTATTAAAGCCTTTCTCTTTGTCTTACTTTAAAGTAATTGGCTCTGATATGACAGCGACTATGTTTCTTTTTCCTTAGATTCTTTTTACTTTTTTTGCGATTGCCTTTTTTCCAATCCAAGCAGAACAGAAACAGAATTAGTTGCAGTTGTACAAGGCAAAAAAACGAAGAATACGGCTTTTGCTGAACCAAAGATTTCCTTTGGTAGGATTGGTCCTTAGGGCCCAAGAATGGATTTTCGAAGTGGGGCCACCGTGATTTTTGATGTTAGTTTTTTGAGGTTTTGATAGCTTCTGCTCTGGAGGAAAATAGGGTCTCAATCTATATAGTGGTATTCATTATGCTACTATTCCAAGTTGGTACCATATTTGTATGACTTAAGGATTTCAAATACATTATAGGACCCATATGTGCACGAGGAAGATGTTAAACTTCGTAAAATAAAAAAATAAGTAAAGATTACAGTACCTATTTATTTAAAAAAATCTGACACAAAAAAATCCGAAAAATTGGCACGATGGTTCCTAGGATCCTAGCCCTCGTCTTCAAATAACTCTAAATCCAATTCTATATCATCTTCGATGAATGCTTCGCGGTCCATTACACTGTAACAAAAAATAAAACAATGATTATCCAAAAAAGTTGAAAAAAACCAGCAAGCAAACTAAAAGTGACAGTTATTCAAACACTAATATACCTAGAATTATCACAGTTGCCATTACTGGTCTTGCATAGGAGTGTGCATGGCATTCCTTCTCATCTACAAGAACAACGGCCTCTATAGCTGTTCTTACATCCACATTTTACCAGCTCTCATATGGACAACCCAGCACATTATCTGGGATGCGGCGCGAGAGTTGGTAAAATGTGGATGTAAGAACAGATGTAGAGGCCGTTGTTCTTGTAGACGAAAAAGAATGCCGTGCACACTCCTATGCAGGACCTGTAATGGCAACTGCGATAATTCTAGGTATATTAGTGTTTGAATAACTCTCGCTTTTAGTTTTCTTGCTGGTTTGTTTCAACTTTTTTGGATAATCATTGTTTTATTTTTTGTTACAGTGTAATGGACCGCGAAGCACTCATCGAAGATGATATAGAATAGGATTTAGAGGTATTGGAAGACGAGGGCTAGGATCCTAGGAACCATCGTGCCAATTTTTTGGATTTTTTTGTCTTAGATTTTTTTTAATAAATAGGTACTGTAATCTTTACTTATTTTTTTATTTTACGTAGTTTAACATCTTCCTCGTGCACATATGAGTCCTAAATGTATTTGACATCCTTAAGTCATACAAATATGGTACCAAACTTGGAATAGTAGCATAATTAATACCTCTATATAGATTGAGACCCTATTTTCCTCCAGAGCAGAAGCTACCAAAACCTCAAAAAACTAACATCAAAAATCACGGTGGCCCCACTTCGAAAATCCATCCTTGGGCCCTAAGGACCAATCCTACCAAAGGAAATCTTTGGTTCAGCAATAGCCGTATAATTTACCCTACAGACGCAACTAAATTGATTGTTGACGAACGACTTAATTTTAACTTGTATACCTATGTATAACATACCTACATTATGTTATTTATCCTCTAACTAACCCAAGACATGAACACTTACTAAAACAACGTTTAATCAAAATAAGAGACCCTTTTTAGGGTTCCGTAGTCAACTAGGAACAGGAACCCTTATAGTTTCGCCATGTCTGTCTGTCCGTCCGTCCGTCCGTCCGTCCGCGGATAATCTCAGTAACCGTTAGCACTAGAAAGCTGAAATTTGGTTCCAATATGTAAATCAATCACGCTAACAAAGTGCAGTAATAAAAAATGGAAAAAATGTTTTATTAGGGTACATGTAAAGTGGGGGCTGATATTTTTTTTCAATCCAACCCCAACGTGTGATATATTGTTGGATAGGTATTTAAAAATGAATAAGGGTTTACTAAGATCGTTTTTTGATAATATTAATATTTTCGGAAATAATCGCTCCTAAAGGAAAAAAAAGTGCGTCCCCCCCCCCTCTAACTTTTGAACCATATGTTTAAAAAATATAGGTTTAGTAGTTTTTTAGAAAAATACGGAAAACTACGGAACCCTACACTGAGTGTGGCCCGACACGCTCTTGGCCGGTTTTTATAGAGGCTAGAGTTACCTAATAAATTACTTTAAGCCACAGACTATCCTTGAAACACCCGTTTCAGTTTTATATAATACCTACTTAAGCACCTTTAATAATCTGAGAGCCCCAAAGAAACCAAATACAAAGAAGACAATAAATAATCGCGAAAAGACATCGACTAGGATCGCAAGCCCAGTCTAATAGTTTAATTATGCATTCAGACCGAAATTTTCTTACTTCCATTAATTAAACAAGAAAACAGATCGGCTAGATAAGAGCCCATAAATCTAAATGATGAATAGGTGTGCTCACTCCGAGGATCAGAATTGTAAATTGCTTATTTGTGCGTATTTGCGACCGCCGATGGATTCCGAGGAGATAAAATGTCCGAATAACCGATGGTTTAAGCCGGTTTCACGTTTGCCGTGTTGTTGTGTTTTGGTGTGACGCAATCGTTTTCGTACATTTAAGTAAGTAGGTACCTAATACACATAGCTGGGCACCGTTAATCAAATAGTTAACTTCGATAATCGTTAATCCGTTACTAAAAAAGCTAACTTCGTTAATCGTTAAAGTGATATATTTCTACAAATTTAACGGAAGTTAAAGTTAACCGATAATTCGTTAACACGTGATAAAACTTGAATTTTACTTGCATCAATAATCCATTATATTTATTGTATTATGTTACTGTTCAGTACAGCAAAGCCTCTCAAAACATCCCTGATAGGTCAAAACGAAATGTTAACAAATGTGAGTGTGTTTATTAAAACGTCCCACTGTGTTGGTTACCATTAACGCGAGATTTACTTGTATATTTATATGAATATACTGACAAAGTGGCTTTATAGCATTCGACAAAGTGGGACGTTTTCCAGTGCACATTCACAAATTATCGTTTCGAAGTGAATGTGGTCATAAACTATGCTCCAATTAGCGGCCCTGACACAATCGCCATGGTAAAAACCTAGGATTCACTGAGTCAATGTTGGTAAAAAGCGAAGCAAAGAGAACAATACTAGCTTATATATAATTTCGTATTTTTAACGATCGACATAGGGTTTTTTCAGTAGCGTTCACAACGTGTTTTTCGCTGCGCCGCTGGCGCCTGCCATGCTAGATTAACGATTAACGGACTAAGATAAATTTAACGGAAGTTAACGGATCCGTTAACACTTTTTAAAGTTAACTTAAAAGTTAATCCGTTAATCGAAATGTTAACTTCGTTAATTAACGATTAACGGATTAACGAGTTAATGCCCAGCTATGCGTAATACATAGTATCGTGGCGTTCAAATTTTGTGTGTAATGCACGCTACGTCGTCCGACAAATGCTCATTTTATTAGGTAGGATTCACAACCTTGTCTTGGTACGGCGTGCTGTTACCAAAATATCCCCGACACTGGTTTTGGCATCCATTTTGAGGAATTATACAGAAATAAAAACATTCAGACATGTAGCGCGCTTTATCTTCCGTTCTCTTTTTTTCTAATTTGTAAAGCGAGCTTTTCGTTATTTCAATCGTCGAATATTTATCCAGTAAACATCAAAACACGTGGAAACCACATAAATTAAATCCAACTTTACAATTTATGAAACTCATTAGACAGTTTAGCAAGTACAAATACTGAGATAATACTAGAAAATGAAATTAGAAGATGGGCTCAATAAATTATAATCTCGCTGCAAAAGTAATTAGGTCCATCCTAATAAAAGGGTAGAAGTTTGTAATCAGGTATGCTAATTTGGGAAACTTGGGAGTGAAAAAGAAAAGTTTGTACCCCTATTAAACCCTATTGTTTCGCAGTAGGAAAAAGAGTTGGATAGTAGAAGATATCTAAAGTGAAATAGTTATGTATTTGTTTTACAAGGGGCGGTGCCAATATCAATGCTCGAGCAAGCGAAAGGTTCCTATATTGAACCACAAGCGTAGCGAGAGGTTCAGAATGTGGATATTGGAATCACTCAGAGCCTAAATTTATTTAATCAAAATCCAAATAATAAATAAATTTATTTAACCTAAACCCTCGAGACGCTCAAATTGGAATCTTTCGGTTACTTCAGCTCAGCATCGATACAACTTTGACTCCTTGTAAAATAAATAACGAGTGCGTCAAATCAGTGGTTTAAACTAATTTTCAAAAAGAATCTAAAGTCAGTTCATCCTTACTTGTCCAATAATGTAAACAAACGAAACGTCAAATATGGTCAAAGACAATAACCAGTGATTGGAAGTGTCGATAAAATGATGTATTAACGATAATTTCGCTGCTGAGGTCATCAGAGGATTTTCAATTTTACGTCGCACAATATCTATGTTGAAACCAAAATTAAATCCTTTTTCGTCACATTTGCAACAATCCTGTGAAAAAGGCTACTTCAGTATTCATTTTATAGTACCTAGGATTAACATTTACAACAACAAATATCAAAATATACTGATAGTTAAATATTTATCGTAAAGAAGGAAATAAAACGTAACGTAGTCGGTTAAAAAATCTGATAAATTATTGTAGTCAATATCAACGCATTTTTTCCAAGCTATACAAACTCAAATGTTAATATCGATCGTTCATAATGATAAGTTGCCATCCCAAAATTACTATTCGTAGACAACCAGCACGGGAAGCATGGTCGCGCGATAGACGATAAAATAGCAGGCCGTCCCTATCGCACTATTTGTAAATGCGATAGGGACGGCCTGATATTTTATCGTCTATCGCGCGACCATGCTTCCCGTGCTGGACTTCGTAATGTCAGGGGTTTTTGATGTCATCCGTTCGTTATTGCAATTATTGATGAAAATCTTTTTAGAAATGATATTTTTCAGTGGTTTTTTGATTGATTTCAATACTTTGTGAGTTTCTTTAAGTATATAGGTACTAACATTTTAAGTGATGATTAATGTGTAATTCCAGAGAAAAGTGAGATAATATTTCCGAGCAGTGTTTGTTTACATGATTGGACAAGTAAAGGTGAATTGACCTTAGATAATATTCGCAAGTTAATAACTTAATAAAAATAAACTAGATTTTTAAACGCGATCTGTAGAAATATATTTATTAGATTTTCCACATCTTCTACAATGAATACCTCCCTGGCAGTAGGTATAATCTGCGTCATGCAGCAGGAAAATTGCGAAACGATGAGAGTTACAACTTTTCCGTAAAACGATTACCTACGGCAAAGTTGGACGGCGAGTCGTTCTGTGATTGCGGGCGATAGTCGGCGATAATTATTATTATCAAACTATTACTTCCGCTTTTCTCGCCCTGGCTTTAATAATAATAAGCATTTGACTGGTGACTTTTAGTTAATCATTTTTCTTTTGTAATTAATTTTAATTGTAACTATGGGCATTTTCAGAATTTGGGACCCCCAAGTAGCGTAAGTTGTTAACAAAAATTTACTCGACGTCAGTTTTGTGACGACAATTAAGTGTAAAATCTGTCTAAAAAATTACTTTTTTTCACATTCTGAATGTAGACTATCGCTTAAAGTTTATGTAATTTACACAAAAACAAACAAACTCACAGGTGGTATTGAACCCTTAAGTCTAAGGAGGGACTTCGCCTCCTTATGTGTATTCTATCGCCTGTACAACGGGTTGTGTTCTGAAGAACTGTTTGACATGATGCCAACGGCCACTTTTCATCATCGCACCGCTCGCCATCGACAGGGCGCTCATCCACACACCTTGCAACCTAAATGGTCGCGCAGCGTGCGGTTTCAGAGGAATTTCCTCCCACGAACGCTCCGGCTGTGGAATGAGCTCCCTGTCGAGGTATTCCCGATGAACTACAGTATGGGGTTCTTCAAAAAAGGAGTGTACAAGTTTCTAATGGGTCGGCAACGCGCACGTGACACCCCTTGAGTTGCGGGCGTCCATAGGTTACGGTGACCGCTTTCCATCAGGCGGGCCGTATACCTGTTTGCCACCGACGTGGTATAAAAAAAAAAACAATACTTTTATATAAATTTCATGCTTATAATTTTATTAACATCACAAAAGACGGTGAGTTAATTTTTATTAACAACTTAAGCTAATTGGGGGGTCCCAAATTCTGAAAATACATATACCTACTGTTGTGTTAATTTCTGCAATTTCTTAAAACTCCAACAACTCCAGTTTCAGCACCAATTTTTACACGAAGCCCAAAGAAAAAGAGTGTATTGTTTTCAGCGTTCATGTTTGTAAGTAAGCATATACACAATCGTAGTCTCGTATATATGCGAGTTTCTTTTTTCTTCCAAAGTTGGTAAATTAATAATAGGGTATCAATAATCGCATAATAATATGCTGTGTGGTGACGGGTTAAGAATTTCACCACCCCCTTTCTTCCCGTGGGTGTCGTAGAAGGCGACTATGGGATATGGGTTAAATTGTGGCGTAGGCGAGAGGCTGGCAACCTGTCACTGCAATGCCACAGTTTCGTTTTCTTTCAACCCCTTATTTGCCAAGAGTGGCACTGAAGCTTTAGTAGTTTCATGTGCTCGGCCTACCCCTTTATGGGATACAGGCGTGACTGAATGTATATATATGTGTATGTAATAATCGCATAGAAGAAATAGCTTCTAAGAACCTCCGCTATTAGCTATAGCTGGCGCGTCTCTGTGCTCGCAATGATAGATACTGGCGCGGTCGACCGTTCTAGCCTAAAGGAGACACCCAAAATACTGGAATCTAAATTAGAAAGGTTTTAAAGGCAAAGAAACTTACCTAGCTTGAGACCACCGGTGTAATTTGTGCTGGGAACACATCCCGGAAATTTCACTACATAGATCACGATCGTACATCACACACATCTCACTAAGTTAGATTAATAGCATGACACTCACAGTACACCAATCCCACCATACAACTTCACACAACGAATTGTCGCCTGCGGTATTTCCGGACCGATACGACCTTCAAATCTTCAAGAAAAGAGCGTACACCCATCTTAAAGGCCGGCAACGCACCTCCAACACCTCTGGTGTTTCGGGTGTCCATGGGCGGCGGTGATCGCTTACCATCAGGCGACCTGTCTGCTCGTTTGCCTCCTATCCCATAAAAAAAAAATTGTATCAAATAGACACCAAAATTCGAATTATCCATCAAAATCAGTAAGTATTTTAAGTAATTGACGCGTAGGTAGTCTCTAAGATGTCTGAACCTTTATAAATAACGTGAAATTTCAAGGCTCAGGTTCGCAGAATTTAAAATGTATTCGTTTATAAGGGCTATAAACTTTGATAAAAACTCGTGGACATAAAAGTCACTTGGTGACATCCTGACATCCAACGATTTTTTTTTCTTCTTGGTAGTTGCATAGTGTTGCAAAAAGGTTCTACTTACCCAAAATGCAGTAAGTTTATGAAAATAAAAATTAAATGTAATGTTTCTGAAAAAAACATATTTTAAAACAGCCCTAAAGACACAATCAATGAAACCACAAATTAATCGGTAAAAATCTTTTGTATTCGTTTTTAAAACACAAAACAATCAATAAACGCGTAGGCACCAAATGTTCACTGTAAACCTAGGTATTTATACCACATTGCAGAAAAAAAACGAAAAATCTGCAAATTTTCAATGCATTTCTGGAAATCTTAACGAAACATTCAGGAAAAACTCTGAAAACATTTCGGAAATGGACTTCATTTTGGAATTTACAATTCCCATAAAATAAATATGGTGTGTTTCCAATTGAAAATTTCGCAATTTCAATAATTTTCCGACAGCACACCGGTACCTACCCAGGCACAACTTATTTCTTAAGTAAATCATATAAATGCTTGACATTAAAACAATTCATAAACTAGTTGTAAATTTAATAACTTAAATGTATACTTGTATAGTACAAATTTGGAATACTTTAATAAATACAAACGTTCATTCAACAGTGACAGCCTTACGATGTAGGTACATAATAAACAGCTTATTTACCTACTTTTTATTATTACATTTAGAAAAATTTTGACTGAGTGTTAAGAATTAGGAGCTCTTCAAACCAGTCGAATTTTAAAATGAATGTCATATACGAAGAAAAAGTGACCAAGGCCTCCAAGTGTCCCGCGCTGGAATCGAACCAGCGTCCTCCGATTACCGGGCGGATTCCTAAACCGCTCGGCCGTCGGGTCAAGGTGGAAAGGGTCGAAAATTCCAAGTACCTATATGACAATTTCCGAAAGCTTTTAGCATCCCCTGTCAGCCCTGAGGTAGAACAGTATATAGATTTTTTCTTTGTATATGACTTTTATTTCAAGTTTATAGTATAAAATAGTGGTGTGACTACTTCGAAATACGAAAGAAAAGCGTTTCGGTGAAAAAATCATACGTTTTTGAAAATGTTTCCATTAAGTATGCATCGGTAAAGTTTCAAAATTAGAGTACTGAAATGTAAAGACAATGCCGGCAAGTATATAACACTTTTTTTGTGACAACTTAAATACATTCCAGTTTCTCGCTGTAAAAAAGGTTATTTCGTAAAAATGCAGGCAATTTTATCCAACAGACACTAACACAAAAACCTAACTAATACATGTAAATAAGTATATATTTTATTATAAATTCGACAAAATAATAGAAATAACTATTATAAAAATTACATAAATTTGTGCAATAATTTGATAAATACCTAACTACAGCAATAATGCCGACTGTAGCGACCCGGGCAAGACATTTTGGTATTTGGTCTCAATCTCAAGGCGACAGCAACGGCCATAGGTTAGAGCGAGACACAACGATGGGACCTTTCATTCGCACCTATGGCCGCCACTCGCCGCGCTTTAGACCAATCTCGTGGTCAGGCCGTAACGCGACTTAGGGGCTGTCCATAAATTACGTCATCGATTTTTTCAGATTTTAGACCCCCCCCTATAATCATCCTATCGTCATATCTTAATGACCCCCCCCTTCTCCCAAAATTGACGTCATTACCAGTTTGACAAAATAAAACATTGCAGATTTGAGAAAAATAGGGTATTATATGATTAAAACACTTGGTTATAGAATCATCTTTTATTATTTTTACTTTGGCAATAATCATTGATATAATATAACTACTTATAATATAATATAAATACATAGTATAAAACAAAGTCGCTTTCGCTGTCTGTCCCTATGTATGCTTAGATCTTTAAAACTACGCAACGGATTTTGATGCGGTTTTTTTAAATAGATAGACTGATTCTTAAAGAAGGTTTATATGTATAATACATTTAAGTACCACGGGCGAAGCCGGGGCGGGCAGCTAGTATTATATGTAATATTATTGTTAGAGTATTTTATCTGTAGTTATTACTGTATTTGTGTACATCTATGTTGCATTACTTATGTATGTTTATTATGAGTTATTTTAATATTGTATGCGCCTTAGCCGCCTCTCACATTTGCAGTCTCACTTACTAGGTGTGCTGGAAGAAATTTCTTTTTAGAAATAATCTTTTTGTACGTGAAAAATAAACTATAAATAAATAAATAAGAATGACGTCAATTTCGAAACACCCCCCCCCCCCCCATCTATCATTTACCGTCATCCGCAGACCAAACCCCCCCCCCCTAATTTAGAATGACGTAATTTATGGACGGCCCCTTATATGGCACAGGACATAAACATACATTGTACCCAAAGTGCTTTAAGTGCTATACTATAATAATCGTTGTTGTTACTGATTGTTGAGGCAGAATGCAACACCTATCTGTAGGACTGACGATCAAACCACCGGACGGCGACAAGTCAGTTAGAAGTAAGTGACAGCGTCGAAGAAGTGACTCGTGACCGTCCGGTGGATTGATAGTCAGGGGGCGCCTTAAGAGTCCCCGGCAAGCTCAGCCGGATTTCACCTTCCCATACAAAAGTTTCTTTCTAATTTTATAACCGAATGTTGAATTGTAAGGGCAATCGAATTGTAATTGTGTGACAAAGTATAAGTATACTTCATATAGCACATGCTGAAACTCTAGACATATCCCGGGCTGAAATAAGTTTATATTGCTCCAGCATACAAAACAAACTAAATAGAGCGAAAACAAGTTTGGATAATGTTAAATTCATTGTATTTTTTTACTATTATTATTACCATTTTAACTAAAATAAGAGCGTAAATACGTCTGTATGGAGAACCGACCTAGCTGTGAACTCTTTAAGGTCGCTGCATACAATCCGTGATTTTTTACTTTTCAATATAGGGAAAGAAGTGTTATAACTGAAATACTGATTTTAGGTCATTGAAATTAAACGAATATCAATTTTATACTAGTTACAAGAAATTTCTACAATGTGACAAATTGAGCCATCTAACACACGTGATAGTATAAATATAAGAATTCTCTAAGAAACTGGTACAGTCAAGTGTAAAAATATGGATGTACACATCTTACTCAAAAATATGTCCTATAGCATCTTAGTCCGATGTAATAAGAGTGTAGTACCATATTTATGAGACGATTATTTCGATACGTATTTTTGCACTTGACTGTACCTAGTGTACCAATAATGTGGCACCTTTTGCTTAAGAGCATCACTGTGGATTCACGTAACGTATGCATCGACCTTTAAGTACTTATCCATAATTTAAATAAAAACGCATTTCATACAGGAACATTGAACATTAAAATTCACTTATAGTGAGTGTGTTTAGTAAAACGTCCCACTTTGTCGGTTACCATTAAGGCGAGATTTACTTGTATCTTTATATGAATAAATTGACAAAGCGGCTTTATAGCAATCGACAAACTGGGACGTTTTCCCGTGCACACTAACTTAATTGAAAATTAGTTAAAATATGTAAAGGATTCATAAAAATAAGATCTAAAGATATGTCACGAACCAAAACAAATCATCTAAAGGCCGGTACACCAGATGCGCGCACATGTGTGTTGAATTATACAAATTGTTATGAAAGATGACACACCGCTTGCGTAACGAGTGCGTTTGCGGGTCAACATTATCAGGCACTTGCGTAGCCGGTGTGCTCAGACCATATACAGACCCATATGTAAATTCAGATTTATTCGTGCCAGCTCCACATAATTCATATATTTATTAAAATTATGAAACATCTTACATCTTCTAACCAGATTTTAACAAGATAACAAGGTACTAAAGGTAGTATACGTAAAATCGCGCTTCGTAGCTTTTGCCTATCGTTTGATTTTTAACTTTTTCACAAACCTTGAATTCAGTGATAGCTATTTTATAATTATTTTCTTGTTTAGTGTTTCAAGGTAATAAATTGTATGGAGATAAACACTGTCATCGGCCCAGGCCATATGAAAAGTATTATAAAGGTAAGATGTCCGTATCGTAAGCATCAGAGTCTTCTGTGCAAATCGCTCGAAGTTTACACGCGATTTCATGTATACTACGCCTAACAAACCCTGCCATCACTATGACTCCTTAGCCCACTGCTCGTGTAAACTCTTCAAATGCTCAAACGCTCTCTTAGTAATATTTAAATTCGGCACAATCTTCAACAGCCCCTTCTCTCCTATCAAACTAAGTCCCGCTAACCCTAAATAAGTGTGCATCGGATCTGTGCAAGTGTCCGGCCATTTTGAGAAGCCACCGACGACTAAATCTTGCGTTTCGTAGACGTATCCTCTGTTGCTCGCGTAATTAGTGTATTTTAGGGTTTTGAGGATTTTTAGGGAAGCACCTACCCAGAAGCTGTAGCATGTGTCGACAGGTTTGTTGGGGCGGCCTTGGAAGCCGTCGATTTGTCGGAAGACCAGCCAGCGCTTGAGGCCCTCGACCTGTTGGTTGGAGAGCTTGTGCAGTTGATCGGTGAGGTGAAGCGTGGCGAGCGCGCAGTACGTGGTGCCGCCGTGTGACTCTAGCTCGGGGCACTGCGCGATGCCGTAGTCGTAGCCCTGAGGAATATGATATGTTTGTTACACGTTTGTTTAAAGCTTTACGGTCGTAAATAAAGTAAGGTATTTATAGAAGTCACATCAGCCCTTTACATAATGTATGGTGAACGGGAGATTCAGGTTCCATAGATTTTTCGCGGTATAGATTAAATATGTACATATAAGAAGATCATACCATCCCATGCATTAAAATGCGACCGCCTAAGGACGCGCATACACTACAAAAAATGCCTTGTTGCCATCGATTATTTGTAGATTGGCGTTATGTGTCACTTTCGAGCCATAAGTCTATGTCAAAAGCGACACGTAACGCTATCTACATGTGACATGACATGTTTTTTGTGACGCCATCTATGTGTGGTGTAGTGTATGCGCGTTCTTAGGCGGTCGCATTATAATGTATGGGATGGTATGATCTTATATTTAAATCTTCTTATATTTAATCTATGATGTGGTGCAATTATAGACGTTAAACTTTCGTGAGACATATTCAAATATTTAATAAATTTACTGTTGTAGTCACGTTATTATATCGCTACTGCTGCGACATGTTTCAGATGCCCCTCTTTAGGCATATAGGAGTTCACGCGACGGCTAAACTCCGAGCAATAATAGTGCAATGATATTTATAAATTATAGTGTACTAATCAAGTCATGTTATTTCACTGATTTGAGCCCGTCTTAGTGCAAAAACTATTGACGTTTCCTGAAATAGCATTACAAATACGAACGTTTCTGAGAAAAAATGATGGAAAACTATTATGCACTACATATGTAGCCAAAGAAAAACATCGATTATTAATAAAGTTACTAAATCACTTCCTAAATCCACCTTCAGAAAACAATGATTATAGCACTGTCACTCAACTTAAATCCGACAACAATAAAATCTAATTTAGCTGGAAACATTTATACCAATAATTGCCAGGTAATCCGCGGCAAGAGTAACATAAGTCACGATTTTATGGCATGTTCCATTTATTCACGATGCAAGTTCAATAATCTATCTCTAAATAAGTGCTACTTTCTCGATATATTCATAGATCCTTTCATTTGCAGCTGTATTTCAAATAAACACTCAATGAATTCGTGACTCACGTTACTTTTACGTGGATTCACCCGCCAATTTAAAGTAATAGCTCAATAGCTGAATAAAACCAACTCACTATCACAGAACTTAATTTAGATAGAAGAAACAAATTCATATATTTGTATAGGGGCCGAGCGTGTCAAATTTTGTACTGAAGTTGATTCTTGCCTGTAATTTTAAATATGTCTCAGGCTCTTGATTGTTCATAATTTTTGTGTTGTTGCAATTGAATATCACGTAACGAGGCATTTTTTATGTTTTGGTTGACTTCAACTTACAAAAATTGACGCCCGAAAGCTGCAAGCTGCGAGTAAAGACGGACAACTCAGTGGATTTCACTGAGTTCATTTGACACGCTAAGTAGATACGTTTGCTTGATCTATGGTATATATGACATCTGTGCTCACTATTGATTTAATAATATAGTCGGCAGCCTTCTCCTTGTCGAAGCCAGACCAGTCGTTCAGTATGTAGCTGATACACGCCGCACAGTACACGAACCGCATATCGGACTCACAACCCGACAGCGTCGCTGCGAAGTTGCCCTCTTCTGTCTGAAGCGCCTTTACACCTAAAACGATACATTTTAAACTAAACATGTCGTAAATCAACTGACGTGAAACGTATATCTTGTATGGGGTCCATATGTAACGATTCCCCTCGCAAAAAATTTGCCTCACGAAACCGGTCGCGGTAGGTCTGTGCAGACGTGCCTTGGGCCATAAGTAAATTACTTTCATAGCTGTATTGTCTTAGGCGAGACACACTGACCGAGCTACTACGCGAGGCTATTTATTGGCGATGCGGGTCATTTTGTATTCTCTATCAGCCCTACATCATGTTTTTTTTATTTTATTTACTTCGCGTTTTAATTTATTTATATAATGCGCGGGTAAACCGCCCTTAGTAAGATCTCACACTCGATAGTGCTCGTTCTCCGACTTACTTTTTACCAACGCCTTCCGGTTGACCCTACTAAGGTCTTCATCGTCACCAAGTGTGATGAACGAGAGTGCTCAGCGCGAGGTAAGTTATGGCTAAGTGTCCACATCGGTAATGCGCATTTTCAACGCTAGGTAGTTAGAGCAAGTCCTAGAATTCCCTTCAACTTACCTTCTACTAACGCCTTCCGGTTGACCCTACTAAGGTCATCACCTAATGTGACGAGAGTGCTTAGCGCTGTGTAAGTCATGGCGAGGTGTCCGCAGCGATAATGCGCGTTTTCGGGATGCAGATCTATGTTGATGGTTGACGACCCCTGGAAGCCGCACATAGACATGTCCCCAGCTGGAATGGAATGAGGAACCAATGTTATTAAGAGTAGAAAATATGCGACGCCCACAGAAAACTGTCACATCTCTCCTATAGAGAGACGAAGAAGTTTAGTGGGTAGGGCCAAGTTTCCCCCCTCTTGCTAGGGTAGGGGAAAGAAACGGCGAGTACCACACATCGTGCGTAAATGTATTTCCACTCCGTCAAAAAAATGCTGCTTCTGATCTGAAGTTTTGATTGAGGCCCTTTGAGGGGCCGTTGTTCGGGTGTGCTGGCTCGTTCGAGCAGACAGAGCTGCCCTATTGCTGAGGAGCTGATATCCCTATTGAGGATATGCAATATGTATCATACAGAGAAAGGACAAGCTGAAAGAGTTTTCTGTATAAGCATCGTATAGGGTTTGCTGACTCGGTAGAGTCCTAAGGGGGAGGTTTAAACCCCCTGAACCAAAGTCGAAGTCAAAATATTCTTTATTCAAATAGGCTTACATGCAATAATACACTTTTAAATAGTCAACAATGTCCTCCTCCCACTTATATACGTCCCACACTTTCTGTCTTGATTTGCGCTTAATCAGTGGTTACATCAATCGATTTGAGTCATGTGAGTTCCTACCTAAGGTAAATTTATTTACCCATTGATACGACACTCCTTTAAATCAGGTTTCTCAATATTTTGTTATTGTATGACAAGCGTTTTTTACAATTTGAGGTCGAATAAATGTTTAGGTAAGTTACATTTTTTGTACGAACTTCAGTGTTCTCTGTAGCAAAGTTATACCAACCTTCGACCACTTATTAGGGTTATTTAGTAATGTATCAGACAGAATATGCGACTGTATTTGTACGTTTAATGAATATAGTCCCTATCGTGTTACTTTACGGATGATTGTCGGTAAGCCTTTCAACAGAGACACCCTTAACTCAACGTTGTGTGCTCAATGATAAGAAATTAAGTAAAAAACGCATATCCGCAGGTTCAGACAACCTTCATTTTAAAAACTTGTATCCTACGTGTAGGTGTAGGTATAGCTACGTCAGAAAACTTTATAATTACCTACATAGATCGAATCTGCAAAAGAAAACAACAGTGGACTAAAATATTCAAATGTAAAGGGGAAGAGCCGTGTCCAGGTTATTGATGCATTCGTAAAGAACTGGCTAGAGAATACAAGGTCTGGTCAGTTTACAATATATAAAAACATAGATGTACTGAAATAACCAATAAATTGTTGGTATGATAATACATATAAATAAGCGAGGAGAGGCCCCTGCCCGGCAGTGGAACAATAAACAAGGCTATAGCAAAAAAAACTATGGTTGCATAAAAACATATTCTGCAGGCCGAAAGTCCACTATCATATGTTTATCATAGAACTATGATCATAGGTCTGTATGCCTCCATTTTTCTCCAAAGTGAAGAAAAGGGATGGCATGTGACCTATGATCAATGATTTAATTGATTACATTAATAAATGTTTTGGCGATGTTGGCGTTGTGGTTTTTGCGGATGACACAAACGCAATAGTTTCCTCAACTAACACAGAAGAACTGAGCAATAAAGTTAATGCATTACTGAGAAGGTTTCAGGCGTGGTTTAATAGCAATAACCTAATTTTAAATATGAACAAGACTAAATGTATGATGTTCAGAACTACGTCTAGGAATAGCGAGTCCCTGCATGTCAACCTAGAAGGTTCTGTTGTGGCCGATGAAGACAGTGTCAAATTCCTCGGTATATATTGGGTTGGTAAGAAAGTAATGAGCGATCGATTGAATTCCACATAAAATTTTTGAGAAAGTTCTAGAATCTTCTATGGTCGAAAGTATATAAAGGGCGAGTCGCACAGTTTCTCGTCAGTCATTCACTAGCTGTCGCCGAGCTAATATAAGGAAGAAAATGGACGAGTTAAAAGTGCATGTAAGGCATTGCTTACTATATGAATTTCAGTCTGGCCATTCAGCCGCCGAAACAGTGCGTAATATATGTCAGCGTGTTGCTCCTGAAGTTGTGTCTGAGGCCACGGCGAAACGATGGTTCCAGCGGTTTCGTAGTGGCGACTTTTCATTATCAGATCAACCTAAGTCTGGTCGACCGGTGAAGATTGATGTAGCCAAATTAAAAACCTTAATTGAAAGAGATCCGAGGCTAACGAGTCGTACTCTTGCTACCGAGTTAGGCTGCTCTCATGTCACCATAGAAACACATTTACACGAGTTGGGAAAAAACTACAAATACAGTGTTTGGATACCGCACGAACTTGATAGACATCAACTAAACCGCCGTGCCGATATCTGCATACAACTTCTGTCTTTTCGCCGCACATTCAACTGGTTGGACCATCTTATCACTGGAGATGAAAAATGGGTCTTATATATAAATCACACACGCAAACGTCAGTGGCTAGCTCCAAACGAAAAAGGAATAGAGGCACCAAAAACAGAGCCTCACCCGAAAAAAGTTATGCTGTCCGTTTGGTGGGATATTCATGGTATTATTCACTGGGAACTCCTACCAAGTGGAATGACTGTTACCGCATCAGTATACTGTAATCAGCTTGAAAATTTAAACCAAAAAATCTGTCAGAATCGTCCACAGCATGCTAAAGTTTTTTCTTACACGACAATGCTCGCCCACACATTGCAAAAGTGACTCGGCTAAAGCTATTGGAGCTAGGTTGGAAAGTGATACCTCATCCACCGTACTCTCCAGACTTGGCACCTACGGATTACGCATTGTTCAGATCGCTAAGCAATGCCTTGAATGAAAAAAAGTTCGATGATCAAGCCCATCTACGACAGTACATAGCTGAGTTTTTTGAATCTAAACCTAAGAACTTCTTCGCCGATGCTATTCATTCTTTACCAGAACGATGGAGACAAGTAGTAGATAACGAAGGCCGTTATATTTTTGATAAATGATTAAAATAATAAATTAAATAAAAATTACAATATTGGTTATGATTCGCTCATTACTTTCTTACCAACCCAATATTTAGATAGGGATCTTAACTGGAGAGAAGAACTCAGCTCACTGGAAAACGGCATTAGTTCAGCTTGTTATGCGCTAAGGAGTTTACGCGAGGAAGTTACTTTAAGGCAACTGACATCTGTGTATTACGCATTAATAGAGTCTCGGTTGCGATATAGCATCAAGTTTTGGGGTCAAAGCTACAAATATAATATAAATAAAGCGTTTGTAGCCCAAAAACGTGCCATTAGAATCATGGTCCGCATCCCATGGTGGCAGTCATGTAGAGAACACTTCATCCGTCTCAAAATTCTTACAGTACCCTGTCTTTACATTCTAGTGTTACTAACTGGTGTCGTAAAACACTTAAATAGATACGAGACAGAGGAAAAAGAATCTCTAGAATGAACACACGTAGGAAGGACTTGGATAACTTGATAGCTCCAAAATTAAATGTTGTTCACCACTCCGTACTATATCAAGCAGTAAAACTATATAACTGCCTCCCGACCGAGCTCAAGTCAATACACGATGTGACCAATTTTAAATGCCGGTTAAGGGATTTATTGATTAGTAAATGCTATTACGACGTCAATGATTTTATTTGTAATGTTTAATGTATTTTTTAAATGTTCCTACTGTATACCAAAATTTGACTGACATAAGATTAATTAATATCCTAATTCTGTATAATATAGTTAAATTGCATGTTAATTATAAGGTTGTAAGATATTCTAGTAATTAGAAAATTTATTAATAGTATAATGTTACATTTCCGACATAATTGTAAAATTGTTATGGAATAAATATTATCTTATCTTATCTTATCATATTTCTATGATAAACATATGATAGCGGACTATTGGCCTTAAGAGCTCTGCGAGACAGCTGAACGGGGCGAAGACGGGTAATTGGGTAGCATAGTTTTGAAGCGAGCTCTTTTGAGATAGGTGAATAGCCGGGGAAAACTCGCTGCCTCAGCCGAGGCAGGTCTACATTGAGCATGTGCAGTTGAATTGCCTCGCGACGCTGCTCGCCCTGTGGACCGGACTAATCACGCGACCAGGCTTTAGTGATCTGGTTTTAGTTCAGTGAGTGGAGCGATCGCAACTAATCGCGTTGGACTCATATAATACGACGAACTGTTGGGTCACACTTTGTGTGTGACACTGCTGTAAGGCAAGGTGGCACCGTAAGCCCGGAAGGCGTTTTTATGAAGTAATACATAAGTAAATAGCGTCACCTTGTTTTGGTTTTACTTTCATGGTTTAATTGTGTACATTCACATTAATAGTGTCATGACCAAAGTCATGTATCTTACAGTAATAAAAGTAAAGTAAATGAAGCGGAGCTTCTTGTAATCTTTTAACCGCCATATAAAATCCATTAAAATGATAAGGAACTACAATGTTTGCTCAACAGCACACAATACCACTCACGTACAATGCAAGGCTGTGTAAATATATTTTATCAACATAAATCGTGATTATTTTACATTAACATTATACCTAGTAATCAGAGGTACTATGTATGTACCTCTATATCGTGCCATGAATGATGACGGGAATATTTGGCAAATATAGTCTTTAATTACATGAAAATACGAACAATTGCTCACGCCTTTGTGAATAAAAGACAGACATAGAAGCACGGTAGTGCCCCCGCCAAGACGAGCCAAGCGAAGCGCAAGGGCACCTACTTTTCTCGAAGTGATTCGTCGTTTTTTTAAACATCTTAATATATAAAAGAAGAAAGTGACATATCAACACACAGCTGAAACCGCGATTCCAAATTGGCACATAAGTTTCTTGTAACGGGTGGAGGAGCACTAAGAAAGGATTTTACAAAAATCACGTCCTAAGGGGTGAAATAGGGGTCCGAATTTAAATAATATTACTTTTAGTATGCATACTATATATGGCATGTTCTATACCCTATTTGAATGCCACAATGCAATGTTTGAAGGCAATGTTTATTTTTTTTACAGGAAAAGAATATAAATTTGAATAGGGCTACACATTGACCAAACCACTTCTTCCAAATTCATGATTCATTATTTAAGCCTGTTTACAAATTATTAAAATAATATATGATTATACTATACATATAATTTTGTAGTATTTCCTTAAAATTTGGAACAACAAGGCACTTAGTTTCCTTATACAAAACTTGAGTGTATCAATGAATGGCCTAAGTCCTAACACACCCATATTTATGGCAATATCAATTGTACTTGGAAGCAAATAAAGATTTATATCTCTGAATAATTTTAATTCATTCATTGCATGCATGAGAATCTCATGATTAAAATAAAATGAAACATGAAAACAATTTCATAGCAGAAATGAGAATTATAATGAGTTAGGTACTACTATATGAAGTTAATCAATTGTTAATGTAATAAAATAATCACTTATCTTATAGTATATTATATATAATATTCGGTAAATATTCGGTATTCGGCATATTCGGCAAGTTTTTCAATGTCGGCCGAATAATTCGGTTGCATTGCCGAATATTTACCGAATAAACAAAGTATTATCTAATGAAGATCTTACGTATTCCATTGGATAATAAGCTCCTATTTTAGTAGCTTTCTAAGGGACCGGCCACATCTAAGAGACGCATGTCCTGAGGTGCAGAACGGACGACCGCGCCACGCCGCCTGAATGTAATTCAAAAAACGTCTCCTCAGTACATTTTGTATAGGAAGGACGTAAGACGCGCCCCCAGGCGGCGCGGCGCGCACCACGCCACCGCCACGCCGCCTGGGGCGCGTCTTACGTCCTTCCTATACAAAATGTACTGAGGAGACGTTTTTTGAATTACATTCAGGCGGCGTGGCGGAGACGTCCGTTGCGCACCCCGACACACGCGACGCTTAAGTGGGAACGCTGCCTAAGGAACTACTAAAAAGAGATCATTACCTATGCGTCAAAATATAAATACAATTGTTTTGTAAAAAAGTTGAAAAAACTGTAGTTTAAGAGTTGAGAAGAGTTCAGAGTTGTTGTAACTAAGTTTTTCTTATCCACTAAATCATATAAGAACATATGTAGTTCTAGTAACATATGTAACCATTATCAATCATTTAATAGTTTTAATCTTAACATCCGCTTTCTAAATATGGAGTAACCGAATATTCGGCCGAATGTTCGGTTCGTTAAGAGCTGAAACGAATGTTCGGCCGAATATTCGTATTCGTCAAGGTCCATATTCGGCCCATCTCTAAAATAAATACCACTTACTCTCTTTATTTGGATACACTTGCAGATGATACAGCCATTCTATAATCCGGGACCTCAGCTCTACAGATATAGAGGTAATGGCGCCGAGCACATCCAGCCCGGCTACTGAGAAATATGCTATTGTTACTCTGAAATTAAAATAAATTTATGTTTGAGGAAAGTCATCATCATCATCATCACCCATCTTCATCACTATCATCATCATTTGCTCATTCAGCGTCATTTTGCATTTCATTTGCTTCATTTAAGGTTGGTGCATCATATCTATCCTCCTCAATACCTGATTACTGCCCGTCATCACATCACTCATTTGATTTCTTTACATAAACCAATGCGTTCTTCATCTTTTTTGTTACTTTTTTTTTTCTCTGTTTGGCCTAAAGGTTGACTGGTAGAGAATACCATGAAGCATTAAGTCCACCTTTTATAAAGACTGTATATTTTTACTGTACAATAAAGTATAAATAAATAAATTTGAAGACAAACTTATACCAATCAAACTAACATAAAGCTTGTACCATAGGAATTAAGTGACAATATAATTCTTACTATTCAATAGTGACCAATCTGGCTGGTATGCAATCTGATATGCTGAATGTGTTTATTTTTAATACAAACATAATATAAGTTGTATGATAAACTTGCCACTGTTGATATTGCAGGTACATTTTTCAATATCACATTAACAGGAACTGAAATTTACTTTTTCATTAACGAATATACGATAGCACTAAGCAAATATTACTTAATTTAAACACCAAAACACAAAACAAATATTTAAACTTTTATAAAATATGCTAAATATTGTGTGAAAAATATAACTGTCGTGCTAATAACATATTTATTAGTTGGCATTAACTGCCAATAAAGCTATTGAATACGGATACAGCATTTGTTTCAGAAAGGTTCAAAATTCTCATTAGGAATTATAAAAATACTTACCTAGTTGTATCATGTGAAGACAATGATGAAGGCAAGATATCTAGGAACCGCATGAAATATTTTACATGTTGCCTGTGGGCCATCTCCAAGTTTTCTTGGTTACTCATGATGATAACTTCTCTTCTTCTAAATGTACAACCGGATGAGATATAAAAAATAATGAAGTTCCACCGAAATGATCACTCGCTTCTTTGGCAATTTACTGACTGATACAGTGTGAGGCAGACTATTCACTAGTAAATTTAATACAACACTTTATCATTTTTTAAATATTTTAATACTTTAATCACGGCTAATTCACATTATCCTGCCTCTCACTTTTTATAAGTGAAGGTGAAGGGCGAGGAAATGATAGCGGGGTGAAGTAAGACGAACTGTCAAAATTTTGTCCAAATTAAGGCTATCTGTTATGATCACTTATAAATAAATACGATTCCGATAATTATTTGTTAGATAGAGGAATATTTGTAGCATAAACTTGGCATGAAATATTAAAATATTAAAACAAAACTCAACTTTATAACAGCAGTATTCAGATTACGAGGACAGGGCTTTATATCAAAAAATTGCAACACGCAACTCGGACAGACCCACAATGTGTCACAACTTAAACATAGTATTCTTCATCTGAGTGTCACAATGTCACACTGACTGCTGTCAAATGAAATAGAGGTGTAGATGTGTGTATTCTGAACCGGTAATTACCGTTTATGACAGTATTTGAAAAATCTACGAAATGCATTATAAAATTAAACACATGATAAAATATAGTAAATTACGATACAAGTGCAGAAAAGAGCATTTCAATAATATTTAGATAATGGTTCGTCTCATAATATTAAGTTAATATTGATAATGTTTTAAAAAAAATCTTACTTGAATAAAAAAAAATCGTCGTTTCAATTCAACCAATGCACATATCCACGTTTCCCAACAAAAACTATGTGTTTTTAACTCTTACGTTTCCTAAACATAACGCGAAGGCCTACAGCTCACTGAGCTACTACTGACCGTTCTCAACATACCAATCATTGCGATTTACCTGTATATTATGGAGATGACGTAACTTTCCATGATAGCCGCTCAAATAAAAATAAAGAGCATCGCTCAAACAAACCTGTTATCAGTATGCTCCAAAAAGGTTCAACATAGTCTTTTTTTGTTTGTTTACGAAAGTTGTCCTTTGTTATTTGATCAGATTCCAGTGATTGTAAACAAAGAGCATTGCGAAAGAGCTTTTTACCTGTAACGTAGATATCTAGATATATTTGCTTGATATAAGACAAGTTTAGTGCGTTAAAATTTGTTACTGTTTCTGCTAATATGTACAAAAATCAAAAACAAAAGTGTAATTTAATGACTTTCCTCATTTTTATTTTAACAATATAAGATTTTAGTTAATACAAACTATCAAATAACTTTATTATTTATAAAACATTATTTCAAAAAAGTTTATGTCAATTGAAAAGTTTTTCGATTCATTACCGGTATTTACAATAATTACAATTAACCGATAATCATCATCCCTTATAGAGCACCTCTAGCATATCAACTTGTCTCTGGTTCTTTTTCATGGCTGACGTTCGTGGGACTCAACCGCAGTCATGAAGGTTTATAACTTATATTTAATATTTTTCGCTGTTATAAAGCAAAAATAATGTGAAACAGCAATAGTTTATATGTCTAACTAAATTCCAGCCACGATTTTAGTTCAACAAGTGTTACGATTCTTGGGAATAATTTAGATGTTTCCCGGTCGTGTTGTGTAGTGAAACTATATCATGTGTTAATTTATTTTATATTTCTTGTTATAAAGTGAATTCAGTTTGTATTGAACATATTTGTTAAAAGTTGTACTTCATAGTAACCCGTATCTCTAAGTTCAGTTGTTTTTTGTGTGGTGTTTATAACCTCAAAATTGTTTTAGTTGAACGTCTCGTACCCGGCAACGGGATGCCAGAAGTTATTCGAGGTTGTGGACGAGCACAAGCTCCGTATCTTTTATGAGAAGCGCATGGGCGCAGAGGTCGAGGCTGACCTGCTGGGCGATGAGTGGAAGGGCTACGTGCTCCGCGTCGCCGGTGGAAATGACAAGCAAGGTTTCCCCATGAAGCAGGGAGTCCTGACCAATAGTGAGTACATATTCCATTTTTTTAGAGTAAAATTACTACTTTTTATTATTGTTTACTAGTTTTTAGGTTAAGTTAGTTACTAGTTTTTAGGTATAAGAGCAGGAAACCTAGGTTACAATGCCTATGTTCTTTTACAAGTGATCTGGACAAATTATTACATTTACACTGATATAGCTAAGTTCAGTATTTACAGCTAACAGTTTCATTTTCAAAATAATCTAGTTTTGTGTTTATTTGGTAAAATTATAAACTTAACTATAGTGAACTCTCTTCCAATATTGATAAAAATTGCCACAATAAATAAAAACAGTTTTACTTTGCAGGTCGTGTGCGTCTTCTTATGTCCAAGGGCCACTCCTGCTACCGACCACGTCGTGATGGTGAGAGGAAGCGCAAGTCTGTCCGCGGATGCATTGTTGACGCTAACCTGTCTGTGTTGGCTCTGGTTATCGTCCGCAAGGGCACCCAGGTAAGATTATTGCATAATTTTTTTGCTTGTCTCTTTATGATTGCTGTTATCAATGACCACAACAGCCCCTCCAGCACAACTTGCCTTGTCACGCGCGAGTCCATACATGATGTATGGACTCGCGCGCGACAAAGCAAGTTGTGCAAAAAGGTCAGAATTTTATAACTAATGAATGTGCTGATTGGTGGCACTTGAAATGTAAATTTGTATATATCCAATTTACATTAGGCAAGAGCCTATTAACACATAAATAATAAACCTAGTACTTATAATTATTGTACTTTCTTCATTGTTGTACATCAACTCTTTTGTATTTAATATTTTGCTAAATCCTTGATCAGCCATACTAGGCTTGTGCCGTTTCGTTCATTGATCAGAGCGCTCTGATCTCGTTCAATCGCTCCCACGAACTAGTTCGCTCTTTTAGGTCTTTGCTCATTTAGTTCAGTCAGACCAGCGACCACTACGGTAGGAAAGATCTGAACGAATGGGATCGACTAGTGTCAAAATGATACGAATATTCCACAGACAATAACAATTCCGGGCCGGAAGGTTGTAAGTAACTGAATCTTAATATGAAAACTTGACGTTTTTGTGTCGCTTCGCTAAATATCTCGCTCTCAGTCGGCGCAGTCACACTCGTTCTCGATCCAAATCGCTCGCGCTCGCCGATCCTATACTGAACTAAATGAGCAAAGACCGATTCACAGAACTCGGAAAGATTCAGTTAATTTTGGTCATTGATGGGATTTTATTCCTAACAGTTCATAGTTCGTGAACAACACAAGTCTCAGCCATACCTGACTTACATAATTAACCGACTTCATTTTAGTAGGGATGGATTCAATATTTATGAATATTTTAATATTTATTTATTTATTTATTTATTTAAACTTTATTGCACAAATTTACAAAAAAAGAGTACAAATGGCGGACTTAACGCCTTGAGGCATTCTCTACCAGTCAACCATTGGGCTAAACAGAAAGCTTAGTTTGGTGCAGGATTTTAAAAATTAAGTAAGAAAACACAAGTCAGTATTCATACTTATCGCAATAAACCTACTTATATACATATAATAAATACATATTCCGAATAAAATAAAATATATATTAAACACAAATATATATTATACATAAATATATATTATACATACATATATATAATAATTTCGTACCTAGTGTGAGACACAATACAAATACTTAGTCACGAATGTTTTCAAATAGATGCTTACGCAACTTGGTTTTAAACGTAAGTTTGCTCTGAGATTGTCTGATAGGCAAAGGGAGAGCATTCCACAGACGAATCGCTTGACAGGTAAATGAGTCTGACAAGAAGCCAGTCCGATGTGGGAGTACAGCTAGCTTGAGAGTACGAGAGCCACGAAGTACACAACCGGGCGGGCTCTTATAAACTCAAATTTGGAACTGAGATAGGTGGGTGCTGCTGGATCAAATAAAATTGAATACAGGGTACATAAGATTCGCAATGACCTGCGTTCACGAATTGGGAGCCATTGAAGTTTTTGGCGAAAGGGAGAGACGTGGTCATATTTGCGGAGGTTAAACACGAATCTGATGCAGTTGTTAAGAAGACGATCAAGTTTAGACAGTGAGGCTTGTGTAATGTTAGTGCAACACACATCAGCGTAGTCAATAATAGGAAGTATTAAGGACTGAACAAGTAAGGTTTTCGTACTAGCCGGCAAAAAGTTTTTATGTCTGTAAAGCGCCCGTAATGTATTAGTCACCTTGCGACTGACGTCAGCCACATGTGGCTCCCATGTCAAACCATTGTCTAAGATTAAGCCAAGATCCTTAACTTGCGATGACAAGGGAATCACGGTGTTCTCGTAAACAATGGGTGTGACCAGTAACAAATCAGTTGTTGAAATCAAACGGGGCTTCCCAAAACAATGGCTTGACATTTGTCCGGATTAACAGCAATCCCGAAATCACGGGACCATACCGCGATACGGTTAAGGTCTTCATTTATTTTTGCAACAGCACATCCAACGTCTTTGGTACTCGTTTGCGTATAAAGCTGCAAGTCATCGGCATACAAATGGTAGGAGCAGCTAAGGTTGTTAGTGATCAAATTAATAAAAATAGAGAAGAGAAGGGGAGAAAGTATACCACCCTGTGGAACGCCTGAAGTAAGCTCTAGCCAGTCAGAAAAGGACTGATCAGCGCGAACTACCTGCCGACGATCCTGGAGGTAGGATGAAAACCACTCAGCGACTGATGACGCGATGTTTAAATGTTTTAGCGCAGCAAGTAAAAGCTCATGGTTAACAGCATTAAAGGCATTGGAAAAATCGATTAAAACCAGTACAGTTAGCACAGAGTTCTCCATGCCCTGCCTCACATCCTCAACCACCTTCAGAAGAGCAGTCGAAGTACTGTGCCCAGGGCGAAAGCCAGACTGGAAAGGCGACAATAGTTGGTTAGAGTAAATGTGGGTAGATAGTTGTTTGTGAACTACAGCTTCTAGTATTTTTGACATGAATGGTAGAATGGAAATTGGCCGAAAGTCTTTAAGTAAAACGGGGTTAGAAATTTTGGGTAGTGGGATAACATAGGCATTCCGCCACACTGAAGGGAAAACCCCATTAAATAAGGACGAGTTAATCAAGGAAGTTATAACTGGGAGAATACTTTCTAAAATGCAGACAATCATTAACCTACTTAAATCATCGTGACCAACTGCATTGGATTTAATAGACAAAATTATTTTGCGGATCTCATCATCAGTAGCAGGAGAAAAAGAAAATTTGTTAGATATAGAAGGTAAAGAGGAAATGTACGACATGCTCAAATCTTTGGTGTCAGGGTCTAAAGAAGAACTTCTCGCAAAATGTTGATTTAAGTCGTTTAGAGAAAATGTAGAAAAAGAATTACACTTGTTGTTAGATTTAACGACACCAATCGATTTAAGAAATTTCCAAGTGTCAGCTTGGGATGAAGAAATAATATTAACATATATATATTTACGCTTTGCCGCTCTCACCACTCGGTTACACCGATTCCTGGCAGCCCTATAATGTTGCCAGTCTTCGTCACACCGGTTGCGTTTGTACTTCCTGAACGCTCGATCACGTTGTGTCATGGCCACTCGGACATCTCTAGTAATCCAGGGCGCAGGAGGTCGTTTTACTTTTACAGTGCAAACCGGTGCGTGAGTGTCATATAGCTTTAAGACTTCTTTATTCAGAGAAGCTACTCCTTCATCCACCGAGGATGCCGCGAATACGGGCGTCCAATCCACAGCACATGCATCACGTTTAAGGGCTTCAATATCCAGTCTCGCAAAGCTAATATCCCTGTTCTTACTGTTTCCCAGATCTGCAAATCTGTGTAATTATATGCGGCAGGGTATAAAATCTGTGATGTTAAACGCTTGCTCTAGTGCTTACCAAGCTCTTTTGCATTACTTTAACATCCAACATTCTATTTTAATATACATTTTAATATCAAAAAGAGTCATAAGCTATTAATATTTGCGCCTATAGCCATACTACAACATTTTTGATGACACACCGTCTGTTTACAATGGGTGTCTGTTACAAGCTTTCAAAAAGTTCTCCCCAAACATATCAACCCTGATTCAGCTATCTCCGACCAAAAGTGGCTCGTTAGCATGAACATGCGTACGGGCATAGAAGACTTCATACTAACATGCGATTTTTGGTTGGCTAGCTCCGATTCCGGGTCGATAAGTTAAGAGAACCCTTATTGTCTCGCAAATCTCTTTCAAGAAACTACTTAAACTCCATTTTTTATCTCTTCTGTAATATTTTTGTCTGATTACTCCTTCTAAATAACCTGGTACTGTTATGTGCGTATTTATTTATATAGAGTTTATTTATATATTTATGCATTTAGTTATTTATCTTTATATATGTATGTTAATTTTTTTTGCCTATATTGTGCGATAAGTTTATTTCTTCGAATTTGCTGACACCTACTGACATTATATAAATTTATCAATTTCCGCTACCTTAAGGTTGTCTGGAAGAAATCGCTCTTTAGCGATAAGACCGCCTGTTGTTTACCTTTGTTCGTGTTTCTTCCTTGTTTTGTATTGTTGTATTTTATCAAGGTGTGCAATAAAGAGTATTGTATTGTAAATCTCGAACGCTTAGGTAGTAAATAATTTTTTGACAGGAAATCCCCGGACTGACCGACGGCAACGTGCCCCGCCGTCTCGGCCCCAAGCGTGCGTCGAAGATCCGCAAACTGTTCAACTTGAGCAAGGAGGACGACGTCCGCCGCTACGTCGTGAAGCGCGTGCTGCCGCCCAAGGAGGGCAAGGAAAATGCCAAGCCCAGATCAAAGGTATGTATGGCTTTATATTTTAGAGTAGAGGTAAGGAGAACATCATCTATAAAAACTCCAGAGGTGAAGAAAAACTTGTATCTTTGTCTGTCAATGAAAATAAAATTGTAGTATGTATGGAATGCATATTAGACTTACTGCGTTTTAACTTTTGAGGAACAGCGTGAGATATGAGATTTTTTAAAAGTAGTGACAATATGACATGAATTTACTTGGCTATTATTGACAGAGTGCAAAGTACTGTTAGTGAGTTGCACCTAGGGTTGCCAACTTTTTTTTAGGGAAATATAGTATTTTAGGAAATTCCATTTATAAAATATAGTACACCGAAATAAAATATAGTATGGTACTGATAATCAATAACCGAGTCGTAGAAATCGTTTTTACTGCCCACTTTCAGACACACAGGGGCTTCACTCAGTTTTCATCGATTTTTGAGAAGTTTTGTGTTGTATTGGTTCTCTTATTTTATCGTCGACAATTGTACGGCCGAATATATTATCACTTCTCAACTCAGTTTTCGCGGAATTAACATTTAACATTAACTTAACATTTAGCCTTTTTAGGGTTCTGTAGTTAACTAGGAACCCTTATAGTTTCGCCACGTCTGTCTCCGTCCGTCCGTCCGCGGATAATCTCAGTAACCGTTAGCACTAGAAAGCTGAAATTTGGTACCAATATGTGTATCAATCACGCCAACAAAGTGGCAAAATAAAAAGTGGAAAAAAATGATTTGTTAGGGTACTAGCAAACTGTCATGTTGTCGATTGTTGTACTTGGCGGAATATACAACTAGTTGTGGATGATGTTAGAAATTATTTGTAACTTGCCTAATCTTTCGTTGCGAAACGTTATTTGTCCAAAATTTATTTGAGCAAGTGAAACATTTGACAAATGAAAAGTCTGCCAAAAGTTTAGATGGATTTTAATAATCTGCTTTAGGTACAATAATTCTACCAATTGAAAAGTTGCCATACAAAAAGTTGCTAAACGACACGTTAATTGTTAAAATGAAACTTCGGCGAAATGTTGGTTGGCAAATTAAACTCGGCCAAAAATAGTTCTATGAAAAGGCAGAACACCCTATTTGTAAGACCCATATTTTGAAAAAAAAAAAAATATTATGTACTTATTTTTTTACGAACTTTGACATTGTCTTAAAAACATTTTTGGAAATTTTGTTTTGGTGAAGGGTCTTATACATAAAATCTAGAAATTTCTAAAAATGCAAGAGCGATTTTAATTTTAAACTAATTAAGGCAAAAGTTTTGACCAAAGAACCAGTTTGGTCCTAGAATAGTTCAACTTTGATGCTAAATATCACAGAATCAATGAGCTGTTAAGTAATTATGGGATACTAGTTTGCTTAAAGACGATGCTATTAATATGATAGGCTTTAGAAACTATCATAATATTCATAATACCAATGGATTCAAATCGAAGCTCATCGGAGTAGAGAATCCCCTTAAGAAATGTCGATAATAATATATCGTTGAAAAAATACAAATGTTTGCAAACAAAGGTGGCTCTATATATTTGTAACTGTAATCATTCCATGTCAGAATGAAGTAATGAAATGTACAATGGAGGTCAAACAGAAATGAAAGCGCGAGCGTAGCGAGCGCGAAATTTTTTTCATTATAAAAACGCCGCCCCTGACGGTTTGATCCTAGTGTAAATTCGCCACTGGCAAGGACCCCAAAAATATAGTACTTTTGCGTACTATATATCTTTCATATATAATATAGTACGCTGGGCCAAAATATAGTACAGTACTATATTATATAGTACGGTTGGCAACCCTAGTTGCACCATCTATATTTGAGGTTTTTTGTCCGAGATCTGACAGTGTTCTCCTTACCCCTATTCTCAATTGTACATGTTAAGGAAATTGAAATAGTAACAGATAAAGGCATGCTCAAAAATTTTCTACCATTCTGATTTTTATTTTCCATAATTTAATTTTTTTTTTATACTACGTCGGTGGCAAACAAGCATACGGCCCGCCTGATGTAAAGCGGTCACCGTAACCTATGGACGCCTGCAACTCAAACAGTGTCACATGCGCGTTGCCACCCCATTAGAAACTTGTACATTCCCTTTTGCTGTGTTAAGTACACAGCAAAAAGGAGTGTACAAGTTCTAAGGAGGGTTCGGGTTGCCGACGACTCAAAGGACAATAGACAGAACAAGTTAGTTCCGTAAGTCCTCCCGTCATCAGCACACCGCACCCTCGTTGAGCTCTGGGAGAACTCACCGACAGGAACACAACACTATGAGTAGGGTCTAGTGCTATTTGGCTGCGGTCTTCAGTAAGGCAAAGGTACTTCCCCAGTTGGGCTCTGCTCTAGATTCGAGCGAGACGATATCCGCTGTGCTGTGCCCTACCACACAAAGCGGAATATCCTTCGCTATGCCCTGCCTCCTACAAAGCCTTTTGCCACAAGCCTTTTGATGCTATAAAATGGATTTTATCTTTCTGGGAGGTAAGGATTATGGAGCCTGAGCCTCTGTTGGTGTGCCTTTTTAACCCCCGACGCAAAAACGACGGGGTGTTATAAGTTTGACGTGTCTGTCTGTCTGTCTGTGTGTGTGTCTTTCTGAGGCATCGTAGCTCCCGAACAGATGAACCGATTTAGATTTAGTTTTTTTTGTCTACTATGTTGTGGTCGGGGGTTTTTCAAAATTTTAATTCTACAATAGGTTTTGACATTTGGGTTGTAAATACTTATTTTGCTGTTCAAGTTTGTCATGCTTAAGATAAAATATGCCCTGATTTAAATATTGTTTGTTATTTACTAAATAGTAGCAAGCAGCAGCATCAGGGTAAAGCATTTTGGCACCGAGCAGGTAACACAGGTCTCATACCGGTGTTCTTTACAAGTGTGCTGGACAATTACAAAATTACGTTAAATTGCTTATATGTAGTAGTCTACTTGTCGCCTGACAGTGGCACTTCGCCATTTATTGCTTGTTAAACAAGGAAATATTGACATGGAGTAACCTTTCATGGAGTTCCTTTTTTTGTGGATTTAAAAAAATTAACTTCCTAAGTAGTATCACAGAATATATAATAGTAAAAGTACAGAAGGCTCACTCCTTTGATGTTCACAAAATGCTGCCATTCAAAATTCTTACACCTACATTACCAAACGAACTGCATGTGAGCTACTGACATTGAGTTCTAATGCGCAGCGCTAAGGTCGTCACCACTGAATGGGCCTTGCATTCGCGGCCGTCGGCATGTACTTGTAGCTCGGCTAAAGTAAAATCCATAATCCTACAGACCAAATTGACAAGTAAGTGGGAACAAATGTTGCCACAGTTTGGCCAGTGTCGTTGTTATCGATATTAAAATTATTATTACATCGTAGATTTAAGGTGCACCCAGACGGGACAATGAAATTGGCAATTTGATCGGCTAATCAATATACCAACTTTTTCTGTGATTTCGACAGATCAAAAGGTCTGTAGACCCCTAATTAGAGCCCCTAATAGCGTGACGGATACTTTATCCCCATAGATATGTGATAAAATTGAAAGCATAATACACCGGCTGGGAATGAATAATATTTTATAATAAAGACTAAAATTATCGTCGGACATGGTATTTTATTTTTACCTACAGGCTCGGAAACCTTTTTATGTTTTAAAACTAGTGGGTAAAAACGCATGGTATCCATCCACTACCTCGAAAATACATAGAACAAACCAAAATGTGTACCTCTTAGTTGAAACGAATATACTTATTCTTGATTTAAACTTGTTTGGGCATTTCTCAGAGTGTTTCAACTTTTTTGATTTCGGTGGCAGCATTATTACCCGAACCCCGTAAGCGTAGCATGAGTTTTCTTTGTTTCTGGTAGAAATCCGCGAAATCTATTTAAATTGACAAAATTTCATGTGACTCTTACAGGATTCACGTAAAAATGTTGCCACCGAAATCAAAAAAAATGTAAACGCCCTGAGAAATGGCCGTTGATGTACTTTAACAACTTGTCGATATATTATTATCGACACATACCCTTCACTATTTTTATTTTGCTGTTCCTGGTAACACTACCTGTCAGTCATTTGTCAATTTAGTCCGTAGGATTATGAATTTTACTTTAGAGTATTGCGGAGAAATAAATGTTATTTTTCTTACCTGCCTTAGTAATATTAAAACTGAATGTATTGTCTGTTATTCCAGGCCCCTAAAATCCAGAGGCTAGTGACGCCCGTGGTGCTGCAGCGCAGACGCCACCGCCTGGCGCTCAAGAAGAAGCGCCTCGTCAAGCGCAAGGCCGCCGAGGCCGACTACGCCAAACTGCTCGCTCAGAGGAAGAAGGAATCCAAGGTTAATTATTGTCTAGCTCAAATCAATGCTGTCCCAAGGTATTTTACTGGGTTCTTCAGTACTACATAAAGTTATCTTATTATATGGGCATTTTTAGAATTTGGGTTGTTAACAAAAATTAACTCGCTGTCAGTTTTGTGACGATAATAATTAAGCATAAAATCTGTCTAAAAATTCACTTTTTTCACATTCTGAATGTAGATTATTGCTTAAAGTTTATGTAATTAACACAAAAACAATATTTTTATTGAAACTTTATACTTTAATAACTATTTTTTGCCCGCGGCTTCGCTCGCTTTAGAAAGAGACAAAAAGTAGCCTATGTCTCTCTCCATCCCTTCAACTATCTCCACTTAAAAAAATCACGTCAATTCGTCGCTTCGTTTTGCCGTGAAAGACGGACAAACAAACAGACACACACACTTTCCCATTTATAATATTAGTATGGATTATCGTCACAAAACTGACAGTGAGTTAATTTTTGTTAACTTTCGCTAATCGGGGGTCCGTAATTCTGAAAATGGCCATATTGCATACGTATTATGTTGGAAAGCTTGTAGGAGTGATCCCTCTTGCTCGGTTTGTGAAGGTATTCAAGAATCGTGTATGTTTCTCATGTAATGAAGCTAAGTAGATATTCATTACTAATGAATATCTACCAGAAAGCCTGAGCTTAGTACTGAAGGTCCTAGTATAATATCTGGCAATCATTATTATGATTTTTGATCATTATGTCAAAGAAAGGGATCCGGTATGAAGGCTATAAAATAAATAATGTAACAGCTGATAGATGACCATGACTCAATTTATGGAAATCATATCATGCTGTAAGATCAAGTGCTGTTTCTTACCCCTCGGCATACTATCAGTGTAAGCTGAGATATTAAAATAGCCACACTTTAACCATTATACAAGTTCCCAGCTTATCTTTGCACAAAATATCACAATTTCAACAAACAGTTCCGTCTATACCTTGACATTGGCAGAACCTACCTTTTTTTTAACTGTAAATGGGCTTACTCATGGCCAAAGATTAGTCGACGCGAAGATGTGGCTAACGATAGAACGAGTTTCCCAGAAGGTGCCTTGTTCCCTTTGAATTTGCTCGGAGTAAAAGCGATGTTCTCGATTGCAAGATTTTAGTATTCACTATCATTTTCATATGAAATAATAAATATTATTTTTTGTTCAGGTTCGCCGCCAAGAGGAACTCAGACGCAGGCGCTCAGCTTCGATGCGCGACTCCAAGAGCTCCGACAAGAGTGCTCCCCAAAAGTGATCAACTCAAAACTAATAAAAAAAATGTAAAACCTTAATTTTTGCTTTTGATTTATTAATACGTAAGACTAGGCCCTAAGTCACAGTATAAGAACGACTCAATAGTTAATCTCCGGCAGCGGCGACGCGAAAGGTACCTACTGCGTTCAACAAAAATACGTACGTGGTTGAACAAAAATACTATCAATGTTACTCGACATCGTCCAAAGTAAGATGTTGTTATTTAATACTATTTAAGTATTAGTATAATAATACCACATTAAATCAGTCAGAAATTTAACACAAATATCATAATAATTTTTTTGATCAAACAGACGAAGGGTTCAGATTTATACATAACTAGCTTTTGCTCGCGGCTTCGCTCGCGTTAGAAAGTCAAAAAGTAGCCTATGTCACTCTCCATCCTTTCAACTATCTCCACTTACACGTCAATTCGTCGCTCCGTTTTGCCGTGAAAGACGGACAAACAAACAGACACACACACTTTCCCATTTATAATATTAGTATGGATTATGTAAATAGGGAACTTGACTGTAGTTAAAATATTTTATGCCATGCACGAAATACAGCATCGGATACTTATAAAACATTTTTTTTTATGGAATAGGGGGCAAACGAGCATGGACAGAACTTATTTTTAAATCCAATTTCTATTTAATAAGTCAGGTAGAAATATATAAAGTAACTGAGTTGACCGTTACGTCACTCAATTTTCATATAAATTCTACATTAGCAAGTCGTTCAAATTCGTTTTGACAGTTCTTAATAAGAAGCTGATTTGACTAGGAGGCAAGTAGCCTAATAGCGGAATCGAAACGATCCCTGCAGACTTACATACTTTGTCTCCGTGCTTTGTCTTCACGAAATGGCAGTTAAAGTCAGACCAAGCTAAGTATGCAACAATGTTGATAGCCCTGCCTCTGCATGAATTAGTAAACGTCACAATTTCATCAGTTTTTTTTTATTGGGAAATAACTTAAATCCATTACAAGTTTTAATTCCTAATGCGATAGATAAGCGAAACAAAGAATAAGGACAGTTATTGCCGATACAGATGAAACACACGCACAACACAGATAAAAATAAACTGTTTGTATACGGTACACTCGATGACGTAGAAAAAAATCCTGAATCAAATGACCCTATTTGGTTTAGTTTATAAATATCACGGTAGATGTCACTGTCCCGTCAGTTAAAATTCCTGAAACACGCTATCAAGATTACTTTTCAGTTAATGACCCTACTGTGTGGATATTCTGTTTAGTTACCAAATATCACAATAGATGTCGTTGTTCCGTCTAATGAAAATCCTGAAACGCGCTATCAAGAATACTTTTCAGATTAATAACCCTACTGCGCGGATATTTTGTTTAGTTAATCAATCTCACGCTAGATGTGGCTACTCCGTTTATTAAAATTCCTGAAACACGCTATCAAGGTTACTTTTCAGATAATGACCCTACTGCGTAGATAACTAGAAATTCTGTTTAGTTACTAAATCTCACCATAGATGTCGCTGTTCCGTCTAGGTAAAATCCTGAAACGCGCAATCAAGATTTTTTTTCAATCTACCTACTGCGTGGATATTTTGTTTAGTTACCACATCTCACGGTAGATGTCGCTGTTCAAGCTAGTAAAATTCCTAGAACACGCTATCAATATTACTTTTCAGATAATGACCCTACTGCGTGGATATTTTGTTTAGTTAACGAATCTCACGGTAGATGTCGCTATTCCATCTGTTGAAATTCCTGAACCGCGCTATCATGGCTTTTTATCAGATAATGACTACTACTGCGTGGATATTTCGTTTAGTTTAAAAATATCACGCTAGATGTCGCTGTCCCGTCTGTTAAAATTCCTGAATCACGCTATCAAGATTTTTTCGGATAATGACCCTACAGAGTGGATAATTTTTTTGTTACCACATCTGACGGTATCACGGTAGATGTCGCTACTGTTTCGTGTACTAAAACTCCTGAAACGCGCTATCAAGATTTCTTTTCAGATAATGACCCTACTGCGTGGATATTCGGTTTAGTTACTAAATATCACGATAGATGTCGTCTAATGAAAATCCTGAAACGCGCTATCAAGATTACTTTTCAGATAATAACCGTATTGCGCGGATATTTTGTTTAGTTAACCAATCTCACGGTAGATGTCGCTATTCCATCTGTTGAAATTCGTGAACCGCGCTATCATGATTTTTTATCAGATAATAACACTACTGCGTGGATATTTCATTTAGTTAACCAATCTCACGCTAGATGTCGCTGTTCCGGAACACGGCCGTGTTAACATTCCTGAATCGCGTTATCAAGATTTCTTTTCAGATACGTAGATATTTTGTTTAATTCACAAATCTCACAGTAGATGCCGCTGTTCCGTCTAGTAAACGCGCTATCAATATTTCTTTTCCGATAATAACCCTATTGCGCAGATATATTGTACTCTTAATACAGATGTAGTGCGAAAAGGGTTTCCTTCCGAAACGTTCGTATTTGTCATGCTAGTTCAATGTCAGTACATCTTGCATTTTGTAGTGACACTGACTGAAATGCATACGTTCGTACGTTTCCGACGTTTCCGTGACAATACGAAGGCAAATATCTTTTCGCACTACAACTGTACCTAATCAACAAAACTCACGCTAGTCGTTGCAGTTCTATCGTGCGTGCGTGCTTGCGTGCGTCTGTCCGCGCGTGAGTGAGTTCGTGCGTGCGTGTGCTGTCAACGTCCTGTATTCGTATCAAGACCAAAGCAAAACCAATAATTCTGAATCCAATAATTTAATGATAATAGACCAATCCACAAGATAATTTACATGACGATACAGACGACGTGCACAAACAATTTCAAAGCAAAATTCTAAACTTCACTCAGATGGCCGACCAGTAAAATGTCGTCATCTGCTACCACTTTTGCATATTTCGAGCGATTAGCAGGTAAATTTTGTGTTTTATCGATAGGCCTCCAGAGACTAGTGGTTCACGGGACTTTTGAGTAGTCTAAGCCCGACGTACCGCGCCATCACGCGCAGATACGATGGGTTTAACCGTTTCCTCTTCTCTAATAGTGTCTTGAGGAGTTTTTCAGAAGATTCGTCGAACAGCCGCTGATAATCTGATGCCTGTAATAACGTGAATATATCGTCACGACTTTGAAAAAACTATCTTTGACTGTCCATGAAAAGACAAATGAAGTACGTTGGGATGCATTATAGAGACTAGAGTTACTGCATTTTAACTTTTTTCAAAGTAATGAAGACACGGGTACCTATTCTAAAGTAAATATACAAAATAATCCTAATTTCAAAACAACAAACTATTAAATAAAAATAAAGTAAATCTTACAGTAGTTTTCGCTATCCAAATCAATTCATCTAAAAGACTATCGTTATTTTCTGAACAATCCATTAAGGGAGGGACGTCCAGATACTGAAAAAACATGAACAAAACATCTAAAAAAAATCCTGCGTTTTGATTAACACCTGACAAAATTGAATTACAAACTTTGATCATGGGTAATAGTTATTTGTTATACAAGGGGGCAAAGTTGTATTTTAACGCCGAGTGTGGAATTGAAAAACGAGCAAGTGAAAGGATTCTATATTTGAACCACGAGCGAAGCGAGTGGTTCGAGAATAGAATCCTGAACTTGCGAGTTTTTTAACATACGAGAAGTAAAATACATTTGCACCCGAGTGTAACACAAAACTTTTCCCCTCACTATAGCGAGGAAACTACAATGCAAAAAATGCGTTTATCACTGCTTCCAGTAGTTCCACAGGTGGTAAATAATCTTTATTACTAGATTCACCTACTTTTATCAATTTTAAAGCAGTTAGTTTGACGTTATTGAAGGTCAAATTACTTTACCCACTAGTGGATAAAATGCGTTTTTACCCGCTGGTATTAAAGGACAAAACACGTGTTTCCGAGCTAGTGAGGGGAAAAACAATTATTGTTTCCTAAAAAAGTTGGATCATATCGGTAGTTAGAAACCAGATGGGGTTGCTAAAGAGATACTATAGTGCAACCCCAACATTAGGTACCAATATTGTATTCTAAATCCTCACATACGTAGTAAAAATTGAAACTTATTAGTCTACACTATATCTACCTCCGGCATTCTATTAAACTTCTCCTTTTCAATAACTTCAACTTCCATATCCAGTTCGGTCGCGCGTGTGATCCTATTGACCGCTATGCCCTGCAGGATCACAGGCCGGAACCGTATTAAGTTGGGCGTATCTTTTTTGTTTGCCAGTAACATGACCAGTAAAGCTTGTCTCGGCGTTATTCCCGTAACATACGTTCTCAGCTGGAAAAATAATGTAGGAACATATTATTAAGAACGGATTTGAAAGGAATATCTACCTATTTAATCTGTCCTAAGAAACAATTAATCAAAAATATTTCAATGTGTAGGTCTTACGTCTGAAACAAACACGAGAATTTTCTTCTCACAACTGCCATCAAAAACACTGGATAGCAGTTTCCCAGCGCCCATTGCTAGGAAGAATTCATCCAAATTCGTTACTTTAGTTAAAGGTGTGCTGCATCTTTCCGCTGTAATATGCGAAGTAGACTTGCATTTCTTGTAAAGTTTCACATATCTCGCGTGACCTTTCTTTTTGATTTTACTAATTGCTGCTTTAGGCATCGATTTTTTCGTTTCTGATCTGTTAGATTCTTTTACCCCCGCAAGTTTTATGTATTCGATTTGTTTCTCTGGATGTTCATATTTCACAATAGCGGTGGATGACATTGCCGTAGTGACAATGCTAAACGGTTTATATTTGAAATTAGTAGTGTCGATGCACAAGGAAGCACCCCTTCCCTGGTTTCCAATACTCAAATTCACATAGACATTATTGTTACAGGTTCGCATCTTGATGATAGGTAGACATTCCGAGAGCGAATTGTTGGTTTGTAACATCTTGCTGAAGAGTTCCTGTAATACTACCAGTGGTGAATTTTGCACTATAAATGCACCATATGAAACTGTATTACCCATGTACGGAACTAAAGCTGTGCAATTGTTTTTAGATCTTAGAGTTGGCAGATTCGGTGAATTACATTGAGCTTTCGTGGAGTTCAGTGCTAACGCACGACACGGATGTACTTCAATATAGTCTTGTCGTTGTAGTAATAATTTCGGTGACAATATTCCTGCTATATTACGATACTGATATGGAAATTCTTTTAATGATATGATATAAATGTTTTCGTTTGTCCTTTCTGCAAATGATTTAGGAGTTTTCGAGTATCTTCCATTCATTAATCTTGTCAGCTCTGGTGACATCCATATTTCAAGCAACAATGGGAGTTTCTTTGTCTCCTCAGATGACACCGTGTATTCAGATATAGTGCTTAAAGATGCATTCCTATTTGGTTCTGAGAATGTTAGGGGTGGTGACATGTCTTTATCCAAAAATTGCATCATCACCTTCGGTAAAATACTGCATAGTTCAGCAGGTAATGCAGCATTGAGAATTCTAGTTTTACACTTAAATACTTTTGTCCTGCTCTCTGTTGCGCAAAGAGGCACACATGATGTAGAACCCTTGATGGTAAGCGAGCTTTGGTCTGATTCTGCTGGTACGTTTATATCAAACTGAAGCAAAACATTCATAATGCAATGTTTCACTGCAATTAAATTCCGTGTCATTGATTTTATTTCCAGTGGCGGCATAGCATCATCAAATCCAGGCAACATTACAGATAGCTCCCTTTTCTTGTGTATAGTGACTTTTGGTGTAAAATCTTCCGTAATTATAGGCATGGTTACCTGAATGGATACTTCCTTCGAATCTGTAACTAACAAAATAGGTTAAATTTATAATAATATGAGCTTTTAGATTGCAGCACACCGAAAAGCTACTCGCCGTAACCTCTACGTTTTAACACTTTCGAAACCGGGCTCTACGCGGCGCTACGACATTTTCGCTACATACGGGTTTCCCCATGTAATCAGCTACGCTTCTACGAGCGGTGTGCCCGACAGTCGGGTTCTTGGTAGCGAAAGTGTTAAGCAAAAATATGTAAGTAACAGAAGCAACTAAACGCCTCGGAGATGGAAGCAAGATTTCGTTACACCGTCTTAGCAGGTTGAACTTTATAAAAAAACCGGCCAAGTGCGAGTCGGACTCGCCCACCGAGGGTTCCGTACAAACTTTCTTTCAAACTACCTAGTAAAAATAATCTCATATTTTCATATAACTCTAATGACTTGACTAGAAGACAAAAGTATAGACACTAATGAGTATTATAGTGTATAGCGCCATCTCCCGGTCAATTTGCTAACTAATTTGCGCGACCTGGTTTTTCAGGGATAATTCTTTATAATGTTAACCGATTTAAACAGTTTTTACTTTATTGGACAGAAGATGGTTTACATAACATCTCGTATTAATTTGAAGTACGATATACATCCGCAAGGGTGGGTAAATTGAAAGTAAAAATCTGAAAAGTTTTTTGTGAATAAAAAAAAAAGTATTCAAAATACAAACACGATTATATTTTTCCTGTAATATATAGCATAAAACCAATGTTTACTAAAATTTTCATAATTTTTCATTGGTAAACTTCGGAGATAAGGGGGGGGGGAACGGTATTTTTTTTTACATTTTCCTTCAAAATTCTTTTTTTTTCCACAACAAAAAAATTATAAAAATAGCTTATTTCCGTTCAATTTGAGCTCTTTCCAACGATACCACACTTGACCTAGTAACTTGAAATTTACAGTTTGCCCCCCTTTCATTTTGGCCATTTTCTACAATTAAAAATTTCTATATTTAAAAAAATTATACTTTCTATTTGTAGAGGTTTATAATGTTCACAACTATTCCAAATTTCAAGTTGATAGCATTAGTAGTTCTCGAGATATTTAGGAATGTGACAGACGGACAGACAGACGGACAGAGTCGCACCATAAGGGTTCCTGTTGTACCTTTTTGGTACGGAACCCTAAAAACAAGTGGTAAGCGCGTCATTCTTGCGCTGACAACGAGACGCAGTTATCATTGGAAGACGGGGCGAGACAATGCTGTTCTCATAAAGCTACTTTAAACCGACCTTTTTAGGCCGCTTAGTATTCTTTGTTGGAACTTTCATTGTATCTATTGTAACACACTATGGGGCGGATCGGAGTAAGCCGAATTCAAGCGGCGCTTATACTTTAGTCTGATCCATCCCGATCACGCATTGACTACTGAACCTATAATTACTTACATTTCTCACTGTCACTGCTATCGCTGGTCTGATCCGAAGGAGTAGTAAGCGTTTTTATTTTCTTTGTTTGCGATTCGCTACTATAATACATGCCACTTTTTATCTTATTAATAACGATTTCAATCATGTCACTCGCCCATTTAGCTTTACCCCAGATTCTTTGAGGTTCTCGTTTTTTCGGGGGTATGAGAATTTTGGACGGTGATGTCGGCGGAGGGGGTGTTAATGATATTCTGGGTGGACTTCTCGATCGTGGTGGACTTCTCGATCGTGGTGGACTTCTCGATCGTGGTGGACTTCTCGATCGTGGTGGACTTCTTGATCGTGGTGGACTTCTCGATCGTGGTGGACTTCTCGATCGTGGTGGACTTTTCGCTCGAGATGGACTTTTCGCTCGAGATGGACTTTTCGCTCGAGATGGACTTTTCGCTCGAGGACTTTTTGGTCGAGCCGGACTCTTCGTTCTAGGCGGGCTGTTCGTTCGAGCCGGACTCTTTGTTCTAGGCGGGCTGTTCGTTCGAGCTGGACTCTTCGTTCGAGTCGGACTCTTTGTTCGAGGCGGACTGTTCATTCGACGCGGACTGTTTATTCGTGGCGGACTCTTTGCTTGAGGCGGACTCTTCACTTGAGGTGGATTCTTCGTTTGAGGCGGAGTCTTTGTTTGAGGTGGACTCTTCGCTTGAGGCGGGCTCTTCGTTCGAATTGAACTCTTCGCTTGAGACGGACTCTTTGTTCGAGGCAGATTCTTTGCTTGAGATTGGCTCTTCGTTCGAGATTTAGCTAAGGAACTAATGCTGACGGTTAGAGTCTCTGCCTTACAATTTATCGAACTTCTGGTTGGTATTGAGTAAACGTACGCGTCCCGTAAGGTACGAGTAGGTAAGACATTATTGCCTATGTTTTGATTAGAAGCCTTCTTATACAACAGCTTCAATATGTTATCTCGGAATCGAGTTGCTGGTTTTGCTTTGGCGACACTATTCTGTTTAGATTCAACGTTATTGAGAATTGCACCCGTCTGTTTCTTTTTGTTGCGAACTGTATAATCAGTTATTGTTGAAATAGGCCCTTGGTCCTTAACAAATTGTTTTTTAGATGACACCGACGTCTCAAGGGCATGTAATTTAGGTTTCTCCATCCAAGTGACCATAAAAGGCCACACATGTTCATCTAATCCTCTGAATTGTGGGTAATCATAATGTTCTACTTCAAATGTGCCACTAACTTCGTCCTTCCCCAAAATAACTATTGGGAATTTTATTTTGGCTACAATTCTACGTATGGCGGTCTGAGTTAACGGGTGCATTGGATCTGCTGGCGCTTGATAAGGGAATCTAGGGCTGTCTTGTAATTTAGAAAATGTCAAACCTTGAGGTGGACTCAGTATAATTTTGGAAGACGCATTTGTTAAGGCGCGGCCAGGTGGAATGTTGGGTCGCGTTTCACGCGGTTTATTAGGGCAGCTCCAGGGCACCCGGCTTGGTAGAGGACGTCGAATAGGAGGCTGACCCTTGTTAACAATATGTTTTGACATATCATCAGTCCCGGTGTTAGTAACGGCATTGTGTAAGTTTCGGCAAGAATCCGTTTGAGCTTTATTCACTTCTTTTTCTGCAAAAATAAATCGTTGTAATTAATAGTTACTTAGTTTTCCCATATCACTTAATTTTGACATATTTTAAACATACTTACTCTCGATATCCGTCTCGGTTTGCACTTCTGTGGTGCAAACAAGTTTTGTCCGCGATTCTTCAAAGTTGCCGTCGCCTCTATTTAAAGTCTGCTCTGGCTTTATCGCTAGTATAGGTTGTATAGATTGTTTATCCACAAGTGTGTCTTTGCTGGCTGACTTCTTTTTCGTTTTAGATTTCAGGTTCGAATTTTTACTTTTCCTGCTAGTAGTCTTCGGCGAATCTTGCTTTCTATTATTTGGATTGAACTCTTTGAACATTTCCACTTCTTTGCAAAATTTGTTGAGTTCATCGCTGGTGTCGATGACAGTTATCTGGGAAGAGTTTGAAGGACTGACTTCTGTAGGAACATTAAGTTCAGTTTGAAAATAAATCTGCTCAGTTCGGCACGTTTCATAAACGCTGAAATAGAAATGTTGTGATTAGGGTTGTGTAGCTCGCTACGCTCGCGTTTGCAAAACCTAAAGTTTAGCGGTTTAATCATTTTAAAGAAAGACTATGTGTATGTTTCACGATACAAAGATATCTCACCCTCTATTAAGTTTCTTCTTGACAACTTTTTTCCTTGGCGTTACATCGTACACACTGTCATCAGACATGGGTGGAGATGGATAAAACTGAAATCTATTCATGTTTCTCAACATAGACCAAACATCAGACGGTGATGGTGCAGCGTCTGTTTCAGTTTTGGAATTGTAATTTCTTGCTTTTTTCCGACAGTCGCCTTTAAAGTTCTTAACAACATCCACAGAACTACAATCCAGGTACACGTTCATTTGGGAACAGTAGTCCGCATCTCTGTCATAATATTCACAATTGTAATCTGGTGTCTTGGGAGTTTTCTTCTGAGGCTGGCGTTTTTTAGTCTTTGGCGCCTTAGGTTTGTTGATACGTTTGAAATATTCGGAATCGTTCATGTCACTCACAGTGCAAGACTGAGGCAGTGCAGCTGGTTCGTTAGGAAGGGTCAACACAGACTTTTTGTTGCTCTTCTTTCCCAGTTTCTTCGCCATTTTGAATTCATCAGAATTAGATTTATACAATTTAGCAGCTAGTTGAAATGAAGATAAGATCTTATTTTCTGATTTTTCTTCAGTGAGAGAATGCAAGTGGATATGATTATTTGAGATATAGACTGACTTGTTCTTACTTTTGCGTCGTTTGTAATTTGAATTGGTGCTGCCAGAGCTTATTAAACTTTTGGCGGTAAGAGAATTCGGCGCCAAATCGTTTACTCTGGAGCTCATAGCATCACTCAAAGTCGAATATATGGCCATTTGCTTGATGAAGTTAATTCACGAAAGACAAAATAAATCTGTAAGAAAACAATCAATTTTAAATAAATAAAATAAATATTATAGGACATTCTTACACAGATTGACTGAGGCCCACGGTAAGCTCAAGAAGGCTTGTGTTGTGGGTACTCAGACAACGATATATATAATATATAAATACTTATATACATAGAAGAAAACATCCATGACTCAGGAACAAATATCTGTGCTCATCACACAAATAAATGCCCTTATCGGGAATTTTGCAGTTTAGTTTGCAGATAAGCGCAGCAAACTAAACTGTAACGTCTGTAATAGGTATCCTACATTTCTGTCTGTAGGTAACTATTGTATTGTAAGTGATGTGATGTACCTACTCGTACATACACCGTGTTTCACTTAACACTAAAAACCTGAAAACAGTTTGTTCAGAATCGAGAGTAGAATCGATTGAGCTATATCTTGATGGGGGTAATATTTTTATTTAAATTAGTATTATTAGTTATTTTTTACGTGCCCATTCTATTGTACTCGTAATACAACATTGTGTATATCGCATTGCTAGAGGTTGTTTACCTTTTTTCTGTATTTAGGGGTATTAATACTGGCCGGTTACTTGGACGATTATTTTTTCCGCTACTAGTTTGACGTTGTTTGTCAGTTTAATCTTAATGTTTATCATAAGTCATAACAAATTGAACTCGTACCTAATTACAACCTTGTCATTTTGAATATTGAGTTTATTTGCTTACTGCGATTACCTGTCCAATTTGAAGTTTACTGTGACAAAGCTTTAAAGTGTTTTACAGTGACATCTAAGCTGTCTATTGGTAAACCTTATGTCGTTGCAGTAACGTACACAAATAAATAGTCTTATGGTTTATGATGGTAGTTAGCAATTATTTTATTGAGTGTAGAGCTAAAAGTCAAGTAGAGCTGTACAGAAAATTAAAAATTTAATTAAAAAAAAAGTAACGATCAGATTGAAAGATGAATACTCTAGATGAGTTTAAAAAAATAAAAATCAGTTGGGGTGTCTGAGGTTTTGAGTGATACCGGAAACACCGTGTATATATTTTGGAGAAGGAAGTATTTTGAGACATGCTAATGTCTAAAATAGGCCCTTGAGTGAGATGTTGTACCAAGGATAGTGGCGACATTTCCTCGCTGAATCGCAATGCTTATTGTTAATTTCACATTCACTTTCATACAGGTACAGCCAGCAGCAGAAAGTTATGCGTTTCGTGTTGGGGTTGCTGAAGAGAAACTCTAGGTTAGGTTAGGTACTATACAGCAACCCCAGTTTTATTTGGGTTCTAGCTTGTTACCTACTACCAAATAACATTACAATTTTGTTGAAATAACAATCATGTACAGTCAAGTGTAAAAATATGGGTGCGTACAGTACAACTTATCAAAAATATGTCCCATAGCACATTATGTCGGCGGAATAAGGTCTCGGTACATATTTTTGAGCGGATAAAATCGATACGTATTTTTACACTTGACTGTACTCAATCCTCATATACTTAATTATTTTTTCTACTCCCGAACTGTTATTCGGCATTTACAGGGTCGTGCATAGATCTTTAAAACCCTACATAAAAGTCTATTCCCCAAAGCCAGCGTCCGCCGGCTTTCCGCGCATGCGCGCAGTATCGAAAAAACTGAAAACGCATTGTTTGGCTCTGTAACCATGGCAACGCATTGTTATAACGATACTGCACGCGTGCGCGGGAAGGCTTTGGGCAGCTGAGCTGACAGTGCAAACCTTTGCGTCAAAATACAGGAAACAGTGTGAATATCACGAAAGTTATTCAAGAAAACTATTAAAAACTATAAGTGCATGGTCGTAGAAAAAGTATTGTATGCAACGGTGTTTAACTGAGTCAAAAAATACTCGTGGCGTCTTAATAACAATTTTCGGCTTCGCCTCAAATTGTTACCCACGCCACTCGTCTTTTTTGACCTCCTTTAAACGCCTGTTGCATAAAATACTATAAAAAGCAATGTAGGGTTTCTAGAAATTTCATTTCATTAAGAACTGGGAAACATACACAGATGTAGTACGAAAAGAGTTGCCTTCGTATTGTTACGGAAACGTACGAACGTGTCATGCGTACAAGATGTAGGTACTGACATTGACTGAACTAGCGTGACAAATACGAACGTTTCCGAAGGAAACCCTTTTTGCACTACATCTGTACTTTAAAGCAGGAACGGTAAACTTACATGTACAGTCAACCAATTGGAAGGAACCCTAGGCCGCTTTACAACCATGTCAAATGACAAGCAGTAAGAGATTTCTTACAATCTGTGGCCTAAGGTTCCAATTGGTTGACTGTACATGAGTAGCTAGCTAAGTCATTGTCACATATTACTATGTGGGTAGGCGGTAAATACATGTAAGGTAAAATAATAAATCAGTCCATAATCAGCTGAGGTGGTTTCATTATGATCCCAAGTACTTTACCTACATGGCGCGGTCGGTAGGATACGATCCTACGTTCCCAAAGGGAATCTGCGTGCGTAGCCGAACGCACAAACGCTCACGAAACGAAAAGCTCGTAGATATTTATCTCTATCGCTCTTGCGTATTGGCGCGACAGAGCCAGACTACCTTTCGCGGCGTTTCGTTTTTGTTTCGCGTCGTAGAAATGCTATTCGGCTACGGGGCCTGGTTTCGAAGTTGAGTTGCTTACGATAATATCGTTATCGTAGCTAGTTCACCCTATTGCATCAATGCTGAAGAGCGATGGATTGAGATAGATACAGTTACGATATCGTAAGCGATTTTGACGTTGACTAGGTACCCGACTCTTTAGCCAAGCGTGCAACTGCAATCGCTCGTATTGGCGCGTCAATGAAGAGTCAATTTGTGTAAGGTACAGCGGGGCAAATCTCGACTGGAGGGCAAATGTAACTGGTCCATTTTATCATGTTTTACAATGTTTGCATTATTAAATAGAGTGTCCACCGCCGGTTATACATGGTAGGCGTGTTCAGTAGATACATGTAGAACTCAACATCATATTGTAATAATGGAAAAAAAAATTGGTTACAATTGCCCCAGTCGAGATTTGCCCCGCTTTACCTTATACAGAGCGGCAACTATTGTACGTTTGGCTTAAATTAAGAACATTTAAATATCATTTTTAAACAATTCTTACCGTAATACGTACTGTATAATTGAGTTAAACGAGACACTTTGTCCAATCGAATAAGCATTCGGAATTAATTTGATACGGGTACCTTAAGTATTTAGGTTGTGCTCGCGTTATCACGTTAAGCCTGGAACAGTAATAACTGTATTACGCCGTGTCTTGCGTGGGCGACGGTCGCGCGACCGTCGCCGTCGCGTCTCATACTTCCATATCGATAAGGTTTGATTTCGTATGCGTCGCATCGCCGTCGCGCGACCGTCGCCCACGCAAGACACGGCGTTAATGCTTTCCCTCAACTCTCTACAGCCAGAGGAGACGTCACACAAATAAATAAAAAAAAGGTACCTATATCATAATGAGTAACATGTCATAATGAGTAAATGGACCCGACGAAACTATTTACGGTTTTAGCCATTTTGGCTACGGAACCCTAAAACGTTCGCAATGGATAGAGTCCGTGCTGGGTACGTAGCCGAATGTCACAAACGCTCACGAAACGAAACGCTCATAGATATCTATCTCTATCGCTCGTGCGTATTGGCGTGACAGAGCCAGACTACCTTTCGCGGCGTTTCGTTTTCGTTTCGCGTCGGAGAAATGCCATTCGGCTACGCACGCTGATTTCATGCTCCTTACGCCGTGGCTAGCGTGGACGACGGGCACGCGACGGCGATGCGATGCGACGCGGCGCGACGAAATCAAACCTTCGATTTCTATGGAAGTGTCTTCAGTGGGCGACGTCGATGAACAATGTATGATGATAGGCGATGCGACATGCGACGCCACGACGGCGGTCGCGCGACCGTCGTCCACGTAAGCAACTGCGTCCTATTTGACTTTTTTTCACAGACTAGCCAAAGGCGAAGTTACTTTGAAGTTGCCATGTTATATGTGACGTAACACTGTACAAAATCAGTGTCAAATATGCTGAGCTATTCCCATTTGATATACCTATTTATGCAACCTTAGTTCCTAAATGCAAGGTTTGTGCAAGAGTCTCTAGACAATGACCACATTAACTTTAGTAGGTACTTTAGCCGTGAAAGTAATTTGTCGATAGTGAAAATACCTGAAAAAAAGGAAATTATGAAAATTGAAAATAAAATTACTCACCACGTAATTCACGATAATTTCGGGCGAATTAGACCAAAAAGTAACAGCAACCCTACATGAAGTAGCTTAATTATGGGTAAATCAAAAATTTTAAAATACTGCTATGATTACAGACATTTTTACAAACTGAGAATGATAATAGAGTTATTTTTCTCTAAAGTTTCAAATCAACAGCCAGTTACTTTGAATATTTTCCATAGACATGATTGGTGGTTTAAAACCTACTTGCTAATTGTAGCTATAACTTATTTGTTATATAAGGGGGCAAAGTTGTATTTTAACGCCGAGTGTGGAATTTTTAACACACGAGAAGTAAAATACATTTGCACCCGAGTGTAACACAAAACTTTTTCCCTCACTATAGCGAGAAAACTATATACAACGCAAAAAATGCGTTTATCACTGCTTTCAGTAGTTCCACAGGTGGTAAATCATCTTTATTACTAGATTCACCTACTTTTATCAATTTTAAAGCAGTTAATTTGACTTTATTCAAGGTCAAATTACTTTACCCACTAGTGGATAAAATGCGTTTTTACCCGCTGATATTAAAGGACAAAACACGTGTTTCCGAGCTAGTAAGGGGAAAAATATCTTATCTTATATCTTATTTACAATTTAAAAAAAAAATCTTCGCTAAATAATTAATTTAATAATTAACAAAGTTTAAAAAATTGGTTGTGACCTGAAATGTATTCTGGCTATATTTATGGTCAATTTTAAAAGTAAAACTTACGTGAAAGCAACGCTATCTAGCGTCACTTTTATATAGATAGATGGCGTGTACCTATCACATACAGTAAATAGATTTTTCAAAGTTGTAAAAGATTTACAATGAAACAAGACTTAATGTCAACATTTATTTTATTACTAAAAGAATCTACAAACTAAATACAATAAATCATTTTGATTTCGCTTGTACATTAGAAAGCTTTGTGGGGTCAAATTTATATGTTTTTTGTAGGGGTCCTTTTCCTGCCTTAGTAAAGATGAGTTCATCAACCCTTTGTCTTTCAGCCAGTTCTTTAGAGATCTTCATGTTGGTCCAGGAATCTTTGGCACCCTCTACAAAGCCCTTTTTCTTGATTGGCAGGGTGTCCGGTGTGTGTTTCATCAGTTTAGGTATCTTAAGGTATTCTCTAACAGCAGGTATTTTAAGAACTCCCACCTGGATAAGTGATATGAAGTTACTGGAGCACCAGTACACAAGGATTGCTCCAGGGAAGTTGATTGTGAATGGTATCATGACTATAGGTATGGCCCGCAGGAAATATCTCATCATGACCATATTTGAGGCTTCCAAGCGACCTCCGTCTACTCCCAACTCTATTGTTGCCCACAATGTGGCACTGGTAATAAGGGGGAGTAAGAAGTACTGGTCAGGTACTGTTAGATCCATGAACCAAGCCAACCCGCCATATGTCATGCTCTCAACTGGGCAGTTTGCCATTCCTCTCAAACCCATGAAGAAGGATATGAAGAAGGGAGCCTGCGCCAGAGGCACCAACATATTTTTCAAAGGATTCAAGCCTTTTTCTTTCATAAAAATCATCATTTCTTGAGCATAACGGGCGGCCTCTAACTGATTACCTGATTGCCTCGCTTGAGTCATCTTGACTTGCAGCAGCTGTATTTCAGGTAGATGGTTATTCATAACTGCAGTGTTCCGTTGCGCCATAATGACTAGCGGGAACATGGCGATACGGACGACGATGGTACCAATCAAAATAGCGCCCCACCATGGAATATCCAGGGAGACATGTACATATTCTAAGCACTGTTGCACCATGCCCACGGGGCTCCAGCCGCCGAGGCCTAAACTTGCGAAAGTAGGTTCTCCATTAGCGGCTAAGGACTGTACTGTCTCTGCTAAGCCGTCGGGAATCTGCGGCACTGGCGGTGGCTCCGGTATAACATCTACTAAAGTAGTAGTCTTGCCTGCATCGCTACCCGACGATGAGAATCTCACGGATCCAGCTGATGCGTATACATAATAAGTCTTCACTTTTCTAACCTCAAACTTGTCCCTAAACAAAGTCGAAGTTGCGCTGCGGCACCCATGGTGTCTCAATAATTTGAACATTTTCACTTATTACCGCTTATATGTTTTAAATGGAATGGGTTATTCAAAATACAACTTGAGTACACCGCATATTCTTAACGTACAATAATAAGTTAAGTTTCCATTAAGTGAGATATTTCTATATTCTAAAATAAAATCATAACCCAAACCCAATCTAAAGATGTGACACAGTGACTGACACTAACGCAGTGACAGTTGACATAAGAAGAAATACCTGAAAAGAACAATTTTCAAGTGTTTAAAACAAGCACTTAAACACTTTGACATCATGCGGCTAAAAAAACTAGAATTCAATTATTGTCCAAACTACACACAATGAGATACCTGCGTGTACTTCGCAGCGAGAATTTTTTTAGCATGTTTCGGACATCATTTGGTGACAGTTGACATTTACTGAGTACTGAGTGAGGTTAGAATTGCACGCGAATAGCGCACTGTTTCTGTTATGAAACTTTATTAATAATATGACAATGGCGAAACATCCATCTAAAATAGCATATCCATTCAAGAAAACTAATAAAAAGATATATGCACCTCCGAAGGCTACAGAAACGCCAGATTCAGTATATTGGAAGAAACTTGGGGTAAGCTCATTGATTGCATTATTTGAGTGGTATTTGCACATTTAGCAATACACAATAACTGTTTATTTGTATGTTTTAGTTACCAGTCCTTGTCAAAGAATATGGAGCCATTGACTATTTGGACTTTTGTCCGGTACAGCCCTATTATTTTGCCGCCACATGCTCTGTCAGAGTTCAGGTAAGTACTATTGAAATAAACAGGCATACTTCATATTTGCATAAATCAAGAGGTCACAAAGTTAAATAATATAAATTTACCCTTCCATCTTTTGGATTTTTTTACAGGTTTATGACCCAATAACTAAAGTAGTAGCCAAGAACCTGTCTCAATTTGTGGAAGGTGCCTATGGAGCAACCTTCAGGGGTGACGGCCGTCTCCTAGTGGCAGGCAGTGAGGAAAAAGTTGTCAAACTATTTGACGTCCAATCCAAAAATGTACTTAGGGTGTTTACAGGACATACGGCACCTGTAAGTAATTTATAATTTTGTACATAATTATATTAGTGCTAGCTAGCAACCTTTTTCAAAGCTTCAATTTATGCAGTCTATAATTTAAAATAATAATGCTGTAATTTGAATTACAGGTGCACAGGACATTCTTCACAAAAGACAACCTAAAAGTTCTTAGTTGTTCAGATGACAAATCTGTTGGTCTTTGGGACATTGCTACCGAAGCAAGAGTCGCAAACTTTACAGAACACACAGATTATGTCAGAGCTGGGGCCACAAGTCCGATATCCCCAGATATCATCTTATCTGGTGGCTATGACAACATTGTCAAAATGTATGATTGTCGTACCAATGAGACTGTACTCACAGTCAACCATGGAGACCCAATAGAGTCCACACTTTTCCTACCATCCGGAGGAATATTTGTAAGTGCTGGAGGCACTCAAATAAAAGTCTGGGACATTTTCAACGGTGGAAAATTACTCTCTTGCATATCATCGCATCACAAAACGGTTACATCTTTAAGATTGTCCAGTAATAACAGCAGACTCATGTCGGCATCATTGGACAGACACTTGAAGTTTTACGACATTTCAACATTTGCTGTTGTTCACAATATGGACTTCCCTAATGCTATTCTTAGTATGGCTGTAGCCGACCGCGATGATGTCCTAGCAGTCGGCATGGTAGATGGTGTTATATCAATCAGTAAACGAGAGCATTCTAAGACAAAGAAAGTAGAAACAGATGCAGAGAACAAAACAAGTTTTAAGTTTGTATCGGACTTTAATAAGCTTTCTAACATTGATTTATCAGTAACTAAGAGTAAACTTGCGGCTGAACCCTTGTTGGAGAAATATTTGAGGAAACATGAGTACTCAAGATTGCTTGCGGCAACACTTTTAACTGCATCCAAATATCCAAGTAGAACTGTGTGTATGCTCCAAGAACTACTGAAAAGGAATGTCTTCCACACAGCTTTGGGTGGCATAGATGACCGTCACTTATACAAACTGCTTAAATTTATACAGAGGAAGTTAGGGGAGACCATGTTTAACAGAACATTAATTGATGTTTTGAATGTTGTCATTGATGTATATGGCAACCAAGTTCATCTTTTGACTGAAGACAACCAGCGTCTCTATAGAAGTATAGCTAAAAAAGTTCAAGCTGAAATTGAAGTGTGTAAAAAGGTGAGTGAGCTGGAAGGGGCTATTAATATGTTATTAGCGGGCGCTCAAGTTGGTACGACTCCTGTAGAAACAAATGAGATCCTAGCTCCTTCTGCTGTTGCTCAGAAGGAAATTGTTATTGATGTATGATTAAAAAAGTATCGCATATAATGTATTTTTGTTTTATTTACTGCCTTACCAACAAACTGTGCCTTACCAACTGTAGCGGAAATGGAAGTGACAATGAATGAAACTTTAGAATTAGAAGTAACTTCACCATTTATAATCACCATCAGTTGCAACTAGCAATTTTTGCCGCTTTAATGTACACCCATAGTATGGTTCGACCAAACGTTAAAACGCGGCGTGTGCGATCTGGTGTACGACTCTTTTTCTTTTTAATTAATTTAGTGCGTACAGTTTAATATTATTCTTTTTATTTCATGTTTCGATCACAATCTGTTGTTATTTTTCTTGTAACGTTTTCACTGTCTCTTGTATGTGATTTGTATTTCTTGTGTCTGTTACCCTCCGTGAATCTTTCTCACTTTGTGGTCTCATCGGAAGATCAGCGCTGGAAGTCACCAGCAACACGCTGAGATGAGGCCATTTCGTGGAACTTCATTCCTTTCTGTCTTGTTATTATGTCTTGCCTGTGTTCACGAATAAATGAAAATTTTAACAATAAAGAACATTATATCAATCAAATGAAGCTGATGATACCGTTTTGGATACTGAAAATTTGAAAAATCCAAGAATAATCGGTCCACGCCACGAATTCTCGTAATTTTAGACGAAATACTTAGAATAAATATCATGAGTATTTTTAAATTTAGGTTTTCGATACACATTATAAAGTGTTATTTATATAATGGTCGTTTACATATAATATATATAAAAGTGTGATAAATTATGTTAATTCACAAATAAACGCATCTGAACTAATTAAAAATACTAGCAGTAATAAAAATACTTATTATTTGTCACTGATGTTTGCGATCGCTGATACGTTGCCAACTTCACTTCGTATCGTACGATTAGTCGTCCAATCTGAAAAGCAAAAATGACGTTTGTGATGCACCTGTGTTTTATTTTATTTAATCAGTGAATGGTTGTTTAAAAACGCAATAAGTTGTTAATGTTTAATAAGAAATGTGAGAATGTATACTTCATGTGCAAGTCGTTATCTAAAACTAGCCATTGGCAATAAAACGAACGCTTAATTCACTTAAAGGGTTTCAAATCATGTTATTGGTAACAACCTTTCAGATTTGTTATTTTATTCTTGTTATTGGTTATATTCTGCACTGAATAAGTGTTCAATACACGTCTTTAATGGCTTTTTGAAGTGATTATTGTATAAAATGTGTGAAGGGTTATTGTAATTCGTATTTGTTTTTTTTCGTAGTGTGACAATTTTCAAGGGTAGTAAGTTAATTAATAAGTATGGACGAGAAGAGAGTGGCGGATTACTTCGTGATTGCGGGGCTGCCCGAGACGCCGGAGTTACTGGACGATTCTGACTCTGGACATCTAAAGGGGTACAGCACCAAAGCTCCAATAACAGATATCAGTAAGTGTTTCCTATATTATTCTTATACTTTAATCAAATTAGAAAAACTTTAAATATACTCCCAGATACATACAGATACTCCCAGAACTACATTTCTTGTATTACCGTTATCCTATATTTATAAATATAGCCTATATATTTGTGTGTAAAATGTGTTATAGGTTATGGCACTTATGGCAAATTTAACATATGTGTGTTATGTTATATTAAATGAATCCCTTCTCATTCTAATACTCATGTACATTACACACCCATGAATGTGTCCTGCAATGTTGCAAATTTTAACTTCAGCTCCACTACAAGTAAGACAATTTTTATTTTTCTGTTTTGTTTATTGTGATTTGGTTTATTATTCTGCTGCAGAATTAGGTTAGGACAGCTGTTAGTCAAACTTAATAAAACCCCATTAACAACTAGGATTTGATAACATGTTAATTATTATTATTTTATGTTTTTTTTAAATATTTCTCCTTTTTCAAGGTTTTCAAGGGAGGTTTGTTTATGATAGGGGCCATTATTATTATATTATATTATTTCATACACTAGCAGCTGATAGCCGATGTGTGTATATCACTGCACTTGTTTTTCTATAGTTACTGTTTATATTTTATTTTTAAATGTTTATAAAGTTTTAATGTTTAATACTGCAGCAATTCATTATAACAGCAAAAGTTCTGAGAATTTTTTGTTTCGATAAGCCTTATCAAGTAGGTAATTCATTATTTTTAAAGTGAATGAATGTTGTGTTATAAGTTGATAGTGCCTGTTATTTGTAACATGTTTACATGCTAATCATCTGGGCATATTGAGAGGTAGTGACTTTGATGATTATTGGTTGCGCTTGTCCGGCTAAACCTATTTTTTTTCTTAATGAGGAACAGGTAAAACATTTGACCACAATCTCACCTGATATCCTGCTTCAGTCAAGAAAGGTGCCAGTTATAGAGTTGTGGAAAGGGTTCATCCATATATTACGTCACAGAAATAGAGAGAGGGGCTTATGATCAGTATGAGAGTTGACTGTTCCCTATGAAAAAGTTTTTCAACCAAATTGGTTTTACATTTTCATTTGTTTCATAAGTCAGAAGTGCCTAATAAACTAATTGGTAATATCGGCCCTGGATATAGCTAGTGAAAAGTTTCATTTTAATGAAACACATAGTTTTAATAAAGAATGAAACTCTGCATGGGAAGGTGAAATTCAGACAAAAGCCAATACTACCCACATTATAATTTTTCCTTCGTCATAATGAGACATTTTACTCATTGTACTCTCAATATCTCTTCCTAGATGCTATTTAAAGCTACATAATATTTATTTCTACCCCTTACCCCTTTCTTCCCATGGGTGTCGTAGAAGGCGACTATGGGATATGGGTTAAATTGTGGCGTAGGCGAGAGAGGCTGGCAACCTGTCACTGCAATGCCACAGTTTCGTTTTCTTTCAACCCCTTATTTGCCAAGAGTGGCACTGAAGCTTTGGTAGTTTCATGTGCTCTGCCTACCCCTTTATGGGATACAGGCGTGACTGTATGTATGGATAATATTTACTGCATGCTATGTGTTTTAATGCTATTCAAATATAATCTCATTATTATAAAGGGCCTGGCCGGACTGCCATGGTAAAATCGCCCCTGGCTAAATATGAAATATTGATATGCAGGATTATTCGTATTATTACTACATGTACTACTACTGAATATTATGCCTCAAACTATTTCCGTTTATGAAAAAAATTAAAAAAAAGAAATTTTGATTTTTATTTTTTTCTTTAAAACCGCGTATCCGATTGACTTGTTCTTTGGATATTTTATAGATATATTAGGGATACATCAATTAAAAAAAAATGAACTTCCTGACTTTTTGTTAAGCACATTTTTTTTTTAATTTATGTTTTAAATAATTTTTTTTTACCACATACGAGTTAGCGACACCTACTATATTTTCATATAATAATCGCGATTTTATACTCTATTACATATATTTTTATCAAAAATATTAGTTTGGATCAACAATGTCAAAATAAGTTATTTATGTATTATTACCCTTTAGTACTTAGTACGTTGCTCCTGGAAAGTGATGTATGAAAATTTTGGCATAATTAATGGAAGATTTTTTTTTAATTGGGATATGTACATTATAGGCCGAAGTTATTTTTCATCAACCCTCCCTACCCTCCCCCCTCTGCGTCACCCCTTTACCCTCCCTTAAAGAGCCCAAAATGCAGTTTTTCTAAATTATTGACAAAACCGTTGAAGATACAGAAAAAACGTGTAGCAACGAAATAATCCTTAATAAATTTACTACAAATCTCTCATTAACACTTTAGTGCTAGCTCTTATAGTTTTCGCGTGATCCGTCACGAAAGTTGGTCCTTGCTGCAATTTTCTTTAAAGAATATTAAAGTGTTCTCCCAAAATGCTTACGAAATCGTCGAAATTTGTTTGATACGACTAAAATATTGTAAACTCATGACTATAATTAAATTAAGGGGATAAATCACTACCATGGATGGGACTTGAACTCACGGCTTCTGAATAGAAACTCGAGGGCTCTACCAACTGAGCCACCAAAAGCTCATCTCTAGTTAGCGAATCTTTCAGCTTTCTACTATATGAATCAATGGTACCCCTAGCGTTATTTATCTATCATATCTATCAATCTAGAGGCCGTGAGTTCAAGTCCCGCCCATGGTAGTGATTTTTTCCCCTGAAATTAATTCTTGAGTTTATAATATTTTAGTACTATCAAACCGATGATTTCGTAAACATATAAGGAGAAAACTTTTCATTCATTAAAGAAAATTGAAGAAAGGAGCAACTTTCGTGACGGATTGCGCGAAAACTATAAGTGCTAGCACTAAAGTGTTTATGAGAGATTTGTAGTAAATTTATTAAGGATTACTTCGTTCCTACACGCTTTTTCTGTATCTTAATCGGTTTTGTCAGAAATCGAGAAAAATCGCATTTTCGGCTCTTTAAGGGGGGGTAGATGGGTGACGCAGAGGGGGAGGGGTGGGGAGGGTTGATGAAAAATAACTTCGGCCTATAATGTACATATCCCAATTAAAAAAAAATCTTCCATTAATTATGCCAAAATTTTCATACATCACTTTCCAGGAGCAACGTACTAAGTACTAAAGGGTAATAATACATAAATAACTTATTTTGACATTGTTGATCCAAACTAATATTTTTGATAAAAATATATGTAATAGAGTATAAAATCGCGATTATTATATGAAAATATAGTAGGTGTCGCTAACTCGTATGTGGTAAAAAAAAAAAAAATTTAAACATAAATTTAAAAAAAAATGTACTTAACAAAAAGTCAGGAAGTTAATTTTTTTTTAATTGATGTATCCCTAATATATCTATAAAATATCCAAAGAACAAGTTAATCGGATACGCGGTTTTAAAGAAAAAAATAAAAAACAAAATTTTTTTTTATTTTTTTCATAAACGGAAATAGTTTGAGGCATAATATTCAGTAGTAGTACATGTAGTAACAATACGAATAATCCTGCATATCAATATTTCATATTTAGCCAGGGGCGATTTTACCATGGCAGTCCGGCCAGGCCCTTTAGAACAATTTACCAGGGTCATTATACTTATTATGCTAACCATGTCACATCAACAACTGCCATTGTTGATATGCATGCATAATATTGATGATAATTAATTACGAGTTACTTATATTATATTTGAAGTTTAAAGTTGTAAATCTTCTTTTTCTTCTTTGGAATTTGATAATAGTATTATTTGAAAGAAGAAGAAGAAAGAAAATACATTTATATTATTTCATGTGATTTTATTTAGATTATCCTACTATTATATTCACTGACGTACCAGATCTAAAAAATCCATACTAATATTATAAAAGGGAAAGTGTGTGTGTCTGTTTGTTTGTCCGTCTTTCACGGCAAAACGAAGCAACGAATTGACGTGTTTTTTTAAGTAGAGATAGTTGAAGGGACAGAGAGTGACATAGACTACTTTTTGTCTTTGTTTTACCCCCCCCCCCCCCCTTGCTTCCCTAAGTGGAAGTTTGTATGGAGCATACTGCAATTTTCTAATGTAACGCGAGCGAAGCCGCGGGCAAAAGCTAGTAACTCATAATTAACCATACTTTGTACAAAGGTACAGAGTTATGCTACTTAAATGTATAGCGTCAATGTCACACAGCAGAAGTCTATGGAGGTTCCCATATAAAAAAAATTGCAAACACTAAATTGGGTGACAAACAGTTTGGCGCAACCGACTCTTATTTGCCACAGCAAAGTTTTTTTAAGTTGTTCTAATGCTGGCCTATAATGCCATGTTTAGATTTAGGGACATCTGTTTTTTATTTTTTTTATTTAGGTACTAAGTCAAATTTAATTTTCTTTTCAAGTAAATCAAAGATGTAAACCCTGCTCAAGGCTGATTTTTGAAAAACTAATTTCTCTCTGGAGTTGATAGTGTCCATTGGCAATGTTAGATTACCATCAGGCGATCTATCTGCTTGTTTATCTCCTATATCATAAACAAAAACACACTTGTATAAAAAGTCTCTAAATGTCGAATTACACACACACAATTTCTGTTTAACAGTGTACCTAGGCATTTTGTCACACGCAAAACCGGTCTGATCTGAGCTAGATTTGTGGTCAGGCGTCATGTTACGGCTGCCGTTACCGTAATTGATACATCGCAACCATAAATCATAACTATCACAGATAATATGCGTATGTCGTAGCCTGTGTGCGTAGCCGAATGGACAAACGCTCACGATGATATCTCTTTCGTAGCTATCTATCTCTACCGCTCTTGCGTATTGGCGCGACAGAGCCAGACTACTATTCGCGGCGTTTCGTTTTCGTTTCGCGTCGCAGAAATCCCATTCGGCTACGGGGCCTGAGGTCCTAACGTAAGTTTATTCCAATTTAGCATAATTAATGCCCATTGGCTCGTTTTAAACCCACTGCAGAAAAACTCGCTCGCGCGAGAATAGAACCTGACGGCACCCCAAGCGGTGGAAATAAATTACAAGTTATGGGCATATATGGGTTAGAATAACAGAGAGAGTTTCCCACAGTTTACGAACTCTGGTGTCCACGGTAGGCTCGCTGTTTCACTCGCGGCTTCTACTAACCTTGCGACAAATGGCTTGCGATTTTAGGTAGATGTTGGACTAAAAGTAAAAGCAACTAATTTAATTGATCGATAAAATGCCCCACATACAGTATGGTCGTAAAACACACCCTAGTTTAGTAAGTGCAATAGGCTGTAATATGTGTTTTACGTTCATCTTGTCATCCTTTTTTTTCTTTCTAAAGTTAATAAAAAATAAATGTATTAAGAAAACAATGACAAACGATGGGACGATGTAATAAAAACCAGTGTTTGTGCAATTTAGAGCCAGCCGTCATTCGTTAAAAAAACATACTTAACACAATAAGAGTTTTGAATGATTCACGGTTATTTTCATTAGACTTATGATGCATGCAACTGCGTCGAAATATCGGGAGCTCGGCAAAAATCAAAAAGGTAATCACGGTCTATATCCCGGTCAATATAAGTCTAATACTTAACACAATAACATTCATAAAATAATCTACCCCGATTCTAAGTAAAATTCTTCCTAAAAGATAACCGCAAAAAGTTTGGACAGTTTTCAATCTTATCGCTTGCTAGACCCCAAAAGCTAAAAATCATTTTGCATGCTTCTCGGAATAGTATCGTGTTATCCATCGATACGATAGGCCTTCTTTTATAAACAACTTTCTGACAATAACACCTCAAAGACCAGAATACGTCGACCTCCCGTTTCACTAAGTTACTGTGGATCTTTAGTGTCTTATTACACCGGGGAAAATCTCATAGTAAATGAAATGCTTAGTGAATGTATAACCTAGTAAGAAAGGCGCTGGTTTCCTGTCTTTGGCAACTGGTTTGCCTGCCTTTGTGGCATCTGGAGTCCCTTATCGGGGACTTGACATTCTGATGAATCACTAGTCTAAATAATACGGAGTATACGGACCCATTTCTCGAAGCTACAAGTTACAATTTACAAGTGGTTGTCAATGTCTAATATGGTAAGTTGGAATGAGACTGCCGCTTGTAACTTGTAACTTTCAGTTTTGAGAAATGGGCCCCAGATCTAAGGAAACCGTTATCAAACTGATATAATTTCTAGAAATCATCTGCTGCTGTGACTTACAAGAAATGATGACTTTTTTGTTTTGTGTTTTTTACGTAAATTGATAAACGCTCACGTAAACAATTTAAAATATTGAATGACAGTGGGATACGGACTGATAGGAGCGGAAAAAACGTACAAAAAATGAATGAATCACTATTTAATTTTGCTCGCGTGGGTTTCGGTTCGGTCCATATCATTTGCTCTTCTTATAAGTTGCACCGGGGAAATTTCAACTCATCGAAATATCGATGAATTTAATTTGCAAAAATGGAAATCTCTTCCATTCCTCTCATCAACACAGGTTTATTTTAAGAAACTACTATTTGTAGTAGTGTACATATTAGGTTAGATATCAGATATCACTCACTATTCATTTGATCGATATTGTAACCATAATACTAATACTCTTATGCACTACTTATCTCCCTAGCTTGCACAAATGCACATATAATGGCGTACAATTTACGGTGAAGTAACAAATTACCATAAGCCATTTGCGTGGGCCATGAGACCTGATCCTTAGATGCTCATACATTACGTCACTATAATCGAGACTGAGGAGCTGTAAATAGATCATTTCCTGCATATTCTTTAGATAAGGTAATAAAAACAAGGATGTAAATAAGTAAAACATAGTTTTATTGGCAACAAGAAACTGGGCAGTTAGATAGATACAGTATGAAGCATGAAAAACAGTTTAGATACCTAATATATTTGAGATTAATACAACTTATAGCCCTATAGGATATTATTACAGGTGTGCAGGTAAAGAGATTGTTATTAATTATTATATGCTGTCGAACGGCGTCACATACAATACGTTTTGTAGGCACTCGTTACAGGTTCTTGTATATTTTGTTGTTGTAGTCCTAAGGCACCCCAGAGGTGCAAAGGGCCTTCACCAGGTCGCGCTACGCCTTCCTATCTTCAGCGACCCTCGTGGCCTCGCTCTAGCTCAAACCAGCCGCTCGTAGCTCATTTTCGACGGTCCGCTTCCAGGCATTCTTGTATATTTTAATCCCTCTATATTATGAAGATGAGTAGACACCCGTGAGGCATGACACGTTCCTACTGATAAATATGTTTTGCGAAGATACTACTAGAGCTTATTAAAATGGGATACGAGAACCCCATTTTACTATGATTTATGCCAATCCGAATGTGCAGCTGATATCACCCCTATATTTGAATATTATCACTTATCTGTCACTCGCACGAGCGTTTTGCTCGTCGTTATAATACATGTAGATACAGTCAAAGCAAAATGAACGCTAATAGTGAGCGCACAAAGAGCGATCGACGTCGCGAGTCAATTGCAAAAGTTTCAACATTTCAG